>NC_052051.1:53178621-53485010 GCF_903992535.2 Arvicola amphibius
CATAAGCTAATATGCCAAGCAGTGTTGTAATTAATATAGTTTCTGGGTGATTATTTCAGATCTGGGCGGCTAGGAAACAAACAAGCAGTCGATGCATTCAGGCCTCCTTTTCTCAACACTGACAAACTATGAAGCTTTGCACTGACTGCTGCCCCTATATAAGAGAATAGAAAATAACTACTATAGCAGGCTCTATCCCCAAGCCTGAACACGGTAAAACACTGAGCTAGAGTGCCCACCCCTTGACATTTTGAAACATTTACTTCACTGACTCGTGACAGAAAATCCCTTCCAATTGGTCAATTCTAGAATTGGAAACCACTCTCCGTTATCTTCTGGACTCAGGAAAAGATTTCAGGTCCCCACGGGAACTCCCCGTGCCCTCTTTTTAATAAGTATGGAAAGATCTAGAAACAAGTGGCCAGTTAATGCAGGTGTCTGGACTCGTCACTTGGCACATGCATATCTCAGGTGACAACCACTCTGGACCAAGAGCATCTCACACAGCTTTGTAGATCCCGACATATTCAGTATTTTAAGAACAAACATGTTTGAAGAATGGCGGGGGTGGGTGGGAGAAGGAAAAGAGGGAGGGAAGGATGAACTTGGGTATGGAATTTCCAGAGAATCCCTGAGGGTCAGCTCAATTAAGTCAGATACCTCTCCCAAATTTATAGACTCTTACAGCCTCCACTTTTAAGTCAACCTCCCGGGATGCAGCGCCTCCTGGTGGACACCTGGGTCTGCTGGGGGGGGAGACGTAAGGGGACTGGAAACCGGAAGAAATCTTACTGGAAATGGCTGGAGCTGGGATGCATGCTAGAGGAGCTCTCAGCACTGCCAGCTTCTTTGTTGGCCCTCAAAAAGGGAAAGCAGAGAAGGGGGGTGCAGATAGATGGCCACTGAGTGTGCCAACCAGGTCACGGTGAAGTCATCCCAGGCCGGGCTCTCAGGGTCTCTAGCTCTTGGCTTTGTCATCCCAGAAACATCATCCCCTGAGATAAGCAGAGGAAATGAATCACACCAGCCATACCCAGGAATCTAAACTGTAAAACCACAGGAAGGTGAACAAGCCAAAATTTCAGAGGCATGGGCACAGCCGTGCTTGCTCTTCGCGGCAGGCAGGTCCACTCGACAGCCATGTCATAGACTCGTCTGTGGCCCTGAAGTCAGAGCAAGGAAAATTGGCAGAGTAGCCTTCAAAGATGATGTTACAAAATTCCGATAGCTGGGTTGACCCGTCCAGAATGACAATAATCCTGTCGGGAAGGCCTGCTATGGGAAACGGAGGAGAGCATCCTCCTGTACCCTACTCTCCCACACTCCACCCCAGACTCTTCCTGCACCTTGGGTCATGAGCCATTCATTTAGCTCCTTCCGCATTCCTGGTCATAGAGGTGGCTGACCAGTGGGCTACCTCAGGTGCCCGATGTTTCAAAGTTGTGTTATCTAGATTGTTTTATGTGTGCTGGTCGTTGACACAGAAACGGGAAAGCTCATTAAGGGAAAAACTAGGCCCTTCTGTCAACAGGATGAAATCTCTTGCCTGGGTGTAGACCTGACATTCCAAGGTACCCAAAGCACAAGTGTTAATCCAGTTCAGGTTAACTGGCCAGTGGACCACCCATAGGAAGACTCACCTTAGTGAGTGATGCTAAGAAGGATGAGTGGAATCACTATCTTTTAAACAAAATGGTACAATTTAGCTTCCCAGAATTTCCACCCCCGGTACAGGCTGCTTACAGGCTGCTATGAGATCCTGCTGGATCTGCCCACCTTACTGAGTCCTTTTCTTCTTTTTTTAGCTATTTCTTTCTGATCAGAGTCTATATGTGTTCCCTCCCACATCCCCATGCTTTGGGCTTTCTCACTGTTTCTTTAATGCACCCCTCCTTGCTGGCTTAATTCAAATGGCATGGCTTTTCTCTTTCTCTCCTCCGTTCTCTTCCTCTGGGCAGCTGCTAAAACTGACAAGTCGCCTGCCCTGGGGAAGCTTTTGTTTTTTTGTTTTGTTCTGTTCTGTTTTAAACTCTTAATAAAATTGTACACTTTGAATAAAATTTGACTTTGTCTTTCACATCTTTCTTGCCTTTGACCTAATTGGCAGTGAAAATGAAATAGTTCCTGCACCCATAAATAATATCAGAGTGACTGTCCCTTCCTCCTTGAGTATCCAAGCAAAAGAGCCACCATCTTGACCAGAACAGCTGTGCCTGGTTGCGAGACGCCATCACAATTGAGACAAAAGTCTGAGGCTGTTCTCTCAGAGAAAGAAGAGGTGGGGAGGGTCACTGGACTCCCCCTGAGATTCCAGCCTCGCTTCCTGGCCACCTGTATGTCATTCTGTTCTAACTACACGTGACCTCGGGTCTCCAGAAACAATACAGTTTATATCCTGGGGCAGGCTGATTGAAGGAGAGCTGCATCTACGTGACGGTGGGAAGAAGCCAGGGTGAAGACTTTCTGGTGTGGTCACTTTATGGTCACCTGCCTGTAACCCCTCACTCACGCTAAGTACACCCTGAGATGTCTTTAGGTCCTTCTGGTTCCTGATGGACCTTTGGTTTGTCGTTGGAACGTTAGAAAGAGAGGGTAGACACGGTTTATGTCTCCCCATGGAAGGTATGCCCACACTCCCCCCCACCCCAATCTGGGTGCACCTCATAGGAACAGCTGCCACCACCCTAGTGACCTTACAGTTCACTTTCTGTTGGTACTGATGTCCTAGATACATAGCTTCTAGTGCAGAGCCTGATGGGTTTTCAGGTTCAACTCTACTCTGTCCTGTGCAAGAACATTCTTAAGGAGAAAGCTGTCCTGTTATGTGGTTTTAAACTCACCAAATCTAGTAAACTCCTGGGAGACCCAGAAAAATCACAGCATACAATGGTGTGTGAGGTTTTTTTTTTTTTTTGAGGGGGGGTTGCTTTTTTGTTATTGTTGTTTTGGCTTGTTTTTTTTATTTTTTTAATTTTTTTGTTTTTGTTTTTTATTTTTTTGGCTTGTTTTTGTGTTTTATTTTGGGGGATCTTAGGGTGCAATGAAGTCTTGATTTTATGCACTGTGCATAAAATAGTTTTTTTTAAGGTAGTTCCTGATGGATTGTGGGTAAAAAGGGTGCACAAGCCCATTACAATGCCCATCTTTTCCAGGAATGTTTCCCGACTTGCATTGCCACCCCAGATCCCCTGGGAGGAGCTGGAGAAATTCATTCTTCTCTAGCTCCTCTCTAATTCCTTTCTTGACAGTGACACAGCCCTACTCCATCTCCTTCACTTCCAGTTGACCTATTAACAAACTACAGAACTGAATTTCATGAGGCTGGGTTTTTGTTTTGTCTTTTAAGAATATATAAAAAAAACATAGTGCATTTTGTTTTAATCTGAAGTAGATTGGGAAGAAGCTGCTCCAGGAGAAAACACCGGCACCCACGAGGCTATCTTTAGCACTCAACAGTGTCCTCAAGAGCTAGAGCCTCAACTACTGTGGTAGCTTTCATTTATCACATGATCTGAAC
The DNA here is from genome assembly GCF_903992535.2 of Arvicola amphibius. Taxonomy (NCBI): domain Eukaryota; kingdom Metazoa; phylum Chordata; class Mammalia; order Rodentia; family Cricetidae; genus Arvicola; species Arvicola amphibius. Next base: position 53,182,139 of record NC_052051.1, read on the forward strand.
AACAACAAAAAAATAGTTCGGTATGTTTTCCTACTCTAACCCCTAATTTTTCTTTGTTTCTATAATTCCTGTGTCACCTGTGATGAAGTTTTAAGTCATGTAAGGTTTTTAAAGGACTAATATATGGCTTAACCATTGGCAGGGTCAAAATGGGAAAGAAATACATCCCAAACCATGATACTGTATACATTCAAAAACATGATACTGTATCTAATCTGTCAAAAGTTGTAATGTAACATTAGTTCGGTCTGAAGATTCACCAGTTAACCAAGAACTGACAAGGGTAATTAATCAGGCGTTACAAGACCTCGCCACCAGGAAGAATGTGGCCAACACCGCACTAAAAAGGCGCCCTTGCCGTGCCATTGTTTCCACAATGCCGTGACTCGGATTCGAACCGAGGTTGCTGCGGCCACAACGCAGAGTACTAACCACTATACGATCACGGCGAGCTACCGGAACGCCACGACACAAAGCGTTCCTAGTGCCGTTCTTGAGACGGTATTGACCAATGTCCTGCCATTCCTATGCTATTATATGTCAGAGGTCCCAGCTGACCATAACGAGGAGCTACGAGTTTCTGCTTGGTCTTGGGAACACACCACACAAAAAAGGCGGACAAGAAAGTGGCTGGAAAGTCCAGCGTGATGGCGCCTGGGAAAACTAAAAGTCGGGACGTGGAGGCAGGAAAATCCTGAGTTCGAGTCCAGTCTGGATGGAATGAGACCCTGGCTCAAAAATAAATAAATAAATAAAAGGCTCAGTCTCTTGCTGTTAAAACTGCAGCGAGGCGGAGGGATTTAGTACCCCCAGCGCCCCGACCTAGCCAGGGAAACCAAAGCGCTTGCGCACACTCGCAAGTCCCGCGGTTGATGATAGGCGGAAACGAACGCCAGCACACCAGTGACGTCAGGAGGGGGAGGGGCGCCCAATAGAGAAGAGATCAAGCAAGGATCCCTGACCTTAGGTTCCCGGTAGCTCGCCGTGATCGTATAGTGGTTAGTACTCTGCGTTGTGGCCGCAGCAACCTCGGTTCGAATCCGAGTCACGGCATTGTGGAAACAATGGCACGGCAAGGGAGCTGCGTTTTGTTCCGTTTTAATAGTGACCTACTAGTCTGGAAAAAGGATCTCAAACTCCAGTAACAGTTAAGAACAGCCTTATACCGGTTCTGGCCAAACTGAACTGCTGGAACACAGAAGCGTCACAGTTTGTGATGGGACGGGGTTGAGTTTACTCCACAAAGTAAAAAGAATACATCGGCCTCAGAAGTGTAATGTACATATGTGTATCTTTTCATGGTTTTTCTTAGTTTCGTATACATTTTGGCTTTTCACAAACTTCCATCAAAGCTCTAGAGTAGACGCCAGAGTAACGAGGCTCCGCAGAGGGCGTCACCTTGAGACAGCTCTTATTAAGTAGGACGGGACTCTGTCAAGCAGCAATTTAATGTTCAAAGACTTGAACACAGTCATGAAAAGGCATTGTGATTCCTCTCCCAAGTGTTCTCTCCCTGGGTTATCTTTGACCCGCCCGCCCCTACAGCTATGTCGGGACTGGCGGGGCCGACAGCAAATGCTCCTCAAGAACCTGTTGAATGGATGGGCACCTGTCGGTGGGGGCGGGAAAAGACACTGAAAGCCACGCGAGCAGGAAAAACAGGCGAATACCCTGCAGTCTCGGACTTGAAATAGTGAAAGGATTTGGTTGGTGTTTAGCGAAAACTCTAGCGGCTCTGAAGGAGAGGGTAGGTGGGCACTTCGAACTCACTCGTCAGAAACTACGGTCACATTCTCTGTTTAGCAAATAGCCACTGCCCTCTGTGAAAGCCGTCACATTCTAGGCGCCGTGTGGGCGCCAGCGATGATGGACAAGAAGAAAAACAGGACCGAGTCCCAGCTGCCGCCCTGAAGGGTCAGAGGTGGGCGCAAAGCCGAGAGGGAGCATCAAGGAGGGAGGATTTAGCCATTCAGGAGTGGGAGAGGCTGGAAGGGAGAGGCGGGCGGGATTGAGGTTGATACACCTTCCTTGAGCTACGTTTACAATGTAAACCAGTACCGAGAGCTTTTGCACACTCCGCAAAGGTCACTCCGGGATGGGTCATTGCTGGGAGAGAGGGAGGATCAGAAGCCGGGAGATCCAATAGGGAACGCCCCTGCAGGCCCGCTGGCAAGTGTCCAGGCCACCGGAGACCCTCCTCTCCAAGACAGTCAGCTCGGGTCCCTGGACGCTCAAGAGGTCTCCTGCCAACCCCCACACTGTCACAGGCGAATTCTTTGCCCAAGGCTGAGGGATCAAAAAATCTCAGAGTAAGTGGCGAAAGCGCAATGCGCCTGCGTGTTCTCAGACCATAGATTAGAGTCCCGCCCAATAAGTGGGTCATTTAGTGACGCAAGAAGTGGGATGGCCTATGAGTATTCAAGAGAATATTTTTCAGAGAAATCTGACAGGTCCCCGGTAGCTCGCCGTGATCGTATAGTGGTTAGTACTCTGCGTTGTGGCCGCAGCAACCTCGGTTCGAATCCGAGTCACGGCATTGTGGAAACAATGGCACGGCAAGGGGTCTGCCTTTTTTTTCAACCTTCATCTTACAGGAACCACAGCTTCTCTCTCTCCCTTGAGTATCGAATCCTTCTAAAAATCGCCGCCTCCAAGAATTCTTTAACGTTCTGAATACGACTTCAGATCGAACTGTTTCTAATGCCTTCCTCCTGGAACGCGGTGTCTAAGCCATTCAACACGAGCGAAACAGCACCCCTGTGACCTTGTGGGATTTTTCTCTCTCCGTTCTTCTTTAAAAAAATAAAAACTGCATCGTTCGTTTGTAATTACAGACTGCATGTGTCCAAGTATAACCGAAAGGTTCTTCCACATTCTTCACTTCGTCCGCCAGTTATTGCCATTTTCCGGCACCATTCTGTTGTCATGATAGTCCTGTATGTTACAAATACTTATGTATTCATGTATGGAAAGAGATTCCTCTTCTTACATCAAATACCTATACCTCTAACTATAATCTGAGAACAGAACACGAGGGGATATCTGCCTAGGTGGATAAGGGTACTCACACTAAGGGAATCTCCACCCATCTCCAGGTCTGTCTTCCTTGTGTCTCCCACCTCCCAGCCCTGATTCCCAGCTAGCACAAGCAGAGGACAGTTTAGGTGGTGAAACAGAAGAAAGAGACTCTCCACTAAGACCTGAGTTTAGAGACTACAAGAGGAAATTGTCTTGGCAGTCCACTTGAAAGCCCTCCAGTTTCATCTCTTAAGATACAACGGAAGCAGGACCACTAGAGCTAGGAAATACAAGAGCTTCGTTGGCAGGATTTGTGGAGTCTGTTTGTTGCTTGTTTTTCTCTAGCTTTTATTGTTGCTTTTATTGTCTTAGGATTTGGGTTCTTTTTAAAGATCTTCTAAAAAATATTCATTTTGTTTTATGTTTTATATTTTGCCTACATGTATAGTACATACCCAGGGAGGCCAAAAGAGGGCAGTGGACCCCTGAGACTGGAGTGATGGGACTGGATCTGGGTTCTCTGCAAGAACAGAGAGCTCTTAACCACTGAGCCATCCATCTCTCCAGTAGCTCCCTGGGATTCCCCAGGCTTCAGTCTTCCAGGGGTTCGGATTATAGATATCTACCACCATTCAGATGCTCTGATTAAGTCTTGACCATAATTGTGTTCCAAACACAGGCAAATTTTTTGTTGGTTTTTTTTTTTGGGGGGGGGGCAGAGACTCAGATAGCTGAGGCTGGCCTTGAACTCACATTGTTGTCAAAGTTGACTCTGGATTCTCCTGCCTCAACTTTCCAAGTACTGAGATTACAGGTGTAGACTACCACATCTAATTCTATAAATACATATTTGAACAGAGGGCTTTTGGGGTTTTGTCTGCTTCCTCCCCCCACGATCTTGCTATGTTCCCTGGCTAGGCTAGCCTCAAACTCAGTCCTCTAGCCTCTAGAGTAATTGAGATTACATATATGCATAAGCGTGCCCGGCTTCAGAGCGTTGCTTATAGTCTATAAATGCATGGCAAGGTTTGCTTTATGACTGCAAGATTCTGCTTTATGATATGTTCTTTCAGTATAGAATCATATTATTTTCATATTAAAGAGATAATAATTTGTGATTCTACAAAAAGAAAATGGGGCTCTCCCATTTTCCAGTAACATAAAGCCCTTTGTACCCATTGTTCTTTCTCCTTCCTTTTCTCGTCGCTCCCTTCCTCTCTCCCTTTCATTTTTCCCCAGCCTTCAAGGGGACATGACAGTAAGAAAAGACGTGAAGTTGGTGGTAAAAGCTTAGCACTTCAGTGAAATCCTTAGACGGTGTCTGGCAGTGAGAATTTATTCAAAGGCACCGAAGCTAATAATCCTCCACCAATTGTACTTGATGAGAATACAGCCCAGTGTGCCAGACTTTCTGGTGTTTTGGAGAAGCCAGGAACTTCGAGTTTTGTGTAAAGTGTCCCCTAATTTTAAACATTGGAAGCTAACTTAATTTTTTAAACAGTGAGTTGATCAAAACTATGTAGGTAAAAGAGAAGTTGGTACAATAAGGAGGAGAGGTTTCGTGGCTGAGAGCACTGGGACCCGGGTCCAATTCCCAGCACCCACACCACAGTTCATAAATCATCTGTATCAGGATTCAACACCTCCTTCTGGCATACAAGTGGTCCACAGATGTACAAGCAGGCAAAACACCCATACGTATTCTTTTGAAAGCTGGAACAAATGGAGCCTACTCCCAGACTTAATGGATAACAGAGCACATATCTGAGAAAGAGAAAAGATTGATGAGAAGTTGATGAAATGAAGTAAAAACTATACAGGCTCCTCTTGAAAAGGCTCTCATTGGACGGGCGGTGGTGGCTAGCACGCCTTTAATCCCAGCACTCGGGAGGCAGAGGCAGGTGGATGTCTGTGAGTTCGAGGCCAGCCTGGTCTACAAGAGCTAGTTCCAGGACAGGCTCTAAAAGCTGCAGAGAAACCCTGTCACGAAAAACCAAAAGAAAAAAAAAAGAAAAAAAAAAAAAAAAGAAAAGGCTCTCATTGGCCAAAGTGGAAGAATTTGAGTATCAAAAGGAATTACAGTATAATGATGGTATGGTGGTTTAATAGGTATGCACCCCACCACACACACACCACACACACACACACACACACACACACACACAGACAGAGAGAGAGAGAGAGAGAGAGAGAGAGAGAGAGAGAGAGAGACTTACGTATTTGAATGCTTGGCCTATAGGGAGTAGCACTATTAGGAAGTGTGGCCTTGTTGGAGGAAGTATGTCACTGTGGAGGCAAACCTTGTGGCTTATATGCTCAAGCTATGCCAGTGTGATACACTGTTCACTTCCTGTTACCTGAGGATCAAGATGTAGAACTATCAACCCCTTCTCCAGCACCATACCTGTCTGTATGCCACCATGCTTCTCACCATGACAATAATAGACTAAACCTCTGAACTGTAAGCCAGCCCCAATTAAATGTTTTCCTTTATAAGAGTTGCTGTGTTCATGGTGTCTCTTCACAGCAATAAAACTCTAACTGAGACAGGTGGCAATAGATTCACACAGAAAATTTGTTTTTGGCAGATTTGTTTTATTTGTTTATTTGCTATGTGTGTACACACGTGTGCATGCATGCCATGTCTGTGTCATGTGTATGTAGTTGCCTATGGAGGTCAGAAGACAGTGTCAGATGCCCTGGAGGTGAAGTTACACACAGTTGTGAGCCTCCGGACATGGGTTTGGGGAGTTAAACTCAGTTAGTCCTCTGGAAGAACAGCAAAAGTTCCTAACTGCAGAGCCTGAAAAATGATCTTTCTCATTGTGAATGGGTGTCTTACCCATATACATGTCTGTTCCCCATGTGCATACCTGGTACCTGTAGAGGCCAGAAGATGGTGTCAGATCCCCTGGAACTAGAGTTACAAAGGTTTACAAGCTTCCATGTGGGTGCTGGAAACTGAATGTAAGTTCTTTGGAAGAGTAGCCAGTGCTTTTAACTGAAGTTATCTGATGTGAGATGCCCGTCTTTATGCTGTGAATATGTTTTATTACCATAGATTAATAAAGATACTAACTTGGCCTAGGAAAGGTTAGAATATAGATAGGTAGGAAATCCAAGCAGAGAAAAAGGGAGAAAGAAGGTGAATTCAAAGAGACACCAGCAACCACTGGAGAAGCAAGATGTAAGGTAACAAGCCAAGACTCTCTGAGAGATCTCATGGGAGCAATGGCCCAGATGATCCAACATCCAGAACACCTTCAAAGTGACTGGCTGAGACTATGGAGCCTCACAGACTACTACAGCCAAGATTTAACCATAATTCTAAATTTTCTCAGGATCCTCATAAGATTACCAGTGCCCCCTAATCAGCAGGCAGTTGTATAGAAAACTATGCTCAAATACCCAAAATACTGCTTATGAATGTTTGTTTTCATTTAAAGGGTGTTGGTAATAAATTGTTAATGGTCAAAGTCAATCTCTTTCTAAATTAAAAGGGGGATATGATATAGAAATGATGAAAATGGGTAGATTATTAAATATACTTTAATCCAAAAAACAACTGTTAATCTCAAAATACTTTACATTGGTAAGGATTTTGGTTTACTGATACAAATTTAAGGTCAATTTTGTTATACTATATGTATATTTCTACTCTTGTTTAAGGCATTATGTTTATACAGCTCATTTAAAATATAATGCGTAGTTAAGAAATACATATTAGTAGTCATCTATAATAGTCAAACTTACAGTCATATTAAGTTAGGTTTTTTAGATATGCAGAGATATATTTCAGGTGGATAAGTAATCTTCAAACACTTTAAAGACCTATAGAATATAGCATTTATATGTTTTAAGAACTTAGACTTTTGCTGACATGAGATGTCTACTCCTGCCAGCACCAATTATTTCAAGAGGATGTTGGACATTGAAGAAAATGCTTTTGAAGTTTGTTTTTAATATGGCAAGGCTAGCCATTTGGGCAAGAAACTGCTCTGGCTGGGACTCTTTGACAATATGCTATATAAACTGGACATACAGGACCCACAAAAAAATAACTTCAAAGCAAGGTGGGACAGTCTTCAGGATTCCTGCTTCATGACGGAGTCTGTCAGACATTCTGCAGGACACAGAATAAAGTGACTGATGAATTTTGCCAAAAAAGGCAGTGCAGTCCTTCAGATTTTCTGCTTCACTGAAAAATCTGCCAGACACTCTAGGCCTGTAGGCTGAAGATGGATGCTCCAACATCACAGAAGAACTTTGGGTGACTGTCTAGGCATCCAGATGTCATTTCTAGAATTTTGTAATTTGCTTATAATGCACTTCCTGTTTACTCAGATAATATTATATCCTTCTGGGGTCTTTGATGGAGTTGAAGACTAGATAGTTATAATTGTTTTTCTTAGTTGTGATAGAAGATAGATTAGAGATGAAACTTTGGATTCACAAAGGTAGGATGGGTAATAGAGTATTTTCTTTAATTTTGCCAAATACAAATAGACTAAATATTATAACTATAATTCTTGCTTGATAACTGTTTTGTTTTATGCAATTTTACTATATTAAAGTTGAAACTTTCCTTTCAGTTAGACAGAAAAGGGGAGATGATGTGGGGTGGCCCTCTGTATGCTGTGAATATGTTTTATTATCATTGGCCAATGGCAAGGCAAAATATGCTAGGCAGGAAATCCAAGCAGAGAAATAAGGAGAAAAAAGAAGGCAGAGTTGAGGAGACACCATTATGTAAAAAGCAACCTGTAAGGTAGCAAGTCACAAGCCTCATGGTAAAATAGAAACGAAAAAAGTAGATTAATTTAAATATAAGAACTAGCCAGAAATAAGCCTGAGCCATCAGCCAAACATTTATAATTAATATTAAGCCTCTAAATGTTTATTCTGGAACTGGTGGATAGGAGAGAAACCTCCAGTTACAACCATCTCTCCTGCCTCTTAAAGAAAAATTACTTTTTCTTCTTTTATTTTCTTTCTTTTTTTCCCCATAGGATCTCACTGTGTAGCTTTGGCTAATCTGGGACTTGCTCAGGCTGGCTTCAAACTCACAGAACTCTGCTGCCTCTGATTTCAGAATGCCAGGATTAAAGGTGTGTGCCGTCATATCCAGATTGAAAATGATTTTTTAAATATATTTATTTTTACACGAATGTCTGTGTGTGCCTGAGTGTATGTGCACCATGTGTGTGCAGGAGTCCTTAGAGGTCAGAAGAGGGCATCAGATCCCCTGGAACTGGAGTTACAGGCAGTTGTGAACTGCCATGTGCTTCTTGAGAACCGAATTCAGATTCTCATAAAAGCAACTTAACTGCTGAGTCAACTCTCCAGCCCTGTGCTATAATTCTAATGCCATCATCTATCCCTCTACCTCTGACTATATATAACCTCTACCCTGTCTCCTTTCTAAATAATTTTATTTCTACCCCTCACTCTCACCCCTGTGAATACTATGTGTATCATGCTGTTCACACGTCTGTGCCTTTGCCTGACTCATGATGCCCTCCTGGATTGGAAAGGCTCTTCTCCTTTTATTTCATCTATCTAAACCTTGAAGGAGTGTAGAAAGTCAGGGAAACATAATGATGACATGGGAAAAACAGAAGATTTTCCTCGCCCCAGAGTCTGGTTGAAACTTCTAAAGATTCCTATCACTAAGGCTAATGATCTGAGTTCAATTCCTGGTAGAATTGTGGAAGAAGAGAACCAGCTCTAACCTACACACAGATGCACGTACACATGTGCGTGCGCACACGCGCGCGCACACACACACATGCACACATGCACACACACACACATTTTTTAAATGTTAAAAAATTCCAACAAAGCTGGGCGGTGGTGGCACATGCCTTTAATCCCAGCACTTGGGAGGCAAAGACAGGCAGATCTTTGTGAGTTCCAGGCCAACCTAGTCTACAAGAGCTAGTACCAGGGCAGGCACCAAAGCTACAGAGAAACCCTGTCTCAAAAAAAAAAAAAAATTCCAACAAGATTTATTGTAAAGGTTGCCAACATAGTATTAATCTCTGTGTCGTGCATAGATATCTTATGCTACAGAAATAACAGGTTTAAGTTCTGAATGTATAAAGCCTTAAGTAGGCCCTCATTTTTTTACCCAAACGTCTCTAGAGAATCCCTAGCAGAACTGCTAGCTCTGCTCATAGTAAAGTTATCCTACATCCATGTATCCTTGTGAACTAGAGTTTTACCTTATCAATTATAGTCCTATCAGGGACCCCTGAGGAACCGCCTTATGGTCTCATTTGGGTTTCTTAGCAAATCTTTGAATATGGTACCTTCAAACCCCTCCAAGATTCGATATATGATTATTCAAAAAAAAAAAAAAACAGAAGCCACCAAAAACAATGAGCATGACTCTTGGGGAGCCTACAGGAGCGTGTATCCACAGGGATGTCTTGGGGACCCTACAGGAGCCTGTATCCACAGGGATGTCTTGGGGAGCCTACAGGAGCCTGTATCCACAGGGATGTCTTGGGGAGCCTATAGGAGCCTGTATCCACAGGGATGTCTTGGGGAGCCTACAGGAGCCTGTATCCACAGGGATGTCTTGGGGAGCCTATAGGAGCCTGTATCCACAGGGATGTCTTGGGGAGCCTACAGGAGCCTGTATCCACAGGGATATCTTGCTTCTTCAGCTCTTCTTTGAGAAGCCTACCCCCATGCTTTTGGGTGTGTCTTATCTTTCTACCAAGAACTCTTTCTCTTGACATTTATTATTAAGCCTATATTAGAATATCTTTTTAAAGATTTATTTATTTTTATGTGTGTGGGTATGTGTATGTGCATGTGTACACATGCCCACAGAAGCCAGAATGTGGATGGACTTGAATTCATCAAGGGAATCCTCCTGTTACAGCCTCCAAGTGCTAGATTATAGGCATGCCCACCATATTTTACAGGGTTTCGTTTTTGTTTGTTGAGACAGGGTCTCTCTGTTATGTAGGAGCCCCAGCTGCCCTGGAACCAAATGTGTAGACCAGGCTGGCTGCAAACTCCTGCCTCTGCCTTCCAAGTGCTGGGATTAAAGTGGTGTACCACCATGCCCAGCGTCGCAGGTTTGTTTTCGTCTGTGGGACAGGGTTTCAGACAGCCCAGGCTGACCACAAATTCCTTATCAAGATGATGTCGTTGAACTCCTGATCCTGTGGCTTCAACCTCCCAGGCACTGGAATTATGTGCGTGTGTACTGTGTGTCTTAGTCACTTTTCTATTGCTGTGCAGAGACACTGCCACTAAGGCAACTTACAGAAGAAAGCATTTAATTGAGGACTTGCTTACAGTTTCAGAAGGTTAGCCCATTATTATGGCAGAGGGCTTAGGGCAGGCTGGCAAGCATGTTGCTGGAGAAGTAGCAGAGAGTTTTACATCCTGATCAGCAAGCAGCAAGCAGAAGCCAGGGGCAGGGAATTAGAGGGGGAGCTGCAGGGGCTGGGCCTGTAGTATACTGTTTATTATTATTGTTATTTATTAAAACAATTTATTTTACATACTAACCCCAGTCCCCCTCCCTCCCCTCCTCCTGTCTCCTCCATCTTCTCCCTACCCCACCCCCTATCCACTCCTCAGAGAGGGTAAGGCCTCCCACAGGGAATCAACATAGTCTGTCCTATCCCACTGGGGCAGAACCAAGGACCTCCCCTCTGCATCTAGGCTGAGCAAGGTATCCCTCCAAAAAGAATGGGTTCCAAAAAGCCAGTTCATGCACTAGGAATAAATCCTGATCCCACTGCCAGTGGCCCCACAAACTGCCCAAGCCACACAACTGTCACCCATATTCAGAGGTGTAGTGGGCTTTTGAAACCTCTAAGCCCACTACCCTCAGTGACACACCTCCTCCAACAAGGCCACACCTCCTCCAACAAGGCCACACCTCCTCCAACAAGGCCACACCTCCTCCAACAAGGCCACACCTCCCAATCTTCCCCCCAAACAGGAGCCTAAGGAGACCTTTCTCATTCTAACCACCAGGCATCACCATGTTCCCCTCATTTTACATTTTCTGAAGCAAATACAGTTAGTGTGGTGGCTCACACTTGTAACCCCAGCACTTGGGAAGCTTGAGCCAACAGGATTGCCAAGAATCCGCCCACAGGCCCGATTGCAGAGTGACTACTAGGCTAGCCAGGGCCACATCTCAAGGGCCAGTGACAAACAAGCTACCTCATATTAATCATCACCCGCCATCCTTAATTCTCACACCAGCCACTATTATTAGCCTATCTAGCATAGGACCAGGGGCATTGTCTTGCCCATAGAACTGGCTAGGTCATAGAGCTGTTGACTCCTGACCAATGGCTTTTCCAACCTTTGACATGTGGGGATTGTGGCAACCCCTTCAGATGGATTAGCTAGAACATCCTCAGATACCCGTCATCTCTTTTGCTCACCTTTGCACCGTTAATTAATATTTTAGACTGTACATTCTGGAATGTAAACCTCTTATTTCTGTATTACACCTCACGAAGCGACTGTTTTCAGTGTCTTTTACGGGCCCACTATCCAATGTGTAGCTGGGGTCCAAGAGCATTTGTATTACCTGGCAATATCCCAGCTAGACCTGCAAAAATGATCATCTGCAATGCAACAAGACACCCCCACCCCGGGAGATTAGGGGTCACGTTACTGTATGGGAATTCATATATATTTGAATTTGCACACAGAAATGTAATATATTTGAAATCTGGAATCATAGGAATATTAGACTTGCTGTTTTCCCATCACACCGTTTTCCCTCAGCTTTGAACTCACTCTTCTTTGGAGACTCACCTTTTCTCTGCTCATACAAAAGGCTGTGCTAGCCGATCAACTCAAGGCTCTCTGGAGATGGAACAGAGGATCGCTACTTTAAACCCGACTGAGCTTTTATAGGGAATTCCTGGTCAGCTACAATACGAGACCCTACCCTATCTCAAAAACAACCATGAGCAGTTGGAGAGGTACAGAGGCAGCGGGCAGAGCCTGTACCAAGGTGAGATAAAGCAGAATAGTTTCCCGGGTGGGGGCGGGGCGGGAGGGACCTGTAGGGCTGCAAAACTCTGCTTCGTTTCTAAGACAAAACGCCAAGCACCTGGGCGTCAGAGCCGCGTTGGAGCCCTGAGAGTGTAAGAGGCTGCTGATAAACAACGTTGCAACTGTTTCTCGACTTGATTTATTGACGTGTCTGTTTCTATTCTTTCACTAACCTGATTGACAAACCCAGGGCGTAGCTTGAGGGATTTCCACCAGAAATCCTTCAGTGCAACCATCAGGGTTGTGTGGGCCTGCTGGGGACAGGTGCGATCATGGATGGGAATTGTTTGTGCAAGCGAGGGCTGTTAGCACGTGAAGCGGCGGGGTGTATGTGGAAACCAGAGCAATGGATGTCTCCGGGGGAATTGATTATATGCGATTTGTGAGAAGTTTGCCTGGATAGAAAAGCAACCTAGATTTGGGTATGAGCTGAGGGATAGGAAGAGGTAGGCGGGACTCCCAAGACGAGGGAGTAAAAGGTACATCTGAAGAACGGTTCCTTCCTAGACTCTTAGAGGATATTGTTTCCGAGTCTCTGGGCTTTGGGGGAGGAATAAGATGGGTGGGATGTGCCTAAGGGCTCGTCTTTCCGCGTCTGACGCAAAGTGGGAGAAGAAGAGCAGATGGGACCAGTGAGCGCTCTCAGGAGCACGCGCAGCGACACGTGGAGGAGTCTCCCTCGGCTCGGCAATCGCACCCCCGCACCCCGCTGTCTCCCATCCACTTCTCTCTAGTCTTCGGGTCCCCGTTAGGCAGCGGGCCCCGCCCCTCTTGTCACTGCGAGCCCCGCCCCTCCCGCCGGCGCAACCCCGCCTCCCCTCGCCCCGCCCCCGCCGCCCGCGGTCGGCTCGCTCAGTTGGGAGGACCCCATGCTACTGAGCGGAGCTCCTCCTCCGGGCTCCGGCCCCGGGCCGCGGGCACAGGGCAGCGCCGGGGGCGGCCCCGGGGGATCTCGCCGCGGGGCTGGGAGTGCGGGGGCTGGCCCGGGAGGGGGCGGCAGCGGCGGAGTCGCAAAGTGGCTGCGGGAACACCTTGGCTTTCGTGGGGGCGGCGGCGGAGGGGGCACCAAGCCCGCCCCCCCAGAGCCCGACTACCGCCCCCCAGCGCCCTGCCCGGCCGCGCCCCCTGCGCCGCCCCCGGACATCCTGGCCGCCTACAGGCTGCAGCGTGACCGCGACTTTGAGGACCCCTACTCCGGGAGCTCGTCTGTGTCTGCCGCCCTTTCCACCCCCGCCGCCCCTGGCCCCACTCCGCCCCCGCGCCACGGCTCACCCCCGCACCGCCTCATTCGAGTAGAAACTCCCGGCCCCCCAGCGCCCCCTCCGGAGGAGCGGATCTCCGGACCCCATGCCAGCAGCGACAGGGTGAGTGGCGCGCGGGCGTGGGTGGTCAGGAGGGGTGGTGGTCTGAGGTCTGGCGATTTGGAGAGGGACAAAGGTAGCTTGGCTGGGGCAGCTTGGCTGGGGCTCAGCCTTTAGCTGTCAGTATTTCTGGTTGACACGGGGGCCCGGATTTTAACCCCTTTGTTAGATTCTCCACCGACTAATTTGAGCCCCAAACTGCCCTGTTTCCTGTTAGAGCCCCAGGACTGGTGACCTCCTCCCTCGTGGGTACTCTAAGCTTTGCAGCCTCTCCGCTGTGATCCTGGAGCCTCTTTTTCTAACGGACATTGAGAAGCACCCCCCCCCCTCCCTTTTGCAGGTTTATGGCCTTTGTGCCCTCCACGGAGCAGCAGCTTCTCTGCCCTTTGATCTCTGACTCTTCCGCCCCCCCCCCCCCCAAGGCACAACCGGCCCAAAGCTTTCCCCTCCTCTTTCTCTCCCCTTTCTTCTTCCTCCCACCCTGTCCTGGAGTCCAGGCATCCTCGCAGTCTGAAGCCCCAGAAAGGAGCTGAAAAGTGAGATTTCTTATGTGAAGACAGCAAGTGCTGGTCTTTGCTTTCCGGATGAGGTTAGAGGGTTGAGCTGTTAAGATGGGCATTGTGCAGCTCTTGCCGAAGAAACTCACCCCCGGGGTGCAGGCACACTCCTTCAGTTCCCCCCAGTATGAGGATACTTGGTGGTCAGGACCTGTTGCCCAGTGAGGGCTGAGCAGCCAAGTCCTTTGGCCATCTCCCTTGGTTTCCCTCTCCCTTGGTCCATTCTGAGGGAGACTGGAGCTTCTCTCGGAGCTGCAGACTCAGGGGAAAAGAGTTTCCCAGGACATCTGCCTTCTTTCTTAACTCCACTTTTATCCTGTCCTGCAAGATAGACAGCCGTCTGTAGTTCCCCATCCCGAAATTGGGAGATGATAACTGAGCCACCCCCAGCTCTGTTGTCCTCCACGTGTCTGAGAGCTCGTCTCTCTGGGGCCTATTCACCTCTCCTCAGCAGAGAAGATTTTTATCTGATTAGAGAACAGTTAATGTCTGAATCCTCAGGTTTCAGAACTAGGGTTTCCAGCCAAGAGAGTTCTGTCCAGTGAGGCTTCCTGGATAAGAGAGATGTGTCAAGAGCCCCAGATGTGTGACTCTCACCCCCCCCCACCCCCCAGCGTTCTTTCCGTAGAGCATGGCTTCCCATCCTGACCCAGCATCCTAAGCTGTAAAAGCAAGGGTCAAGGGCACTTCTCCCAGGCTGTACTGTCTCTTCCCAAATTACCCCTGCTCTGCTGTATGGTGTGATGGTGGTGTGGCAATGAAATAGGGGGGAATAGCTAGGCCTTGTCCTCCCCACTGACCAGTTAGTCTCCTCCTCTTTGACCACTGGCTGTTGGCCCATGGCCTAAGCTGTCCTTGGCTATTTTCCTCCCTGTAGTGGCTTAGAATGACCTAACAGGCTGCCCACTAGGCTGTGGGTTCTTCCAGGATAGGTCTGCTTTTTTTTCTTCATTTCTCTGTCTCTGAAGTGTCTGACAAAATGTCCTGAAATGGTATCTGTCCATTCTCAGGGTGGCCTAAGTGTCAGGAACTTCCAAGACACAATTTTTCCACTTTCTCCCAGAAACCTCCGAGGTAGCCGTAGCCACACATACAGACCCATAGAGCCTTCCAGGCTTCAGTTGGGTCAGCTCCGATCTGTGGGTTCTTCAGACCTGGGGGAGGGGGCACACACACACAAGAGGTGTCTGATTCTCTTGTCAGCCAGCCACAGAGACCGGAATGAAATCCAACAGGCTCTCCCAGGAGCCACACAATCTGTGCTTTCTTCGGTGGGTGTGATAAAGGGATCAAGGATGTGCCACCTGAGCTGTCCCAGGGGCTGACCTAGAGCTTGTCATTATTCAGAGAGCCATCAACTTCCCACCATCTAGGAACAAACCTTGAGAGATCCCAGAGTCTTCCCCGGGAAAGGCTAGGTACAACAAGGTGCCTGAGCTCTTACCCTAAACCAAGTCATCAGACACCCCAGGCCTCCATGCACAGTGCCACCCCAGCCCTCGCTCCCACTGAGCTGCTCTTTCCAGACAGTGTGGTTGCTTCCTTCCTCTTCTCAGCTCTGCAGACCTCCTTGGCTGGCAGACAGAGGCGCCAGAATGCGCCGAGAGGGGCTGTATCCTGAGACTGGATGACGTGGGTAGAGGTGCTTCTATGCTAGGCCTGAGAAGCTAAGGAGCCCACAGCATGAGGAGGCAGGAGGGAATGGGGATCTGGACAGGGTCCTGAGGTCCTATGCAGGGCTCTCTGGCTGCCAGCCCATCCTGAAACCCACTGGTATAATTGGCAGAGGCACAGAGCTGACCATCTGGCCAGGCCTAGCAGGGCAGGTGTGGGAACAGCAAGATCGACACCCTGCAACCGGCAGCTAGGGCATGGCCAGATGGCCCCCAGAAGAACTCCCTCTGGTGCTGGGCCCTCGTCCCACCTCCAGGCTTTGCTCTGGCAGAAGGACCAGCGTGTTGGGCCTCCTCTCCATTCGTTCCCTGTTCTCCAAGCTTCAGCAGGAAAAACGTGATCTAACTGGGGAAAGGGGATGGGGCTATGATTGAATGAAGGCTGGGATGTCTACCACATCTGCTGTGTGTCCACTGTGATGCCAATATTGGGCGAGAGCTGGCATGGGCAAGGAAACAGGTGCCCCGTATTGAAACCAGGCCTCATATTCCTAATCCATGGGCAAGACCCTAGGGCTCTTGAGTACCCGGAAATTGTTTGTAATATTTCTCACTTTTATGGGGAAAGGCTCATAGCTCTCAGATTTTTTACAGGAGTTTTTAGTCCCTCAAAGTAGTGTTGAAAACTTTTTAAAAGAGTTCATTAACAATTTTAAAAATATGTATATATGTTCATATGTATTTGTCTATGGCTTTGTGTATGTGAATGCAGGGCCCTTGGAGGCCAGAAGAGGGCATCAGATCCCTGGGAAACTGTAGGTACAGGAGGTTGTGAGTGACCAGATGTGGATGCTGAGAACCAAACCCAGGTTTTACTGCACTGTATCTGTAGCCCTATACTGAGAACCTTTTTAAAAATACAAACATTTATGTATATTGCATGTGTGCTCATGTACAGACACACATGGGAATGTCAGAAGGATTTCTGGGAGTGTGTTCTCTCTTTCTACCATGTGGGTCACAGGGATCAAACTGAGTTAGGTTTGGTGGCAGGAACCTTTACTCCCTGGGCCAGTTTACTAGCCCCAGTACTGAGGACTTTTAATAACGAATGTATGTCACGGATGTACATAGGCTGGGGTCATCCAGGCCTCTTCTAGGGAGGAGAGGACAAGCAGGAAGAGTAAAGTGAGTCCGGAGGTATCTGTATTCCATCAGGGCACTCCCATCCTGATGTTAGCGTAGGACCACTCTTAGCCAGTGTTCAAGTATAGTGTGTGTGTCCTTATGTGACACTGGCCTGGGTGCTGAGGACACCTGTTCCTTGTTGTTGTTTTTTCTTTTGAGGTTTTTCTCTTTTGTTTTTTCCCCATAAGCTTGCCTTCCCATTCCCTCACAGAGTGTGGGAGTAAGGTCACCTTATCTCGTGCTTGTTCTGTGTTGGAGATAAAGGGGGAAAGTCGTGGCGGAGGGAGGAGTCCAGGGGAGGGACTTCTGGGGCCCAGTTAGACCAACCCTGGGCTGCTTGTCTGTGTTATCACTGGTGCGGCAAGGATGGCTGGAGAATGTGGCTGCTGATGGACCGTGTGGGGTTGGCCTGTGGCACCAGATGTCTAGGGGATGGCGTGGCCAGGGAGTGACGTGGTCAGCATCTCAGCCCTTGCACCCTGCCTTCTGAGAGCTGGCAACAGCTGAGCAGTTGCTTGTGGATGGGGAAAGAAAGCTGCCTAAGCTAAGCCAGTCCTGACCGGGGCCGAGTCCTATGAGGGTGCCTCCTGCATATTCTACCTGTCCTCATTCCAGAGCCAGCGTGACATTGTGTAAGAGCAAAGATGGAGCCTGACTCCTGCATGCTCTGGGCTTGTGGGTGACTCCAGCACACCTCCAGGGGCTTCGCTTTCCTAGAACTTTGTGTTTATGAGTATGAGCTCCGGGGGACCCCCCAAATTGATCTCTTTGTCCTTAATACAGTAACTGGCATTTGCTGAGCATGTGGCTTGTGCCTGGTGCCATTTTCCAGCAGCTAACTTGTTCTGGACCAGTCAGTAGTTATAGCAACCTTATAGGAGAGAATCTTTCCCTGGGTTGTACGTAGGGAGCCGAAGTACAGGGATGTTGAGTCCCACTTGCAGGGCTTCTCAGCCAGCAAGACGTAGCCTTGAAGTTTACAGCACAGCAGGACTCTGGACCGAGCCCCATGCCTGGGCCCTGAGCACCTGCCACAGGTACCCAGCAGAGAGGTGGTATTCCTGCCGCGTTTGCTAACTAGCAACGTGAGACTCTTAGAGATGGGATGATGTAGTTCAGGGCTGAAGTCACTGTTTCCCGGGGACTAGGGTCTAGCACTGGTGGGACTGTCTTGAAGTGAACAGAGTCATGACATACCCCGGGCCTTACAGGGTTGGTGGTGTCAGCCACATGTTTGTGGTGCTTGCGTGTTTTGTAAGTATGACAGTGCTTTTATTTTTTTTAGAAAGGGGGAAATGACCCCTGTGCTTTATGCTGGCATTTCCCAGGCGTGTATAATAAATAGGAGAAGGTATCAGAGTAAGTGGGGGCAGCAGGGACAGCTGTTTGACCTCAGAGAAATAAGTAGTGTACTGTTAACCACACTGATCAGCTCATAGGTGTTCAGTGGTGTAAATACATTAGGGAGATACTAAAACAGGCAAGTGATTCTTT
This sequence comes from Arvicola amphibius, assembly GCF_903992535.2. Classification (NCBI taxonomy): domain Eukaryota; kingdom Metazoa; phylum Chordata; class Mammalia; order Rodentia; family Cricetidae; genus Arvicola; species Arvicola amphibius. The sequence continues at coordinate 53,200,415 of NC_052051.1, forward strand.
TTTTCTCCATTGCAAAAGTTTGAACTGGGGGGGGGGGGTGCATAATGCTAAGCAAATGGCTCTTGTCATTGAGCTATGTCCCCAGCCCCTAAACTAAAATATAAACCTAAAATATGGAAATGCCTGTGAAAGAGGCACTAAATGTAAGTTTGAAGCCATGGAAGAAATAAGAATTGAGAGTTTGGGAACTCTGAAGTTCCCAGAGTACCTGTTCTGCAACCCCCGGAACCCATGGGGAAATCCAACTGTGGAATGGGAGATGGCAGCAGATGGTAGGCCTGTTAGCTACCTTGGGAGAGGTGTGGGCAGGAAGGAGATGGAAAAGTTCACAGCTGCTCTGGGAGGGCCTCTGCCCAGCTGAGAGTGGCAGGGTCCTAGGGACAGCCTACCGGATGGCAGCAGAGCAGGGAGTGACACGGGGCCCTTTGAGTAGCACCTGCTTTACCTCCTCGCTGGGAAATGGTTCCGCATTTCAGTGGCATGCCGGCTAGGACAGAGGCTGTGTGCTTCAGTATCACCTTCTGTGTCAGGCACCTTTCCAACGCCCCACCTGGCAGTTCCTCCCATCTGCCCTTGAGCCAGAGGCTTTGATCCCTATTCAGAAGTAGACTGTCCAGTGTGCCTGATCTTACCCCTGCCACTAGTCACGCAGGCCACTTAAAGATCAGAGCGATTGGGGTGGGGTGGCATATTGGTGTCACTTCTAGGATAGAACCCTATGAAGGCTCTCTAGTAAATATGGATTCAGTGTCTACTGTGTGCTGGGGCCTGGGATGGATAGTTGGGCAGAACAGTGGGCATATCAGAGGGGTTCAGGGGCCACGAACAGCAAACCATCATAGGCCACACATGGTCCGCAGGGACAGCTTTTCTGTAAGCAGTTTATCCCCCTGTAGACACAGAGGCAGTGGTCAAGCAGGCCTGGGCTATGACTGGAATTTTCTGTGCCCAGAGTGGATACCAGTCCTGCAAGCCTTCCCAGCTGGTGACTCTGCTGCCATTCCTGTTCTGGGCTTCGTGGGTAGCCCTGTGGATGCTCCAGCCCAGGGTGGGGGTCGGGGCTTCCCGGAGCAGGGTGTGGAGCCAGGAGTGGAACAGAGGAGCCATTGAGCTGCCACCTGCTTGCCCACAGGCACTGTCAGCTGGCGCTGGGGAGGCACACACCAGCCTGGGAGGGGTCAGGACTCCAGGGAGAAGCAACTGTGTGTAATTCTAACCGGGCTTGCAGAGGGGAGGCCTGGAAGGGCTCTGAAGTGGGGCCCCGGGAAGGGTGTGGAGGGCTTGACCTCACAGCGAAGCTTGTTAGGACCCATTTTAGAGAGTCTAGGTCCTCCATTCTGACCATACTTTACCTAGGTTCATGTTTTCTCCCTCTCTCTTCTAAATCAATCAGAGAAGAATGCTTCCATCCTTCCCTCTCATCTTATCAGATGGATTTAACATCATTTCCTGAGAGCTTTCGGTTCCTGGGGTATTCAGTTGCAAATGTGGGTCCTGCCCCCTGGAAGTGCCCAGTCTGTCTGAAGATACCCAGTAAAAACAAGCATTTGGCACACAAAGTGATCAAACCCGGGAAGGAGGTACCTTACAGGCCTGGAGAAGCATGGAAGAGCCTTCTGAGGGGAGAAAAGTGAGTAAGGATTGGCCAGAATAGGAAGGTGTTCCAGGCAGGGAGGAAACCATTGGATAAAATGGCAATAATGCTTTCAGAGCTGCGCTCCAAAGACGAACGTGGAACCTTGAACGTTTTCCTCAGAACACTGGAGGTCTGCGTATTGTAAGGTTTAAGGAGAATGTGTCTGGTGACGCAGACATTTGTTGAGCAGCTGTCACACAGGTGCTGATGCCCTAGGCTGACTGGCAGAGTCGCCAGCAGTGAGCAGTGGGTAATCCTGTCGGTGCCACTGGCCTGGGAGAAAAACGCCGGGGGTCATGTGGTGGGTTCGAATAGATTGCTCTGTTTCCTGGAGAAAGGAGGATGGTGGTGATACAATAGGAAGATTTTTCTAGGATCTCTTGGTTGCTTATTGGAGCTAGAGACAAAAAAAGTAGGAGTTCTAGGCTAGCAGATGGCTTGGAGTACTGACGGGTTGGTGTGACCTATTCCAAGCAGGCAGGAAAGGAAGTGTTGGAATTGAGGGCCAGACTGAAACAAGGTAGTAGGAAAGACCCAAGAATAAGAAAGAGGCAGCCATTGGGACAACCTCAGAAGCCTGTAGGTGGGCCAGATGGGGTCAGAGGAACAGCCAGAAGGATCATGAGGTAGGGTTGGTTCTTCCATCTCCTCCTTCCGGGGGTCCCCATTCCCAGGTCCTTTCACCGAGGGCAGGGTGCCCACCTGGCTCAGCGGCTCTCACAGCTCAGGTCTGAAGTCCAGGCTTCAGTTTGTGAAATGCAGGAGTGGCCTCTTCCTGTGCCGCCTCTGATGTCACCCGCCTGTAACCCAGTGAGTGGCGCAGTGCTCCAGGGTCTGGCTTGGTGAGTCCTACCTTCTCCTGCCCAGTTTGGAGAGAAACTCCATCGTCCTCAGCCCTATCCTGCCCTGAGTGTCTCAGGTTCATCCGCTTGCACTGGGAGAAGGGTGCTGGCCAACCACTGTACGTGACAGCGATGGGCAGCTGGGGAAATGGGAAGCTAAGACTGGCTTTCTGTAGCCTGGTCTCTGGGAACTCGGGTTTGGTAGTGTCCCCGGGTGCCCCCAGGCAGTTCTCTCCCAGGAGCCTGAGAAGACCACTGGCTATAGGTTGATAGCCCTGTGCACAAACAGCAAGAGTTCCAAATTGATTTTTCCATTAAGCAGGATGGTTTGGGGTGTGTTCCCTAACTACCTGTTCTCCAGTTTCTTCAGAGAGAATGTTAGACAAGGACATGATACGGATCAAACAACAGAACGATGGCTGAGTGATGTCTCTGCTTTCTGTTCTTGTTTCATTTTGTTTGAGACAGGGTCTTATCAAATAACTCTGGCTGGCTTGGTATTCACTATGTAGGCCAGGGTGGCTTCGAACTCCCAAAGTTCCACCGGCCTCTGCCTTCTGAGTGCTGGGATTACAGGCAGGTGTGTGCTGCACCGTCTGCTTTATTTTCTTCAAGGTCACTGACTGTTTCTCCATTGAGCATCTGAAGAGTGGCAGACTGCACTGCACTAATCTGCTGCCTCGCTGCTCTGCCCTTCCCGCTCTTTTTGCAACCAGTTGTTCCAGCGACACATTAGCAACCAATGCTTTTGAGTCCTCTCTGTTGAGCCACTGTGTGTATAGACTCTTGTCCAGCTTGGACCCTAAGATAAACTCCTAAGATTCAGTCACTGCCTGCTCGCTGTTTAGCCTAGGAGATGACCACGAGGCAGAAAATTCGCAGGAAAGAAAGAAGCCCCGTCTCTACCTGGGGAGCGGAGCGGCCTGCCCTTGTCTGAGCCTCCTTTTCTTTGCCAACTCCCATAGTTGGCAATCCTAGAAGACTACGCAGACCCGTTTGATGTTCAGGACACTGCCGAAGGCTCAGGAGGAACTTCAGTTGCTCCAGAGAAGGTTCCTGAAAATGATGGCTACATGGAACCTTATGAAGCCCAAAAGATGATGGCTGGTAAGTACTGGGGATGAGGGAGATGCTCCCCGAGGCCTTGACTCTCCAATACAAATGTAAGGACTGGTCCTGTGGTCCCCAGAAAATAGGGAGAAACCCTGTGCCAGGTCCTCGGGAATGTGGCCAGGCCCTTCAGGACAGTCATTTTGGAAGAGAAGGTATACAATGTGACACCCAAGGCCATAGAAAAAGCCTTGAAAGCAAAGGTCCAGTAGAAGCGCTGGAGAGAGGAGGAGCAGGGTGATGGTATAGATCAAGTCAGACCTCCCCAAAGGAGTCAGTCAGCGGCCTTTGGAAGTGTGATGCCTCTGAACCAACATTATCAAAGAGAAACACTAACGGCAGTTGAAAATGTCCATGCATTAGGTGTCATGGTGTGGAGCAAGTATCTCAGAGAAGAAAGAATTGAGTCAGACCCGCCCTTGGGGAACAGAGGCCAAGGGATGACCCCGGGAAAGAGTCAGGGACGGGGTGACCAGAGGACGAGGGCGGGCCAAGAGAAGTGCTGGTTTGGGAGACGGAGAAGAATGCAGAGGTTGAAGCGACGAGCTTGGACTTGTGGCAAAAGAAAGAAGCAGGATTACCATGGCATTTAAGGGCAGTTCCAAGGCCGTGGATACAGAATGGACTAGGAGAGCCTATTGTAAAGTTGAATTAGCAAGCTCTTTCAGAAGTGGTTGGGTTTGTTGCTTCCTGATGTTGTGTGGTTTGGGTTGTTCTTACGAGACATGGTGTCACTACGTAGTCCAAGCTGGCCTGGAACTTCTTACGTAGCCCAGGCTGGCCATGGATTTACTGCAACCCTTCTATCCTCACCTCCCAAGTGCTGCGATTACAGGCATGCACCACCATGCCCTGCCCAGTTGTTTGGGTTCTGAGGAGCCAGTAACTAAAAATTCTTTCTTCCTCTCCTTGGAAGAAATAATTAAGAATTAAGGTTAATATAAGGGCTAATGGAGATTAAGATGTCAGCCTTATTACTGATAAAGTTGACCAAAGAACATAATTTAGTGATATTAACACAATGGGTTTCTTGTACTTTTCAAGAGAGTCAACTTGCCCACTTAGGCTTGGTGGCACAGGGTAGTTGTGGCCTCTGCACAGGGACATGCTTCTCACTGCATGGACGGAAAAGGACTGGGATTACTGTGTCTGCAAGAAGGCAGAGCTGACCAATCAGATGAGCTGCGCTGCCCTCCTCCTTGTTAGCGATAGGTGAAGGAACAAAGTGTCACCCCAGGATGCTTATTTTAGTGAACCCTGGAAACCCAAGCCTGAAAAGTGGAGGTTTGTCCTAGTAAAAGTCTAGATATGGAGAGGTGAGGTTGAAAGTTGTGAGCAGATGAGATTTCAGCCGGAGAGATGGTGCAGTGGTTAAGTGCACAGACTGCTCTTGCAGAGGACCTGGGTTCAGTTCTCAGCACCCGTTATCTGGTGACTCACAACAGCCTGTGACTCCAGCTCCAGGGGACACAACACCTCTTTGTGACCACCTTCTCTCATTTGCACAAACCTGCATCCAGACAGACACATACACGTGCTTAAAAAAAAAAAAAGCAAAGAATGCAGTAGGGTCAGGCCCAACAGAACATCGCAGTGACCGGAAGTGGAAAAAGTAAAAGTGTTACCCTGTTTAGGTCTGAGAGAAGATGGCCTGAGCCATGCCACAAGTGTCCTGGAATTATATGTGGAAATGAAAGTGCTTAAGTGTGCATTTTTCTTTCAGAGCAGTGGGGGCTGGGGGAAGGAGATGACACTGGGCATTGAACCTAGGCCTCATGCGTGCTAAGCAAGTGTTCTACCACTGAGATTCAATCCCAGTCCTAAAATACACATTTTTGTGACAAGTTAGCTCTGGGGCTTTTTATTATTATCATTATTATCATCATCATCATCATCATCAGATTTGGGTCAGTGATCCCAAAAAGATTTCCTAAGCTCTGGAGAAGGTAGGGAGTCTGAAGGGAGCTGTTGTCAGAACCAGGCATTGTTAGCAGCTGTTCCAAGAGGACCGGAACTCCAGACACAGTAGTGCAGTAAGTCTGGGCAAACAGTTCAGAAGTCAGGGTAGGGAGACACGAGACCTCTCTTGGGGACAGAGACAAGAGAGGACCCAGGAGAAAAGAGTGGCGAGTGGCGGGAGGGAGAGAAACCAGTGGATGGCACCCACCTGTCGAAGGAGAAACTTTGAAGAGGAGGAGAGGCCCGAGGTATATGAGTAAGAGAGGATTTCCTGATTGCGATTATTTCAGTTAGAAGTGGAAATTAATGAATAAGTAAACAGCTGGGCACTAAGGAAGAGATAGACTAGAGGAAGACTATGCCTCAGTTTCCTTCACATGCCCACTTCAGCTTCCCAGTTCTGGCTGGCCATCCTGGGATCCTTCTATCTTTTACCTGCCACTTCCTCCCCTGGGTCTCATGCTTTGAGAGCCCTGGAAATGTTTCAAGGGTGCGGGACCAGGATTTGTGACGGCTGAGTTCCCCAAGCGCCAGCACATCGGCTCTGAACAAATACCGCCTGAGATAGGGTTGAGCTTACTCACTACACGTCTCTCCTTTTTGCCCTGGCAGAAATCCGGGGTTCTAAGGAGACTGCAGCCCAGCCCCTACCTCTCTATGACACACCCTATGAACCAGAGGATGAGGGGGGCAGCCCAGAAGCTGAGGGGACTCCCTGGCCCAGGGAATCCCGCCTGCCTGAGGATGATGAGAGGCCTCCAGAAGAGTACGACCAGCCCTGGGAGTGGAAGAAGGAACGGATTTCCAAAGCCTTCGCTGGTGAGTCTTGCTGGTGAGGGAAGCTCTGCTGGGGCCTCTGAGCACTTCCCAGGCTCGGAATGGAAGGAGTGGACTCTGGGAGCCAAGCAAGTTCTAGGAGTGGAGTTCTAGAGCAGGGTGATTGAGTTCTGTGTGTGGGGTTGGGACTTGGGCAGTGTGGATACAGCGCTGTGTGCAGGGCATGGGTATAGAAGAGAGAGAAGGAGTTTTCCTACATCTCGCCTCTTCGAGGCCGAGAGGCTTGAGCTATAACTACCTTTGGGGGTTTGGATAAAAATAAATTCTAATACAGAATTATGAAACTTGTGGCATGTATTAAATATATTTGACAAAAAGGGTATTTAACACTTCAAATGATGAAAATAGATGTGTACGTAACATGGATTCTGGGGCTGTTGTCTTCAGTGGTAGGCCCTGCCATGGCAAGGGTGTCTGGCTCCAAGGGCGATTCTGGGCTACAGATGGAGGCTGTGAGGTTGCTAAATGAAGATCAGGTTTCTCCTGCCCCAACCACACCAATGTCCCAGGCCCAAGTCCACCATGGAAACGTGCATATTGGCAGTCTGAGATGGGTGGAGCAAGGGCCTGGAATTGGGAGACAGCCTGAATCTTGAGGGCTTAGATGCCATTAAATTTCATTCCTGCTTCCATGCCCCTGCACACACACACACGCACGCACACATACACACACGCATGCACACACACACACACACACACACACACACACCCTCTCACACAGAGACAGCTCATCCTGCATCCAGCCCTCGGCTCTGCCCTCCCCTCCCAGCCCTGGCAGCCAGACTGGGAAACCACAGGTTTCTGCTTTGCTTCCTGTAAAGCACACACCCATCAAGGATGGGCCATTTATCTCCAGAGGTCTCCTTGGAGAATCAATACTGTTTGGATTGCTTAATGGGAAAATCTATGTTCATCATTAGGAAGCCTCGTTAGTGGTCCTTCAGCCGCTGGTGACATCACTCTTCTCAGGACTGGGAAGAGGAGAACTAGGTTTCAAAAAAAATCATCTGCCCCAAGTCTGAGTATTCCAGATACCCCGAGGCTTTGTGCCCCTCCTCCCCCCGCGGCTTTGCCCCTGTCTTGGGGTCTGCCAGTTCCCAGGCTGGGGGTTAGGAGAGAAAAGGAGGCAAGGGGTGTCGGGGAACTGGGTGTGGTCCTGGGAAGTGTGGGCAGCTCCTGTGCCCATGTTTCCACTCTCCCAGTCTTCTTGGTCCCTGGAACTGGCAGCTAGTGAGGGGTGGAAGATTAGGGCCGATGGAGCAAGATCCTGTGCCTTCCTGTTTGCCACTCAAGATCCCCACCTTTTCCTTACCAGGCAAGGCTGGTCTAGTACTGGCCCTGCCAGGCCCTCAGAGTCCTGTTCTGCCTCCGGCATTGCCTCTGCCTCTGCCCTCCTCCTTTCTGGGCTGTGTGTATCTTACCTCTGCATTTTGGTGTCTCAACGTCTGCCTCTCTCTGTCTCTGTCACTGTCTCTTTCTCTTCTCCCTTCTGCTGCTGGCTCCAGTTGACATAAAGGTCATCAAAGACCTACCTTGGCCTCCGCCTGTGGGACAGCTGGACAGCAGCCCCTCCCTGCCTGACGGGGACAGGGACATCTCCGGTCCAGCTTCACCCCTCCCAGAGCCCAGCCTGGAGGACAGCAGCGGTGGGTCCTTTGGGGACTTGTGGCCAGGGTGATAGGCCCTTTATCCTTTAGACCCTGTCTGTGGGTGTGGGTTGGAAGAGTTCCCCTATTCCTGGAGAGAGAACAGAAGTGCCCATCCCTCTCTCCCTAGAGCTGTATGCATGGTCTTTCAACAAAGGCACTTTCCTAGTAGGTTCTGCACCGTGCCACAAAATCCACTATTGTCAGCTATAAGGAGGCAGAGACAGGAGGACTGCCTTGAGTTTGAGGCCATGCTGAGCCTCCATAGTTCCAGGCCAGCCTGTGCTATAGAGTGTGGAACTCTGTGTAAATACAGAAGAAACCATTGTTTTTATAATTTAAGTTCTCTTCGGGTGGAGCTTTGCCTGCTAAGGCAGGTGTTCATGAGGTGTGGGGAAGTGCTGGCAACGGAGATGCTCGCCTCTGGTGACTGGAGGGAAATAAGGTAGTCAGTCATTCATTCAAGAGCTAGAGGGAGAGAGAGCCTCGGTGGGGGGGGGCATCAACTTCTACATCCAGCTTTGCCCAGGGTGTGTGGGGTGGTGGTGTGTGTGTCCAGGCATCAGCCTATGTTGCACACTGTGCATGAGACTTTGTAGATAGTTTGTAAATGCAGGCTAGAGAGAGTCACCTGTGTATGTGTACCTGTGGACATGGGACCCACTTGGGGATCCCCTTGAGCTGATTCTCAGGCTGCCTACTCTGGAGATGCTAGACCCTGTGCTTCTACGGAGGGGGGAGGAAAAGCAATGGGCAGCAACCTTGGGTGGAGAGGGGCCGGCAGCCTGGCGGCTTTGGACAGGATTAGCCTGTCAGGATGGCACCAAGGGGAATCAGATAATTGTTCTCGGATCAATAAGTCATTTCTACAGAATGGCTTGGCAAGGCGATTTGGGGAACGGTAATGAACTCTGAGAAGGAGAAAGAAACAATATTATCAACACTAAAGCCACCCTGGGGGGGGGGGTGGAAGAGGAGAAGGCGGTCGGCGGATGGAGAAAGCTTAAGTGGTTTCTCATGTTTTGTCCTCCCTCGCCTGCCAGTGTGGACTGGGGGGCCCCAAGAGCCCTGCCATGGCTTAGCGACTGCTACACCCACCCCCACCCCCATAGTGGCCCAGGATTCTGTGTCTGGAGTCAGGCAGACAGGCCAGTGAGCGTGCCCTCCCAGAATATGCCTTTGACCCTTGTGGGGACTTGAAAGAAATAAGACTTGAGAGGGCTCTGCCTCTGGGGACCTCTGAGTCCATGGTCAGTATGTTCCTTACAGCCCAGTTTGAAGGATCGGAGAAGAACTGCCTGTCGCCTGGCCGGGAGGAGAAGGGGCGGCTACCTCCCCGGCTTTCTGCTGGGAACCCCAAGTCAGCCAAGTCCCTAGGCGTGGAGCCCAGCAGCCCTCTGGGGGAGTGGACAGATCCAGCACTGCCTCTGGAAAACCAGGTGTGAGTGTCTGTGTCCACTGGGGACTCCCTCCCTATTCCTCCCCTCCTGCAAGGGACACCCAGAATGGGTGGGCCTGGACGGCGAGGGACCCAGCAGAGATGCCCCCCTTCCCCTCTCTCATCCTCAGCTGGTACCACGGGGCCATCAGCCGCACGGACGCCGAGAACCTTCTTCGGCTGTGCAAAGAGGCCAGCTACCTGGTGCGCAACAGTGAGACCAGCAAAAATGACTTCTCTCTCTCCCTCAAGTAAGTAAGGGTGGCCATGGGTAGAGGGCCCACTAGCCTGCCCCCAGAAGAGGATTCAGTCTCTTCTGGTCCATCCAGGCTGGGAAGAACCACATGTCTTTTGAACATCTGCTCGCTCCACCCCACGCACTGGGGAACCTGAAATGTCGGAGACTCCTTACCCCCTGTACTTCAAGGAAAAAGCACTTGAAGCTTTCTGTCACTAGCTGTTCAACCTCTCAAGGCCTCTGTTTCTTTGATAAGATTGAATAAGATCCATTTTATTGGGAAGGATTTAATAGCATTTGACTTAGTATCTTACTTAGCACCTAGCATGTTCTTAAACTAAGTGCCTAATAAGTCATTATTGTCATCATTGTTAAACCCTAGTATGTAGAAGCACTGACAGGTATAGGAGCTTTACCTAAAGTAGTCGGCAGGGTGAGGTGGGGGCGCTAGGTCTTGGGAGGAGGGCAGACCTAGGTGCAAAGCCATTCCACTGACTGAGGAACTCTGTGTGTGAGGGGCGAGGAAGAGGTGACAGAGGTAGGGTCCTCCTTTTCCATCAGCCCGGACTCAGACTCCCAGGCTCTCTAGTAGCAGGATGGCCAGCTCTTGGCAGCCAGGCGTTCTGCCCAGGATAGCCTGCCATCCACATGAGGCGGCCAGCTGGCATGAGGTGTCCCACTCACCTTCCCCAGCACGGCAGGAGTATCTTCAGAACCGCACACCACAGTGTCCAGTGCATTCGATGCAGATACAGCTACACCTCGAACAAATGCACACCTTTAAGATTATTCGTGTTCACTGAAAGGGATCAGAAAAGTATCAAAGAGCCGGGTGGTGGTGGCGCACGCCTTTAATCCCAGCACTTGGGAGGCAGAGGCAGGCGGATCTCTGTGAGTTCGAGGCCAGCCTGGTCTACAAGAGCTAGTTCCAGGACAGGCTCTAAAAAAGCTGCAGAGAAACCCTGTCTCGAAAAAAAAAAAAAAAAAAAAAAAAAAAAAAAAAAAAAAAAAAAAAAAAAAAAAAAAAAAAAGAAAAAGAAAAAAGAAAAGTATCAAAGAGAAGAAAGCAGTCTCAGTTCTACCCTGGGCTTTGATAAAGCTGGCTGTGCAACCATAGACAAATCCGTGGAACTTCTCTGGGCCTCAGACTCTTCCCCTTGCTGAATGAGCTAATTTCATGGGTTCTTCTAGCTCTCATATTCAGGAGTCCACAAGCTATAAAATCCAAAGAGGATGTTGGAAAAATTCATTTGTCAAAAGTCTGATTTACAGCAACTTTAGGTGGAACACTGTTATTAAGATTATAATTGAAATTCTTGGCACGTACCACCTAGCATATATACCATGGCCAAATCAACTACCACTCTGCTGATAAATCTCTTTTTATACAGATGAAATAGATTCAAGGAGCTTTGTTACTTGCTCAAGGTCACCATCTAATAATTAAGTCTCCAAGCTGGGCATGTGGATAGTAACTAGTCTCAGTTACTCAGGAAGCTGAGGCACGATTTCGTGCACCCAGGATTTCCAGGCCAGCCTAGAAACTTTCAAAAGACACACACACACACACACACACACACACACAAAAAAAAAAAAAAAACCACGACCTAGCTTAGTCTGACCTCAGGAACCGTGCTGTTCAGTGACAGGGGTTCCACCCATCACTAGGTTCCCCGTGCCTGAAATCTGGTACTCTCCAGCTCAATGGGAGACACTGTCAAGATTTGGGTCTTTGCAGTGGAACTGGGCAGCTAGGGTGAGGGACTGCCTTAGTCTAGGGAATAAAAAGGCAGGCCTGGACGCCTGCTCTGGCTGATCTGGCCCCACAGGCTGTCTGCCAAGGTCTCGTTTGCATATAAATGGCTTCTCTGAAATACAATTATGGTTTCTCTTCACTCCCTAATGGAAGGGCTTTCACTGGTAATTAAACAGCTTCCTCAAAAAGCCTTGCCAGCCCTGAGCCCTGTGGCCCAGCTGGTCCCACCCAACCCCCTGAGGGTCTGGCCCAGACCTTGCTGTGTCTTAATGGACCCTCGGACTAGTCCCTGGAGGTTGGAGAACACAGACAGCCCCTCCTCCAGAGGTTGGTAATGCTGGCGGAGGCCACGGTACCTTTCTTAGCCAGTCTGTTCTTTGGGAAAATACCCTGTGCAATCTGAGAAACGTAGTTCTCCCAAGTAGATTGTGGGAAGGGTGAGAGAAGACAGGGCCCACACTGCTTCCTACAACACATGGGAGCTGCAGCTTACTGCCCTACCTCCCCATTGCTCACAGATCTATGCTGGCCTCATACCCTTGGCTCTTTCCCTCAGGGCCTGTGTGGTCTCTGTGCACACCAGACGGTATCTCAGACCTACAGATGGCCCCACATCCTGATACACACCCAAACAGATTCCTAAGTCAGACTTCAGGAACCAGACCCAAAGAGGAGTGGACTTAGGCCCGTTTTCCCCCTTTTCTCTCTTCAGTTTTCTTCCCAATTCAATTTCTTGTTTTCCAGTATAATAGGTCTGGTCAAAGGTTCGTGTGTGTGTGTGTGACTGGCAGATGAGGCAAATGATGAGATATGCCAACCCCACCTCTGGTATATGGATGTTAGAACGGAGGCAGCCTGTAGATGGACTTTTGGGGGGGGGGCACCAACTCACAAAAAACAACACAGAGACTTATTATGAAAACCTGGTCTTAATTTAGGCTTGTTCCTAACTGGCTCTTCGAACTTAAATTAACCCATATCTTTGAATCTACATTCTTTTTAAAAAACTTTGTTTTATGTGCACTGGTATGGAGCTGTCAGATCCCTGGACACCTGTTGTGAGCAGCCATGTGGCTGGATGTTGGGAATTGAACCCAGGTCCTCTGGAAGAATAGCCAGTACTTTCAACCGCTGAGCTCTCTCTCCAGCCCTTAGTCTACACTCTTGTATGTGGCTCGGTTACCTTTACTCTGCACTGCCCATCCTGCTTCTTCCATGTCGAGCTGGCAACTCCCCCTTCTTCTTCCCAGCATTCTCTCCCTGCCTGTCTCTCCTGCCTAGCTATTGGCTGTTCAGCTTTCTAATGCACCAGTTATGACAACAGTGTATAAATATCCCATAACAGGCTCCTCACTGGTCTTGTTTCCCACACAAAGGCCTCTAAGCTCTCTTCTTGCTCCTCTGGGCTCAGGCTAAGAGAAGGCAAATTAGGCTTCAGTGCTCTCCCAAACATCCCTTACCCCGTGCCTGTGGGTAAGTTACAGACCCAGGGCTTGGCAAACCAGGCCTGCAGCAGTCTGGACAATTGTTTAGCTGAGTGCCTCACCCCAATACTTTCTAATGTGGGGCAGGAGGGTGGCATTTGAGATCTGAATGGAACTTTGCTCAGTGGGTCCCTGTCTGGAAGGCAGAGGGCTCGCTAATACTGATTTTCTGGGTTGTTGGGGAGGTGGAGAGGCAGTATTTTGGGGTACAGGTAAAAGAGATCCAGTGTTTCACTGTCATCCTCAACAGCTTGGATTCCGCAAGAGTTCTGGGGCTCTTAACTCAGGCCAAGCCAGGATTGACGACTTTGATACCAAAAGAATTTCAGTACTAGCCAATTTATGAAGTAAAGTTGGGGGATTTTCGTTAAAGTTATTTCAGTATATGATTTAAGCATGAGGAACAAAAGACATGCTCAGAAGAAAAATAGAATATACTCGTGTTGGAGAGGGTGCAGCTCATATTCTTTTGCTTTGTCTTGTTTTTTTTTTTTTTTACTATAATCGTATGTAGGGTTTGGGTTGGGTCTGAAGTTACTGTCTTATCTTGGTGAGCTCCTGATAGGATTACTATCACTAAGGTAAAAGTTTAACCCACAGGAATATAGGAAGGTGGAATATCTTTGCTGTAAACAGGGTTTGGGGAAATTTGGGGTTTTTTTTCCCTACAATTTTTAATCAAACCATAGGAAAAGGAATGAGGCCTTCCCCAAGGGCTTATACAGTCAGGCCTTAGGACCTACCCACTCATGACTGCTTTAACGTAACATTTCTACATTTGAAAGCAATGTTACTTCTGCGTCAGCCGCCTTTACAGCTGATATCATTTGTGCTTCAATCAGACTCCAGGGTGAGGGGCTTGCCTCTCCTCTCACCCCCGCCCGGAACCCTCCTCCGGCTCTGTGATCTCTCTCTCTCTAGCCTGCCTCTCTCTGGGTAACAGAGCCTTCTGCTAATGTCACTCTAGGCCTACAGGGCTGGCTGGCTGAACTGAGATGCAAGTAGAGAAGGGGTGCCCCAAGGAGGCAGTTGAAAACTCTCAGATTGGGGGGGGGGGTCTTCCCCATTAGTGTAGTTCCTCCCTACACTTAGCTCTGACTAATACTGGCTTGACTGCCCCACCTGCATCCTCTCCCTCCTGCCAGGGGTATCCCTCACAGGTGCTGCCATGTAGCTCAAGTAAGCCGAGGGTGAGGCTGGGCCTGCACTTCAGCTGGTAGAGTGCTTGCCTAGCACAGACAAAGCCCTGGGCTCAGTCCTCAACACCCTATAAACTGGCACACACCTGTAATCAAGAAGTGGAGACAGGAGGATCAGAGGTTTGAGGTCCCTTTGATTATTTAGCAAATTTGAGGCTAACCTCACTTACCTGCGCCTGTCTTTAAAACCAACCATGGTAAGGTTGAGCTGGCCCCAATTGGCCACAGGCTGATGGACTGAGATCACTGAACTGGAGGGTGCTGGTCACCGCAGTCCTCACGGGCACACACCCTGTACACTCACCACACACACATCCTTGGCACACCCAGTACTCTCACCACAAAGCTGGTGTGAGCTACCTACTCAGCCCCCACCCTCCACCCCATCCGTATTCACCTCCCACTCGAAGCTCGCTTTGGAACCACATTTGCTGGGGGTGGGAGGAGGTGGAAGTACGGGTCTGGGAAGAACTCCTGGTCACTAGGATCTCTTCCTCTTTCCAGGAGCAGTCAGGGCTTCATGCACATGAAGCTGTCCCGGACCAAGGAACACAAGTACGTGTTGGGCCAGAATAGCCCACCCTTCAGCAGCGTCCCTGAAATCGTGCACCACTACGCCAGCCGCAAGCTGCCCATAAAGGGGGCGGAACACATGTCCCTGCTCTACCCTGTGGCCATCCGGACTCTGTAGATGTGAGACCAGGGCACTATGATAGTGGAGCCAGCCTTTGTCACCTGCCCGAGGGCTGTGGTTCTTACCAAGGACATGATGTCACAAACCTGGCTTCCCCTTGTCCTACGACCTAGTAGGCGCTGAAGATTCCTTAATTTATTATAAAGGGGAAGGAATCTGGGGCCTTGGAGTAAAGGGGTTGTGTGGGGCTGGGAACAGAGGAAAGCCTGAGGAGGAAGGAGGCTCCCGCGCCACCATCCTCTGCCCCCTCCCCTCTCTCCATCCCTTAGCCCCGGTCCCCAGAGGGCCCTCCCGGGCTCCGGGCCAGAGGCTCGGCCAGGCACGGCCGCCGCCGGCGCCGCCCAGGGGCTAACGGGAGGGGCGGGAGCGAGCGCAGACTGTTTATAAACCCGCGCCGGAGCCGCTGCCGGTCGCCTGCGGAAAGCACTGTCGAAGCCTCTGCTCCTTCCTTTGAGCAAACATCAAAACGTCTCCCGCCGGGCACGGGGCGTCCAGGCCGCGTCGCCCCCGCCATTGCTCCTCAGCGAGCCCAGCTTCCCGCCAGCAGCCGGCTATCCGGGAGGCGGGAGGCGGGGAGACAAAGAGGGAGGGCGGCTGCCACGCGGAAGGCGCGCGCAGGCGGAAGGCGCGTTCCCCTCGGGCCCGCGGCGTTCGCTCGGCTCCCTCTGGTGGCCGGGCCTCAGGGACACCCGCCGACGCCGTAGGCCCGCGGCCGCCCTGCTGCTTGCTCTGTGGGGGCCGAACACCCTGGTTGTGGTCCCGACTATCTGAGGCCCCTTTCCGAGTCCCGCGGCGCCGTGGTGTGCTGTGAATCGCTTGGGAGTTTCTAACTCAGTGGATGTTGCCTCCCAAAGGAGGATGTGTGATCTGAGATACAAGGGAATAGACCGAACCCTTTGGAGAAGGGTTCAGCTTTTCAGAAATTCTCTCGGGGAGTTGTCCTGTCTTTGAGTGACAGAAAGAGCAACCCACCATTAGAAACAGGCCTAGAGGGATTAGGAGACGTCCATCTCCTCATGCTGCCTGGAAGACCACGTCTCTAGGCAGACCAAGAATAGCTGATGTCCTGAAGGAAGCCAGGCCTACTGTGGCGCTCCAGCAACCCTTCTATGCCCTTCCTGATCATCCTTCAGCAGCTTAACACTGGTCGGAGTGAGGAAGGGTATCCGAGAGGAGAGAAGGGATCTCTATTGGGGTAATCAGCTTAGCTGGGTTTTCTCTGTAAATACTGGCGAGATGTCTGGACCAGCCTGGCAAGCCTACTGGGTGCCTCACCCTGAACTGAGGCAGGAAAAAAGAAACCCCCGAAGGTGGAAAGGCAGTTTATTTGCAAAAGAGACTCCTGCAGTAGGGAGGTAGGGCTAAGGGGCACTGCTCCTGGCAGGTTGGGGCAAGGAAGGGTCTGGCTACATTACGCAGTTAGGCTGGTCCTGAGGGTTTTGATAAGCTGCCCCTGCCCACTCTAAAACATCTCCCAGCTGTTTTGAAAGCGGGGAACCGGGAATTCAGGAAGGTCACAGATCAAAAAGGTCAAAGATGCCAGCATCCGTACCACCACTCCTCAGGATCATAGTTACACAGTTACAGTTAACGTGACAGCTTGTCTATTGAATTTTCATTTTCCCCTGGAAGAATCCACATTTTGTCTCAACCAGAATGCCCCCCTCCCTCTGAACCTTTGGTTCTTAAACGGCGCGCTTCTCCAAGCTCAGACACTTCCTGGCCCTAGAGATCTCTGCGCCCACACATGATGTCTGAGCATGGCTACCTGGACCAAACTGGCAGGCGGGAAGAGAGCCAAGCCTGAGGCAACCAGAAGAAATGAGTACTGGGGGTTAAGGCACAGGCCAAAGCCCCTGCTCTGCTGGGCGGTAGTGGGCAGAGTTGCTGGGCAGGAGGCCTAGAAGTTCTCATAATGGTGAGAGAAATGAGTCCGGTCCTGCTTGTTGATGAGCTGACAGGCCTTCTCCACATTCTTGGTCATGCCAGGGGGACCACAGCTGAATACTCCAATCTTTCGGACCTATTGCAGGAGAAAGAACCAAAGGCAGACATATTTACTGGCAGAGCTGGGTCAGTATTGGTCAGCAAGGTTTATGTTTAAGGTGCAGGCTTTGGTCCTATTAAAAAGCCATCCAGTGTTCCTACTGAAGGTTTCTTTTGTACCATGCATGGTGAGGGCTAGCTCACTGTACGTCTAGCTCAACTTTGTAAGTGCTAGGTCACTGTGAAAAAGGCCACTTAACCACCAGTGTTCAAATCCAGGGGCAGCTTGTTGCTTATGAGGTCTGTGGCCAGCCTACTCACTGTTCCTGGTGAAAATTAGCTC
This sequence comes from Arvicola amphibius, assembly GCF_903992535.2. Taxonomy (NCBI): domain Eukaryota; kingdom Metazoa; phylum Chordata; class Mammalia; order Rodentia; family Cricetidae; genus Arvicola; species Arvicola amphibius. The sequence goes on from NC_052051.1 coordinate 53,217,583, forward strand.
CACCCAGGGCCAGGGCAGTCCTGAGTGAGGGATGTTTCTGTTGTTGAGCTCTTCTGTGTGGTGGATAAATTTAGGGCTTCCTCCTTTCTTAGCACCTTAGGGTGACTCCACCTATGCTTTTCTAGTCTGTAACCTACCAGTCTGCTAAGTGATAGGTTCTCGGTGGTGACCACATCTTTCCCTGATAGAGCAGGTTGGGGAGCTTCGTTCTCACCCCAGATGATGAAGGGGACAAGAACTGGGATGTGGAGGAGACTTGCCTGGGGGTGGACTTCCTGCAGAGAGTTGAAGAAAGGCTCAAAGGGAGGGCGGCCAAAGTGGGTGACAGAGCGCAGGCCCGTGAACAGACTCCGATTCAGCACCTTCTGGAAGTGCCGCTCACAGATGTACTGGGGGAGGAAGAGGGACACAGAGGATCATAGCCAGGCATGGCCAGGACCAGCTCTTGGCCCTGAGAGTGTCCCACCTGCCCTGCCTGGTTGGCCTGGCCTACCAGCATGGTGGTCCTGAGGTCAAACTTCTCAGCCAGCTGGGTGATATAGATGTGCACAGACACAAGGTCCTGGTGGTCATTCTCCTCCACCTCCCGGATGATGTCAGCCAGCCACTCAAACTGCCGCTGAGTCCTTGTCACCCAAATGAAGTAGATCTGAGGACACACACTGGGGCTCAGAGCCAGCTCAGCTTGGCTTCCCTACTCGTCAGGGATCTCCACACGGAATTCTGACCTAAGCCAGCTTGTGACTGTTCCCAGACCATCTGGGAAATAGGATGTTTGGGAAGTAGGACCAGGCTCTGAGGCCAGGGGTAGATTACCCCTGGACAAAGAGGTGGAAGTGAGAGGCAACCTGGTGCCAGACTAAAAAACCTTCCACAACTGAGCTGAGGGGCTTTGGGGTCAGAAGCAACTTCCTCAAGCCAAACCCAGCACTTCCTTCAGTGGGAGATGCTAGAGCAGGAGACTGGCCAGTGCTGAGCAGCTGCCTAGAGGCAGAACTTTGAGCTGAAGGGCATTCCATGGAGCAGCCACCTTGGGGATCCCCAGCTGCCTGAAATGTGATGAAAGGCATCTATCAAGAGGAAAAGCCAGGTGCTGCAGGTGAAGGAGCAGGTAAGGAAGGAGCTGTCACCCTCTGAGTGCTGACAGCCTGTAGGCTGGGCCTCTGCCTGTTGCATTCCAGCGCACCTGATTCACCTGCCAGGCCCAGAGAGACAAGCAGAGGCCTGCCATTGGGTCCGAACTACAGAAAAAGGGCCTGTGTGGAGGGGGCCTGAAGGCTTGGCTGTGTGACTAGAGCCAACCCATCCGCAAGTCCTACCTTGGCACCTCCCCTCAACCTTGGGACCTGAGCCAGTTTTACTTGTGCCCCACCCCAAAGGTGCCCTTCCCTCTCCCAGCCAGCGCTCTGAGGGCTGGCCTCTTCTGGATGAGGGAATGCGGTTTCGTTGGTTGCTTGTTTTGTTTTGCCTCCCTTCAGCCCTTCCTGGAGGGACTCCCACAAGCAGTTCCTGTGCGGAGCACCCCACGGCTGAGTGATGAAGGAGCTCTTAGAAACTGGGTGGAGTCCTATAGACATCAGTATACCAATTCCGCCTGTCAGGACAACCTGGCATCTTTCCAACACACCATCCTTCTCCGGGTTTCAGACCAACTTGTCCTCCCCAGAAGGTAGAGACATGAACAGAGGCAGGAGATAGGGGCAGTACTGGGGGAACCGTGGGCTGGCTCTCACCTTCTTACAGAACACTTGGCAGCTGACTGATGACTTGAAAACCAGGTCTTTGAGGATGGAGGCAAAGGGGGTGACCCCAATTCCAGCTCCCACTAGCACCGACACCTCAAATTTATGCCACTCCTGGTGACCCTCTCCAAATGGCCCATCGAGGTACAGCTGTGGGAAGGACAGTGGTGTTAAAATTCAGCTTAGCCATTGTTCTGAAGCCTGAAATGGACATGTTGGGCAGGGAAAGGGAGTTACAAGACATCAGGAAGAATACAGGGTGGGGTTGGGTCTGTGCTGCTCTCTGGGAGGAGGCGGTACAGTAGGGAGCCTGGTGATGCGGGGGGAGGGGGCTACAGAGGTGTGTAGATAATCTGAGCACTTTTGGGTATCTGGCACAGGTGTCAGCGGTCGGAGGTGAGTAGATCTCCCTGAGGCGGGTGGTCCAGGGTCCAGCTGCCCGGATGTGCAGGCTGAGTGTGTCCTCGTGGGGTGCCGAGGTCAGTGTGAATGGATGGTACTCAGTGGTCCCCAGAGCCAGGCAGGCAATCCTCACCCACTGCCCTGACTTATACTCAAAGCCCTGGGGCCTCTGGAACCGCAGATGGGTCACTCCTGGGAAGGAATGGCACAAGAGACTGTTGCCCAGAACCCAGCAACAGTATGGTCTCCAGAAAGTTCCTCTAACAATAGCCTCAGCTCTGATGGCAAGGTAGACATTCCCCCACTAGAATCTTGCCTTGCAGAGGAGCTGGGGGTGAACAGGGCAAGGGGAAGGCTGGCCTGGGATTCTCTATTCTCTGTCTTAAGAGGGGCCCACACCTCAAGCTAAGAACATTTCTCATCAGATTACTTCTCCCAAGAACCCCAGGTCCCTTCCACTTCTCCTGGGCCAGGACAGTAGACTGGAGCAGTCCAGGTACTGCCTGTACCCTGTCGGTTGCTTTAATAACCAAGTGGGTTCCCACAATCTTCAGGCTTGTACCTGAAGGCAGCAGCTCGGCCTTCACCACGCTGATCTCCACCTTCTTCCGACTCAAGCTCACCAGCTTGTCCCCCACATAGATAATTGCCGGAGCCAGGAAGAAGATGTGGAATCGGGGCACCTGGATCAGAGCAAAGCTGCCGTGGATGATGAGCTGCACAGGATGAAGAATAAGGCTCAGTCCAAGTGGTACACACAACAGACTGTGGAACCAGCTTTGACCTTGGACCCCATGACCTAACCCACTGGTGTATCCATTCCCTACCTCCCATGAATCCATTCCTTCTAGGTTCTGAGATAATCACTCCCACCTCCATCCTCCAAAGCACACCAAAGGAATACTACCATTCCATACATAGCCAAGGTGACCCCCCCACCTGGATTCTGGATTCTGTGTGTGTGTGTGTGTGTGTGTGTGTGTGTGTGTGTGTGTGTGAGTGAGCGAGCGAGAGAGAGAGAGAGAGAGAGAGAGAGAGAGAGAGATGGAGAGAGAGAGAGAGGAGAGAGGTGGAGAGAGAGAGGAGAGAGATGGAGAGAGAGATGGAGAGAGAGAGAGAGAGAGAGAGAGAGAGAGAGAGAGAGAGAGAGAGAGAGAGAGAGAGAATGAGAATATCTCAGATCTCAGATGTACCAGGCTGGCCTTGAATTTGTGACGAGCTTCCTGCCTCAGCCTTCTTAGTACAGAATTTACAAGTTTGCATCAACACACCTGGCCAACGTGGCTTTCCTTATCATGTTCTCTGTCTAAAAAGCTTTAGTGAACTTCCCATTGAACTCTCCAGCCTTGCAGCACTCTGGCCTCTAGAATCCTACTAGCTGGTTCTTTCTCCCTGGTCCTTTTGGGTTCCGAATCTTTGCACTTACAGGGGTAGGGCAAGCCTGGGCTTCCTTGTCCCTAGATCTCCCCATGGCTACTCCACCCCCTTTTCCACGTCTCAGAAGAAATGACACCTCCATCACATCAGAGCATATCTCTTTTCTTAATCTTCCCTCATCCACGGTCAGCCTTTGTTCATCCACATGTGTATTATTTTCTGAGTGGTCTGAGGAGGTGGAGCCTGTGCTAGCATTGTCTTGGATCTGCATGATGCCTGCTGGGTACACATTTGGCACTCGGTAATTGTCGAGGAAGGGATTGCCCTGTTTATTCCACCTGTTGGTGGCTAAGAACACCTAACTAGTCTTTTCCATGAGATACCTTGGCAGCTTATAACCCTGCCCCAGGACTTTCTTCCCCTCACTTTCTTTTTTTTTATTCTCTGGGATTAAACCTAGAGACCCACACGCACTAGATAGTGTTTTTACAACAGACCTACAGCCAGCTTTTTCTTACTTTTTACTTTGAGGTAGCCTTAGGGATTTGATCAGGCTAGCCTTAAATTCACTCTGTGGACCAGGTAGACTCTGAACTTGTAATCCTCCTACTTCACCTACAGGCACCTGCTACCAGGCCCTACTACAAGGTCTTCTGTAAGCCATGCCAGCTCCCTCTCTGCCGCCTCCCTTCCCACCTCCCTGGTTCCCTGTTACCTCGGTAACAGTGTTCTGCTGGTTCTGCCTCAGCCTCCCTTGCCACTCATTTTCCAGCTCCTGCACTGGCCCCAGTCCATCTGCCGCCCCAATCATGGGTGTGGTCCAAGCCTGCTTTCCTCACCCACTGCTCTTTTCTCTCTGCGCTCTGCCATGTAGCATGGCCTCTCTGATAAGCCATAACCACTCTGCCTCATCAGCCACCCCCACATGTCACCAGCATGCATGCCCTGCCACTACCCAGGCCTGTCTCCTCTGTCCCCTGCATATCCTGTCCCTCCTCTCGCCCTTGTATCTAATACGCATGCCCTTCTACCTAGGTCCTGCCGCCTGGATTGCTCTTCAGCGTCCGCTCAGCCTTGTCGATGTTTAGTTTCTCTCTTCTAAAGCTGTGGCTGAAGTCCCATTTTCCCCTCAAAGTTGCCCCTAGCCAGGTCAGCATAAGTGAAACTCTCCTCTGTGACTTCCTGTGGCTTACTGTTGGGACACTCTGCTCAGCGAACCCTTCTGTTTGGTGTGAATGTGGCACTGGTCTCTGCAGCAAATCCTAACTTCCTAAGGGCAGGAATCGCCACCTCTGTTGGACTTCCCACAGAACTAGGACAAAAGAGGCCCTTGGTTGCTATCTATTTCAGTGAATTCAGGTCTCTTGTTCAGGAATTCCTTCTCCAGTCAAGGGTTCCACATTTTTTAACCTTTCCCCACAAGTGGTGGAGAAGTTCAGTCTAGGCTGAGTTTGTCAGCATGGACATTCTTTCTCAGAGTCTGCTCCCTCCATCCCCGGGGATAAGTGGGAGGAAGTTGCTAACCAGGTAAAATGCTCTCAATCTGCCAGGCTGGGGCTGCGCAGCAAGCCAGCGATGTCTATAATCCAGCAATAAATCAGAAAGCAGTCTTGAACTTAGGGAATCAAGCTAACCACTCTGCTGGGTCTCCCTACTCATTTTATCACCAAGGAACATATTCCTAGCAAAAGCAGTAGGCATCAGGCTAGGACTCCACCCATCATTGAGTAGGGAGGGAGGGAGGGAAGGAGGAAATTAGTTAACCCGAGCTCTCAAAGGAGGGAGAGATTATATGGAAGCAAACATCAGCAGTTCTAGAAACTATCCTAAGCCAAGGCAGATAGTTATTTCAAAATCAGGAAGCGCTAAGCCACAGCAGTAATCTTCCCAGCTAACAGTGAGGACAGAGCTGCATCTGGGAGGAGGGAGGTGGGATACCAGGATCCAACCACACCCAGACAATGGTACATTCTTCATCGCAGAACAAAAGAGACCCCTGTGTACTGTTATGCTAGGAGATAAAAATGCTAGTCATGGGGGCTTTGGGCTCTCTGAATGCCAGCAGCCAAGCCATCAAACAACTCGTGGGAAAAGTAAGGGCCTCGGGACTTGGTTTAACTTCTCAGTCAACTTAGGGGGCCCTTTGGGGACATACTGTGTACCTGAGGCAGGGACCCAGGTCAGAGTCAGCTCAGGAAGTCAGGTCAATCAGCTGTTGACAACACAGTGGAGGGTGGCAGGAACAGGAGAAGAGAGGGGAGGAAAGAAACCATGGGTCCCAGCTCGAGAAGGAAATAGGATAGGCGTGTAAGAACGGTAATGTCAGAATCAAGCCTTTGCTTGGGTCTGCTCTCAGGCACTAACGGGTGTTGTCTGAGTCATGGCTAGTGTCATGACATCTCGTGTGAGTCTACATCAAAGGGTGCAATATCCGGTTCTCCACTCCCTTCCCAGCCTCCTCCTGGCTGCAGGCTCTTGCTGTGAACCTCCCCCATCCTCAAAAGGCATAAGAGATTCCTTCCTCTGCCACCTAGGCCCTGACAGTCTTCAGAGACCCAGCCATTCTGTCTGTCTCTGGTGCTGGGGCCTAGACCATGTTACTACATCTCTGTTGTCTGCCCATGGTGTCAACAACTCCTAATAAGCTCCTTTTCTCCAGTGATCCCATCTCAGTGTCCTCTTGGACCACTTGTCCCACCAAAACCTAACACGGTGGAGGCTCAAAGCCCATCTTCTCAGCAGTCCGGCTGGTGTTTCGAGCAACCCTATTAACTTCATAGGTGTTTGGTTGGGTGATACAGCTAATGTGTTCTCTGATGAGATCAGAGCAAAAGTAGAACCCACTGAAGTTTCTCTAAAAGAATAATTCTTCCTTAAGGTGCAAGCAGTCCACCCAGGAACCAAAAAACCAGCCACGCAAAGGCAGAGAAAGACTGGAGAGAAATGGTGTGGGGGAGTCTGTGAGGAATGTGGGTGAACCTGGCAGGGCCGCTACCAAAAAAACCCACGGCAGGGAGGGACCTTCCGAGAGGCGCGTAATGGGTTCAGCCTACTGAGAGCCCCACACTATAATTTCCATCTTCATAGAGGGATATGGAGAAATGAATATGTGAAATCACTATGGGGATGGAAAATCAACGTCGAGCCCTCAGTGCCTCCCTAGGAATGTCTTGTCTGCACCCCACTGGCCTGGCTCACAGCCAAAAACTCTCACCAGGACATAGAGAAAAATGTAGAGGTGGTGGGTCAGCCAGAAGCCCCGGAAGCTGCGTCGGCGGAAGTGGTGGGAGGCGAAGACGTACATGATGGCCAGGACCAGGAGCAGCAGGACTCCAGTGAGGCCTGGGAAGAGAAAAGGGCAGGAGACTAAAGAACAACACTGTCTCAACACTGATCCTCCTGGCCGTTGCAGGGCCTGGCATAGTGCAGGCTTCTCAAACGTGTGCTGAATGAATGAATGAATGAATGCACAGAAATCTCTAGATGAGACACTGGAAATATCAGGCCCCATCACCATGGAGTCAAAACTGCACCACTATTCTTGGTTGTTAGGACGTGAACTCTGGACCACTTTGTGCCTGGGACCATACCAAACAGCAAATTGACAGAGTCCCTCATCTACCTGGAGTTGGTAGAAAGCCCCAGCTTTCCTGGAGGATCCCATGCCAGGGGTACAGAGAGGGCTAAAGCCAGGATGGGGTGTGGAAACACAGAATACCTCGGTGATCAAGGAGGAGAAAGACGGTAATTAGGAAGATTAGAGCCCTGATGTGTGGGAACGCAAAGGTTAAGGAGGGATTGAACCACAGCCTGTAAAAGTCGTGAGCAGAGAAAAGAGCATAAATACAGCCTTATCCACCAAATCCCAGGGTGCGGAAGTCAGCAAGCACCCTCTGAAGTTCAAAGCAGTAGGATTTTAAAAAACCTGCTGTATTTCACAGAAGGGGTGAAAATGAAAAACACATTACCCCAAGGAGGGAACAGACTGAAAATATAAATAGGTTTAGGATCAATCTTAATAGATTCACAGCTATTAGCTCTGAGTTGGGTGATTGCAGTAAGCTAGGAATATTCCCCAACCTTTGTCAAGGCTTTTTATGGTGTGGGTGGGGGCTTCTGCCTGAACTGATTTTAAAAAAGCCTGGTCCTTCTCCCATAGAGCTGGGGCACCGCATTTCTCCAAGCAACGGTCATGGTAAGTATAAGTATTATGAAGAGGGGCCTACTCCCAACCCTCTGAGAACCAGTCCAGAATAAGGTCCAATAAGCCCCTCCTAGAGGGGATCTAGCCCAAGGTTGAGGGGGCTGTGATGCAACCACCAAAGCTTCTTACTGCCTAGAAGTGTCCTCTGGGCCAGAGGGCAGAGCCTGGCTCATCATAAGAATTGAATGAAGCCAGGTGGTGGTGGCGCACGCCTTTAACCCCAGCACTCGGGAGGCAGAGGCAGGCGGGTCTCTGAGTTCGAGGCCAGCCTGGTCTACAAGAGCTAGTTCCAGAACAGACTCTAGAAACTACAGGGAAACCCTGTCTCGAAAAACAAAACAAAACAAAACAAAAAACAAAAAGAAGAATTGAGTGAGTTTGGCTATTCAGGGACAGACGGAACCCATAGCCTGGAATTTGGAGTCAAGCCTAGACACTGAGAGAGGGGAAGAGTTCTCACCTGGCACAGTCTGGAAGAACCACCAGTAATACTTCTGGGGGAACTCGGACCTGTGTGGAAGGCACAGCAGGGAGTCGCGAGATGAGTTCTCCAGGCCCTCTCCGAGAGTTCCCAGAGGAACAGCACAAATACCCTTCAGGTTGGTCATTGTCCATCCATCCCAGAAGGTGACCCTGTTCTCTGGGCCAAGAAAATTTATCCTCTACCTTCAGGAAATTCGTTCCTGACACACACACACTTACCCATCATCATGGAAGAGGCCAGGGAAGAGGCAGGAGAGGACGCTGAGCGGGCTGACAGAAAACAGGTACACATTGACCGCATGGCCAGCACTGTGTAAGACTAGGGAAGACCAAACAGGGTAATGAGCCCAGGGATAGCCAAGCGAGGATGCTCAACACATCCGAGCGCCAAACAGACATGGAAGAATAAAACAGCACCCTCGTGGTCTGGGCTGCTGACTGGTAGTCAGCCTCCTGGTCCTCCCCCATTCCACCCACGAACACAACCACACGAGTCTGAAATTATGCCATTAGAAGCTCATTTCTTTGGTTTCTTTCACGGATCTGTTTTAAAGCATAGGAACTAGGAAAGCAAGCATTTCTACCCTTTGTGCTGGAGTCTTGGTAAATTGTCAGTTAAAGCTGAGGGGTTGGAAGTATAGGAAAAGCCTTTCAGGGCAGGGTGGGCTCCTGAACTTAATTTCATCCCACAGCCCAGCTAACTCCATCCTTATGGAAATGCCACCCAAGAGCCACATTAAAGTTAAGTGCCAGTGGGGACGGAGGAGCACCAGAGGAGGGGAAGCTAGCAAGGGCAGCAGGGACCAAGACAGTCCCAGAGCAGCAGCCCCTGCCTGTGAGGACGATGGCTGTGGAGGCAATTAGGCGATGGAAGTCCACAGCGGCATCGAAGGGGATGTAGCGGTTGAGGAAGGTCTCCCGCAAGAAGGTGATGTGGTTGCGACACATGGTGAGGAGGATGTAGGAGAACATGAAGGAGATGCTGGCCGCAGTGCCCCGGGACAGGATGATGCCCACACGCGTGGTATCGGTGATGCCGCTGTGGTGTGCCGCAAAAGCATAGTCTGTGAAGGGACAGGAGTGTGGTTGGAGGCGACGCTATCGTCACTTGCCGCAGCCCGTCACCACCACCACCCACCCCTGACCTGCGGTGTCACTCACAGTAGGCCCTCTCCAGAAAGAGCGCCCCAGTGATGGCGTAGAACACTGCCACACAGCCTATGTGGCGCCGATAGTTCTCAACGAAGCGCTTGAACTGCTGCAGCGTTTGGTGGCGGCGGCTGTGTTGAAACTTCTCTCGGTGTGCCTCCGTGAACAGCAAGGGCTGGAACGAAGTTACCCTGGGAGACAAGAAGCCTAAACCTTTGGCCTGTGAGACTCAATACCAGTGGAAACCTGCTACCCCAAAAGATGTTTCTGAAGAGCATCCTGGAGGACAGGTTCAGACCCTTAGTAGGCTAAGTCTAAGTGGGGGTGGATCTCCAAGAGATTATTTTATCTCTGGGGCATACACTGCCTCTACACCAGGGTCCATTCACACAGACAGCCCCTTCCCCTCCCTGTCTGTTGCTCCTACCAGGCACTCACAGTTAGCCTATGGAAGGCTCAAGGGGCCTGTCACAGTTAGCTTTAGTGGTTAACTTGGCATCCCTGGGAATAAGGAACCTCCAATGAGGAATTACCTTCATCAGATTGGCATGTTTGGGGCATTTTTTGTTAACTGATGTAGGTAGGGCCAGTCCACTGTGGGTGGTGCCATCCCTGAGCAGGTGAGCCTAGGCTATATAAGAAAGGTAGCTGAACAGCTAGAGGAAGCAAGCCAGAAGCCAGCACTCCTCTGGTTTTTGCTGCAAGCTCCTGCCTTGAGTTCCTGCCGTGGCCTCTCTCTATGATAGATTGTAATCTGTAAGCCAAATAAGCCCCTTTCTCCCCAAGTTGCTTTTGGTCATGGTTTTATCTCAGCAACAAAAACCTAACTAGGGCAGGTTCTCTGTGAAGGCCCCCCCCGACTTCCCAGACAGAGGTGAGAAAATGTCCCTGAGTCCTGAAGTTCCTTGCCCTTCCTACCACTCTAACATTCATCCGTAGGGAACTGTAGTGACGGGTGCACCGATTCAAGGCATTCTGGGGCAGAGAGTATTTATCTGCCTATAGAGTGTAGTACTCAGCACCATGTAATGGGTGGTTGAAGGGGCATGGACTTTAGGGGCAAAGCAGCCATACTTCTTGCCAAATCTCCGTCGGATCTCCTGAGGAGGGTCTGTGTCCATGGGGCACTGTAGTCTCTGTGGTGATGCCTCAGTCTTGATGTTGTTGCGGGCACAGTGGGCATTCATTCTGGGCGAAGGACTAGGAAGGAAAAGCAGAAGGTGTCTGCCAACCAACCTCTTGCTGCCCTGCTCTGCCTCCAAACCAACTTTGTCAAGAAAAGATCAAAACCCTCCACACAGGACATCAGGAGTCCCCCCAGCAAGGTGGACAGGGAGTGAGTTCCAGTGGAGGTCGCCACATGTAACTGTGTCCTCTCCGAGGACACTTGGCCCCGGCAGTGAGTGAGCTCTGCCTAAACTCAGCAGTCTCTCTCCTCATCTCCAAGCAGGATGTACCCGCTTGGAGGAAGTGGGCCCTTTTTCTGTTTGCATGAAGGTGCTACATGGGATGGGGGCAGTGCCCAACCTCAGCCATCCTAGGGACAAAATGACAGCTACCCTATATACCCAGACGGAAGCTCACCAGATCTTCTCCTGGCTGATGTAGGAGGCTCGACGGCAGAGGTTCTTAATGACTTCAGGCACTTCCACCCCTGTGACACAGAGCTTGGTGAGGGGACAGCTCAGAGCCCAGAGTCCAGCTGAGCCTAGCTCAAGCACAGGAACTCTTTCCTAAGTTCAAACCTGTAGAAAGTCTCCATCCAGAGGAGATCCTGTCTCTGGGGACCCCAGCCTCAGTTCTTGGCCCAGTCCAGTGAGAACTGGAATCACCTATCTATTGATCAGTGTAGCTATAAGGAAAGTTACTCAAAGGTCCTTCTGGGTTGGAAATGTTCATAATACAATACTGGAAACTTTATCTCATTGTTCCCATCAGGGCTGCACACTGAGAACAAAGCAAGGCTGAGCAGCATATCCGAGTTCTTTCTGGAGGGGGTGGGGGTTGAGACAGGGTTTCTCTGTGTAACAGCCCTGGCTGTCCTGGAGCTCTCTTTGTAGTCCAGGCTGGCCTAGAACTCACAGAGATTCACCTGCCTCTGCCTCTTGAGTACTGGGATTAAAGGCGTGCACTGCCTGGCAAATCCAAGTTCTTACAGGAGACCTGGAGCCTCCAGGGGTGCTTCTAAATTCTAAACCAACCCTGAAGATGTCTTGGCTCATGGTGAACTTAGCCACATGAAACCCAAGTGTTTAAAGAGTTATTTTAAATTTGTGAGTGTTTGTATCCGTAGATCGCTGTGCATCACATGTATGCCTGATGCCCAAGGAGGCCGGAAGAGGACACCCAATCCCTTGCAACTTGGTTCCAAGTGGTTGTGAGCTGCCATGTGGGTGCTGGGAACTAAACGTGGTCCTCTACAAGAGCAGCAGGTGTTCTTCACCCCTGGGCCATCTCTCCAGCCCCAAATTCAAGTGCCTAACACCAAGTGCCAATATGTGGACTCTCCAGTCCTTCGGCAAACAGCAAATGTGGCGAGGTAGTCATCCAGAAAGACCTCGTCTTGGTGGAAGAGAAGGACTGCATGTAAAACCCGTGTGTCCTTTCCTGTCGTGTCAAACCTTTTCAAATAAGCTCAGAAGGAAAGAGCAGCACGCAGCGACGAACAAAAGGAAAACAAGACGCCACACATTGTTCACTCAGTCCCCTGCACAGTCACACCAGGCCCCGGCATCCCCAGGACTGTGTCACCTGGCTCGCCTCTGCCCTCAGGCCCAAGTACCCATTGCTTGGCTTCCTAGGAAAAGAAGAAAAAGCTACAGACTCAGCTTTCCTTTCACCAGCTCCCCTTGCCCTCAGGCCAGAGGAGGCCTTGTGCAGAAGTTTATCCGCATCTTGCCCAACTCGCTTCCATCTCTCAGCAACGCTGCTAGCCCCCACTGTTCTCAGAATCCCGGGAAGGTCTGGGTTTGGTCTCAACATGTTCCAAGGAGAATTTCAAGCTACGAAGACGTTGTGACAGCTCAGAGCAGGCCACGCACAGACCCCTGACTTGCCATCTGTCCCATCCCTCACTCTGACGACTCTGACCCCCACCCACTTGAGTTAGACGCAGGTAGGGCAGGAGGTAGGGAGCAGACAGTGTCGTTGGACCTTGACCTACTCAGCAAACGTTTACTGAGCATTTAGCCAGGAGATAGGGCGGGAGTTAGGGGATAAAATACCAGATACACCCCACCCATACAACCTAGTCACTGAGAATGTACCCTGGCCTCAATAGAGCGGGAACAAAGAGACACTGTTTCCTCCTTGCTCTGGGCACCAAGCTTAGAGGTGCAGAGGTGAGGTGGCTTTGGCAAGGATCCAGCAGAAGCAGGGCTCCCGTCAACATCTCTTACCGAAATTGAGTGTAGTAGCATACATCTGTTTTCCCAGCACTTGGGAGGTAGAGGCAGGAGGATTACCAGAAGTTCAAAGCCAGTCTGGTGTGCATAGCAAGTTCCAGGCCATCCAGTCACGCACAGAGCAAGACTCTGTCTCAAACAAAAAAAAAAAGTCTCCCGCCCACCTCTCACCCCACAGCAGCAGCCAGGCTACATTCATGGGCCCAGGGCGCTTCTATCTTCCTGGGCCCTTTTCTCCGTACAAATAAAAATAAATTAGCAATGTTATTTGATAATCACATGAGCATCATCCAGACTGGTTATATTATGCATTCATTATTATACTGATTTTTTTTCTCTTCTGGTTCTCATATAAAGTATTTCTGTGGACTCCTAAAAGTATGTAGGCCTTACGCCTCCTGACAGCTACGTCAGCCAGCCTGCCAGCCAGGCAGCCCCACCTTTGACACAGAGCTGTGTGAATCGGAGATCACTGTCGTGGTCACGCAGCATGAAGTGGAAGTCCTCCCAGGTCAACTCCTCCTTGTCCTGGAAGCCCGACTCCCGGAACATGGACTCCACCACCTCAGTCAGCTGGGCCTTGGACAGGCAATTGTTGGAGATCTCTATGAAGGACCTAGGGTTGGGGGCAGGCACACCAAGCCCAGATACAAAAGTTCGCTGACCATCCCACCAGGTCTTCGGGCAGAGGGAGGCTAAATCAGGGACCCAGCTTGCTGAATCCCAAGTTCCCTAGTAGTTCTGGAAGGCTCTGGTTACAAAGATAAGGAAGAGACCCCCTGCTTCTCCTTTATAACCATTCCTTTGATGGACCCTCCTCTTTCTGGAAGTCCCTGTCCTGACTTAACTCTTCTTGCTGTTCGAGAGGACCAACCTTAGCATCCTAATGAACTCATCCTTCGAAATGAGGCCATTCCCATCAAAGTCGTACATTCGGAACATAAGGCGAGACTTCTCCTCGGGGGAGCCTGAAAGAAGAAGGGTTTATGAGGAGAGCCCTACCCAACCTTCAGAACCCCTTACTAGACTCCCAGGCATCTGCCGTGGACTCGGGACTCTCTGTTTCCTATCGTCCAGCCACACTGCAGCGCCACTGTCCCACCCGTTTGAACATTATTTTCTCCTTTCTCACCTTTCATGAAGACCACCAGGATGTCCAGGAACTCCCGGAAAGAGAGGTAGCCATTGCCGTCCTTATCAGCCAGAGAAAACATGGACTCCACAAACATGTCCTGAGGCTTGAGGCCCAGAGACTCGGCAAACTCAGCCCTGCTCAGCTCACAGGTCAGGGCCTCGCGCACCTTCACTGAGGAGTCCAGAGGCAGAGTCCCTGCATCTGCCTGATTGATGTCCAGCACCTGCATGTAGGCAGACACAGGAGTTGGGGGGCATCCTTCACTTGCAGGTTGGTGGGGCCACTCTCTGAGGCATCTGTCCAGCATACACTCCCACAAGCAGTCCAGGTCTGAGAGTCACAGCTATGCTACAGAGGCTTGGCCCTTTGACTTAGCTGAACCAAGTATGCACATTTGCCCTGACCTGTGCGTTTGGAGTTAGAACCAATAGGTTCCAGAAATGCTGTGACCTCAGCACAATGTTGTGATCTAACCTCTATGATCAGAGACACAGGGGTTAGAAGAGTCAGACAGAAAGTAGGCACAATCGAAGGCAGGCCTTGCTTGCCAACAGTATCCTCCCCCAGATCCTCCCAAGCCAAGATGAAGTCCTCCTCCCTTTGGGGTTCCTGACACTATGTTTATCCTTTACGTCTGTCTTCCATCTAGAGGGGTTGGCAGAGGAGAATTCTTATTGTGGGCCATGTCCATCTTACCCAGGGACTGCCCTAGCAAGAGAACAGCCGGTGAGGGAAGCAGGTAGGCCAAGGCCATAATACCTGTTTTTCCTGCCTGTCAACAGCTGCTCAGTCCAAGCCTGGCTGTGTTTTCATGAGGCAAACACTACAGCTTCAAACAAGGTGCTTTAGTGGAAAGAGCCTGGGGCTAGAGGTAAGAGACCTGGGTTCATGTCCCAACCCTGCCAGCCGGGTGCTGCGTGCCCTGGGGCAGTTCCCTCCAGTTGTCTGGGCTTCGTTTCCTCACCTGCTCTATTTATCTCATAGGTTACGGGTGACAGATCAACAGGAACGTCTGGGTCGGGCATGGCTTGAGAGTACAAGGCAGCTAGGGGGAGACCTAACAGTCGGCTAAGCTTCCAGAACAAGGTCTTCCCTTCATCCTGATGACATCTGGACTCAGTGCAGGTGCCTGGATCCCACTGGTGCCCTAGCAGGAGCCACAACCCAGCAGCTTAGGGCTCCCTGGTTCTTATGCACACTCAACAGTTGGAGAATTAATCCTGGCCCAGAGTCCATGTACGCATGCCCATTAAGTGATATTCTCCCATGTGACTCTCTCCCGGCTAGGCAGCTTACTCCTTCCCAGACATTAATTTTCTGCCTTCTCCAGGGCTCCTCTGCTGGGTCCTATCTACCCACTCCCTTCTCCTGGGCCAAACCTTTTCTTTGTGTCCTTGCCAATCTTAACCTCCACCACGATCTTACGCCAGATTGCCAGCTTTTCACTAACGTATTAGATCACATGTTCCCTGGATCATCTTTACAGTCTTCATCCCTTACCAATCTTTTGTGAGAACAACATCACTGGCCCAATAGAACGATTAACTTTCTTGGGTCGCATGCTGTATTTATG
The DNA here is from genome assembly GCF_903992535.2 of Arvicola amphibius. Taxonomy (NCBI): domain Eukaryota; kingdom Metazoa; phylum Chordata; class Mammalia; order Rodentia; family Cricetidae; genus Arvicola; species Arvicola amphibius. Next base: position 53,233,052 of record NC_052051.1, read on the forward strand.
CCTACCCTGAGCCCCATGCTGGTGACAGAGCCCAAGGTTTTACACATCCCAGAAAGCACTTTATCAGTGAACTGTGTCCACAGACACCATTGGTTCTGAGACAGTAGTCCAGGCTGGATTTGAACTCCCAATCCTCCTGTTTCTCTAGGTGTATATCACGATGCTGTCTACATTAAACCTCCTATTTCCACTCCAGCGTTCTATCCAGGTTATCTTTAAGTTTGTACCAGATGTGGACATCGGTCTTGGGACTTTTCGCTCCTATCTAATTTCCCCACATCTTCCCAGTAGTTCTCAGAAGTCCATATGGTAAATCCATGGTGCACTCCCTGAAGAATGAAAGAACTCTGGCTCTCAGTGGGGCACAGAGCTGGCTTGCTTTGCTTCATTCCTGTACGCTGTCTCCCAGGAGACAGGACTGAGATGGGTAGGGACATCTCCACAGGAAGTGTGAAAAGAACTCAGAAAGCGGTTTTTCAAAAGAGTGCCAGCTCTTTACGTGGTCCTACAGACTCCTTAAAGCAGAATAAATCTTGGCACCTGTGCCTTTATTTTGTGTCTCTCCTTTGGGCTTCCGTTTCCTGTTTGGGCTGGAGAGAAGGCTCGGTAGTTAAGAGCATACTGCTTTCCGAGGGAATGCGAGTTCAGTTCCCAGCACCAACATTAGACTTCTCAGGAGGTCACAACCATTTACCTGCCATTCGAGTTCCTGAGGGATGTGGTGCCTCTGCCCTGTGAACAGCCATGCTCATTCGTGCTGCCACGCCCCCATGGACTTAATTAAAATAAACCTTTTTAAAAAAAAAAAAGCAAAAATAGTGCCAGGCTGTGGTGGTACACACCTTTAATCCAGCACTCGGGAGGCAGAGGCAGGCAGATCTCTGTGAGTTTGAAGTCAGCCTAGTCCACAAGAGCTAGTTCCAGGACAGATTCCAAAACTACAGAGAAATCCTGTTTCGAAAAACCACACACACACACACAAACCCACACCATAAAACCTCCTGAGGATATCAGGGTGATCAACCCTAAATTTACTTTTTTTCTTTTTTTTTTTTTTTTTTTTTGGTTTTTCGAGACAGGGTTTCTCTGTAGCTTTGGAGCCTGTCCTGGAACTAGCTCTTGTAGACCAGGCTGGTCTCGAACTCACAGAGATCCGCCTGCCTCTGCCTCCCGAGTGCTAGGATTACTTGCTACCAGATTTTACACCCTGTTCCAGACCCCCCAAAAGGAGCTGAACGCTGTAGTAACTGCCATAAACCTGCAGTCACCTTCCCTTCAGGACAGCAGAGCCTGCAGGCAGATCATCCCATGATAAGATGCTCCCTAAACAGAAGCAGGTACTCCATGATGGGAGCTGAGGCTGCCCACGAAGCAAAGCAACATCATCTTGTAGGAACTAGAATGTTCCTCTCACTGACACATTCTCTGGGGTCAATTTGTAGAACTGAAACTGAAACACTAATCTGCCAGACCACAGTGTGACTAGTGCTGACTGGCCAAGCATGGCTATGACCATGGTGTGATAGGGCTGACTGGCCAAGCATGCCTAAGACCATGGTGTGACTAGGGATGACTGGCCAAGCATGCCTAAGACCATGGTGTGACTAGTGCTGACTGGCCAAGCATGCCTAAGACCATGGTGTGACTAGGGATGACTGGCCAAGCATGCCTAAGACCATGGTGTGACTAGGGCTGGCTGGCCATGCATGCCTCAGACCCCGGTGTGATAGGGCTGACTGGCCATGCATGCCTCAGATCATGGTGTGACTAGAAATGACTAGCTATGCTAATCTACCAGACCATGGTGTGACTAGGGCTAACTGGCTATGCCTGCCTCTGGGCTCCCTCTTCTGCCCTTTCTGTCTATAATCTGGAAGTGCAGGTCAATACTCCCAAAGACAGCGTTGCGATGTTCCAGCTCTGTCTTCCCAACATGACTATGTTGAAGACTCCTTCACTTTGGTTTGTGAGGCAAGCAGCTGAATGAACCTAATTATTTGGGACATGCTCCTATCTCCTCTCTTCCAGATCTGGTTTCTAGCCTGGGACTCTAGTAACATAAAAGTCTGGTGACTTGATCTAAATCATGACACTTAGTTAAGAATTCAAACCTTGCCGGGCGGTGGTGGCGCACGCCTTTAATCCCAGCACTCGGGAGGCAGAGGCAGGCGGATCTCTGTGAGTTCGAGACCAGCCTGGTCTACAAGAGCTAGTTCCAGGACAGGCTCCAAAGCCACAGAGAAACCCTGTCTCGAAAAAAAACCAAAAAAAAAAAAAAAAAAAAAAAAAAAAAAAAAAAAAAAAAAGAAAAAAAAGAATTCAAACCTTGAGTTTTGAATGATCACCCCCCATGGCCTCAAGCCACACACACACACACACGCATAACCATATCTGATCCCACGTACACACCTGGGAGAAAAGGTGCCTGAAAAAAGTCTCCAGGAGGTGACTCCGCTGTTCCCTGGTCACTGCCGCCCTCATCAGCTCCTGCTCCCGCTGCTCCCACTCCTGGAAGCTCAGCTCACTCTCCTTCAGGGCCCCCCTGATGTTTTCTACCAGTGCCTGTCGTTCTTCCTCCGTGTTTAGTAGCAGCACCTGCAAAGGCAGCAGGAGCAGAAGCAAACATGTCAGAGCCTCTCAAAGAAACATGTTTCGCTTGGGTCACCCTAGGGGTCATTGGTGTGGCTTTGCAAAAGAGATACTGTCTTTCCATTTACAGAAGAGGACATGAGCTCAGGTGAGCGTTTACTCCATACTGGAGAAAAGCCGGAGGTGGGGAGGGGAGCAGAGGGTGGAGTGGACCGTGAGTGGGGTAGTCAGGACCCACAATCAGCCTCCTGTTTAACACCCCTCCACGTGCCTGGAAATCCCCTAAACTGAAATGAGGAAATAGGGAAGAGGACCCAGCTTCTTCTAGGAACTCCTAACTACCTAGGACATATAAGAACATCCTTCATAGAGAAGGAAGTCTCCAGTGGCTGCCAGAGTATGAGGAAACTATCAGCCAGCATGGTCTAGAACAAGACAGACACGTTCAAGTTCATCTCTTTATCAGGCGCAACATCTGGGGACTAGCAACCAGAAACCCTACCTCTTGGCTCAGCGTTCCGTCCCTTCCACATAACTACCTCATCTGTGATGGGGGCCTGCAGGGCCATACCAGGTCATACTCCTTGGGGATCTTGAGCATCAGGGCGCGGCGCCCGCGGTTGCTGGACAGAATGAGGTTGACCTGCTGCGGGGGCCGCAGCTGGATGGTGCGGAGCACGGTGAGCCTGCCATCTACTACTCGGATCTGTCCAGGCTGCAAGTGTACGAGCACCGGCCTGCAGGGCTCCTTGCGGCCCTGCCACTCCGAGGCTGAAAAGCAAGAGATGGGGCTGGGTCAGCTAGGGTGTAGAAGGCATTGGGAGAGAGAGAGAGAGAGGGCCAGTACAGGGTCTCAGCAACAACTCAGCCCCTTCCTAAGCCCCAAGGGTCATTCTCTTCTCAACAGTTCTGCTGTTCCTCTAATCCATGAGAAGGACCGCTGTTTCCTGAGTGTTTGCTTTGCATTCGTTATTGCATTTCTTCACAACCTAAGATACAGGCACCGCACCGCTAGAATCCCCATTTTACAGAGAAGAATAAACCGGTTTAGAGATTTAAACCAAAATCTGCTTAAGGTCCAACAGCCAGTCTGCAGTGGTGGAATCAAGATTCCAATCCTTGCTTGACTTCAGACCTTCATTAATTACTCCCGTTGCCTGCGATTCCAGAGTACGATGCCGCAAAACCATCCGGGACTTGTGATTCATAACCCTTTGAAATGAAGGCAGGATCTCATGACTCTTCCACTACTCTATCACATTCCATTTCTTTAGGATCATTGGGAGGAGCTTTGAAACTTGGAAAACTGCAGGGCCAATGCCTACTGTGCCTCTCCTCCACCTGCCCATGCTTTCCCGACAGCCCTATAATTGAGAATCCTTTTGCACAGGCTTCTGGGATGGGGATAGGAACCAGAGCCCTAAGCTGTATCCTTCCCATCACAACCCCAGCTACCCCCAGGCCTACCTTCTACTCCCCCTACAAGCTTCTCAGACATGATGCTCTGGCGGTCCTGTCTCTGGAGCCTCTTGAAATTCCTCATCCGAAGCCGGGCAACAATCCAGGCACTGAGCAGGCTGACTGGCATGAGAATGGGGGAGGGTATCCCAGGAAGTGAGGGTGGAAGGAGATAGGAGTCGCTCCCTTCTCACCTCCTTTCCTTAGGACGAGTGCCCGCTAGTCCTCCCTTCTGACGCTCCTGCTGCACAGCTTTCTAACTGTGGAGGCCCCATGGAAGGAACGACTTTGCATCCCACAGGGAGCTCTGGATAGTGTCTAAAATATCTGTCTTGTCACCAACGGTTCCATTACTCAGATCCCTTCTTAGCCAGGGACTAAGTCCACACTTGGATTCCTCAAACCACAAGCTAGACATACCATACCAGGCTGCTGGGCCACCAACACAGAGCCTTATGTTCCTGTTTCAGAAACCGTGTCTGCCCCAACTCTGCTTCTCAAGTGAGGATTTGTCTCTGACAGCTCCCTAGGCACCAACAGGTGTGGACCTGGGCTCTTACAGACTCTTGACCAAGCTAGGCCTGGGGGCATCTCAGGAGATCAAGGAGGCAAGTCTTTTGGAGCTCACTTATCTGCAGCAAGACACCTTTTCTTCTGCTTGCATTTTTCTCACCACCCAGAGGGACAGCTACTCTGTACTGCTTGCTGTCATACATAAAACCAGCCCAACTCTCCTCCTAAAATGTACCTTTCAGTAGCCCCATATTGCCTACCCACCACTCTCTTACCTAAGGGGAAGCAGCAGAGGGTCCCAATGGTGAGTCCGAAGCCAAATCCACTGCCCTTGAAATAGTCCCGAATGAAGAGGGGGACACAAGCTGGCAGGCCCTTGGTGCTGAGCTGACTTGGCTGTGGACAGGGGTCTCCTGGGGAGGCACAGGAGGTCAGAATATTGATTACGGGGCCACAATCTGGCACAAGCCCACTGAGGAGGGTGATAACAGAAGAAAATCGGGTACTCTGGGAACTGGAGAGGAACGGGCTGTTTATCCCTGTCGTTGTAGCAAGACCACGGCATTTGCCTATGTGGGTAGCAAGCAGGTCCCAGTATGAACTTCAAAACACACACACACACACACACACACAGAGAGAGAGAGAGAGAGAGAGAGAGAGAGAGAGAGAGAGAGAGAGAGAGAGAGAGAGAAAGAGAGAGAGAGAGACAGGCAGACAGAAGACAGACACAGAGAGACAGACAGAGACAGAGACAGAGACAGAGATTCCTTCACTACTGCTATGGAGGATAATAACCTCGCCTTCATTTGACCTCCTAATGCCACTTACAGCCCCCCTCCTTCCCGGGTCTTTGAGAGAGTTGGTCCTTGCCCAGTTTATCACCTCCTGGTCTTGTGCAAGGGGCAGCTGTATGTGGGCAGCCCTGGTACCCCAAACCAAACTTCACAGGGCAGAACCCTCAGTCACACCACACTTGGAGTGTTCATCCGGCCTCATCAAACCAAGCCTACAGTTGAGGAAGGACAAGACTCTGAACCCACTCCTCTAGCCTTCTCTAGGTCTCTTACCTGCAAGCCAAAAGAAGACATTAGGCTGCAGGGCTCTGGGGTCCACATTGGTGACAGCCACTAGAATGTCCCTGAGGGAAGTGTTTCTGATCTCTGCAATTTCTTCCTTAGAGAACAGTCTGGGCATAGGAGAGGTGGAGAGCTATCATGGTTAGGGAGAGACTTAGGACCCCACGCTCTGGTATCCCATGGGCAAATCGTCTCTGGTTCACAGCTGTTTGTGAGAATCTGCCAGCCTAGGGAGCTGCCAGAGACAAATCCTCACTCGAGAGATGCAGAGGGACTGGAATTGAGGCCTGTTGTAGGGTCAAGCCGAGGGCTGTGGTCCAGGCCTCAGTAAATCTGAGACGTGGCCCTGGCAAGCATTACCCATTTCTGCTGTTCTCAAACCAATAGCGATCACCATCCCGAAGTCTGACAAACTGGTCAAGGACAATGGTGCTGAAAAGAGGCCCAGGGTCCCCATGGCTCTCCAGAAGTCCTCCCGGGAGCAGCTCCAGCCGAGACAGATCCTGATTGTAGAGGGCAGCTGTGGCCTCCAGCACCTGGAACACAGGATGATTGAGAGGACCCAGCAACCAGCCTTGGGCAAAGAGACAGCTCCCAGGGATTAGCCGCAGGGATAATAATAATAAATGACCTGAACAATATCTCATTCCTAGAGATACACCTTTACACTATTACACCCCAGACTTTGCTCTGAGTGCTTTACATAAGTTAGATCGTTTACAGGAATCTTTCCACATATTCAACACCCTGTTCTGTGAACGTTGAATAAAAGCATCAGCAGGTTGTCTACATAGTTTCTTGAGAAGGTATAGACCTGAGAAAAATCCATGTGCGAGAGGCTGAATGGCTGAATGATACTATAAAAGGCTTTTATCCTTAGAGTTAGAAAAAACTTTAAAAAACTAAATCCCTAGCAATCTGTGGTCCCAGTGGCTCACACCTTGTAATACCAGCACCGAGAGACTGAGGCAGAGGGATTACCATGCACGCTATTTGTTTTGAAACAGAGTCTCATTGTGTTTGCCAGGCTCGCCTGGAACCGAGATATTCTTGCGTCTGCCTCCCTTATGCTGGGGTGTAGGTTTGTGTCACCTCACCCAGTGCCAGAGCTTTCTACCCTGTTTTTAACTTCATTTTATTTTCTATTGCGTTTAATTTTTGTGTGTAAGCTGTGTATGAGTGCATGATGATGCGCATGTGGACCCCAGAGGACAGCTTTCGGGAACTGGCTTTCTCCTTCTACCATGAGGATCCTAGGGAATAAAACTTGGGTTGTTAGTCTCGACAGCAAGTGCCTTGACCAACCAAGCCATTCTAGTGGCTCCTATTCTTTACCGGTGTTCTAAGTACCTGACCAGACTCATTCCAATGACACCAAGCTGAAGCCAATGACTTGTTAAATTGATTTGTCTCACGATTCCTATCATGATAAAAAAATGTTTGTGAGACCACTGTACATATTACTTTTGGGGAGAGGTGAAGAGAGTATTTCTTGAGACAGGGTCTCCTGTAGCTTTGGCCAGCCTGGAACTTGCTGGCCTTGAACTCCTGAACCTCCTACCTTTGTCTTCCAAATCCTATAATTATAGGCAAGAGACACCATGCTGCACATAGCACTTTCCTATAATAAGCCTTTTGATTCTTTCCAGTAACTCTACAGTAAGGGCAAAGCACAGTGCAGTAGGCACACAATTGTGGAAACACCTCTATAGCCAAGACGACTATGCCAAAACTGTAGGGCAATCAAAGTTGGTCTATCGATGAGCAGGCAATGCCGTTTGCCCACAGGTGATAGCTCAGAGTGTAAAAGCTAACTTAGGGTGAAGGCAGTGGTAATATCAATACATAGGAACATAGTTTGTTCCAAGTCAAGGGCCTGCAATACCACTCTAGGGCTGTCAAGAGGAACAAAATCAATATCTACCAAGTAAACGCATTGCATGCAATAGACAGTCAATACATATTTGCTAAACCATGGCTTTCAAAGTCAAAAGTCTAATCCTGCTAGACTTGGAATCTCTTAACTTGGTGTACAAGATTGGGAAAAGTGACTTTCATGAGTTTTGTCCCCTGTCAAGTGTCTGTCTCTGGTGATCATGTTTTACTATCCATCTTCCCTGTTTGGGGATGGTGTACCCAGGCCCTCCCACTCAACCCTCTGGGCCCTAACCCTTCCTCACAGTGCCATTGCTCCTGGAGAGTGAAGGGTTGATGTCTTGCCAGTGGGAAATGGGAGGCAGACCCAGTGCTGCTCTGGCTTTGGTGTAAGAAGGCAGGCCTAGATCCCGACCCCGCTGCAGGCAGCTAGCCACGTAGTCTGTACGGGAGAACTTCAGTGGACCTGGCCAGAAATCTGAAAAAGGAAGGCTAAAGCATTGGAGGAGGTCAAGGACAATCAATGCAGCCTCCAGCCCAGACCACTCCAACCAATGCCAAGAACATTTGAGCCATAGAGAAGGAATGGAGTCACGGTCAGTGGATCAGAAATTTTCCCAGCAAAGGATGACATACAGCCCTCAGCCCTGAGAACTCCCCCCTTCCTGGCTCTGCAGGTCCTGCTGGATATCTTCCCAGGGGTTAGAGGTTCACAGCCTGCAGAGACAGCCTTGGGCTCACCTCGCACATCCTCAACCACTACATGGTCCTCTCTCTCGGCAATCTGGGAAACCATGCCCAGCAGCAATGCATCCACATCTTTAGCACTTCGTAGGTTCGGGTGCTTAAGGAGTTGGGAAAAGAGGGACATGGATAATGGAGCCAGAGGTTGGGCAGCCCGGTGCCCTCCGCCACACTGCCACATCCTTGAGCCTACTCAGTCATGTCCTTTGCTCCTGGTGGGCATTTCTCAACTTTGGGTCAATTCTTCACTTAGGGAAAATGATATTCCCACACAAAGCCGATGTCTTGGAGCACAGAGGATCTTTAAACTTTTATTCTGCCCTAGATTTGACAATACGATGGGCAAGGTCACTAGACGCTCAGTTTTGCTCTCTCATTAGCTAGTTGTATGATCATGGTGGAGTCACAGGACCTGTCTGAACTTGCTGTTCTCCTTTTACTAGAGGAGAGCCCGGGACTAGTGGTATATATACTCCATGCTCAAGCAATTGCCTAGGAGGGATAACATTGCTGGGTGCCCCAAAGCCTCCAGGGACCCAGAGCTGTCAAGGGAGAGGAGATACCTAGGAGGAGCAGTGAATGTGGAACCACACTGAGCACATAGTGTCCCCTCCCCTCCTGTCTCTCATATCTAGGTGAGGATAGGGGACTGATTTTGACCAGGTACCCAAGCTGTCCCCTTGACTCTAGCCCATCCAAGCTGCCACTGCAGTCCCATTGTCTACCTTCTTCACATACTCAGACACATGCACATACAACACACACGCACAGCACATACATATATTAATCCAATATATGTCTCCAACTCTAACCTCTCGACTCCAGTAGCTGTTACAGACCCGGAGGGCTCTGGAGAAACTTGCGTTATTGGCAATCCTCTGGAAGTGGCAGCTGGCATCCCTAAAATGCAAAGAGCAAGAGTGGTTACTGAAACCACAGGGTCCTAATGTCAGACATCAGCTTTGGTCTCCAAGACTTCAGCCAGAGGTCCCAGGCCATAGCCTTTCCTATTTGCTGTGTAATCAAGGCATCTGACCTTAGTTACTGAACTATCTGACTTTTGGAAGGCCCTATCTCCCATCTGACCAAATGTCTGAAAGTTTGGCCATAAATATATTTTATCCACACCCTTTCCATGTGGATAAGAACACACACAGAGATAGCAGCCATGCACACACAGTTAGGAGTCCTTTGGTAGGCCTGAATGTTAGTTCTAGGGCCCTCAAAAATATCAAATACACTGATGCATACATCCTTTATGTAAAACAGCATAATATTTGCCTATAATCTATGTACATCAACCCATACAGTTTAAGCAATCTCTGAATCTTTGTATGTATGTTTTGCACAGACATATTCATTTTATGTTTGGATGTAGGTGCATGTGTGAGTGTGCATGTATGTTTGTACACATGTGTGTGGAGTCCAAAGTCCCTGGGTGTCAGTCCTTGGAAGCTGTTCACCTTGTTCTTTTGAGGGTCACTCACTGGGACCTGGGACCTGACAGTTAAGCTGGGCTGGCAAACCAGCCGTCTCAAAGGGTCGACCTGTCTCTGCCCGCTCAGCATGGGAATCACAAGCTTGAACCACCACATCTGTTTGTTTACAGGTTGGTAGTGATTGAACTCTTGAACTATGGGCCTTGTGCTTGAGTGGCAAGTACTTTTACCAATTGAGATATTTCCCCAGTCCCTACATTTTTATAATACTTAATATAACATAAATGTTGTCTAAATAGTCATTAGATTTTATCCTGTCAGGAAGAATGGCCCTAAAATGTCTACATTTTCAGTACAGAAGGAACTTTTCCAGATACCTAAAATCTGAGGTTGATTGAGTAGATAGGGACCCTAACATTGTAAGGGCTGACTATATGCACACTACATGTATGTACTTGCATTATGTACACATCATCTATACATAGTTTTATTTATATGTATGTGTGTATTGTTTTTTAGAGACAGTCTTGAGTAACCCAGGCTGGCCTTGAATTCTCTGTATAGTAGAGGACAACCTTGAACCCCTGTTCCTCTCGACTTCATCTCGAGTGCTGGGAAAAGAGACTATAAGGATGCACCACCTCTCTCTCTCTCTCTCTCTCTCTCTCTCTCTCTCTCTCTCTCTCTCTCTCTCTCTCCTTCTAAAGATGAAGTTTTACCATTTTGCCTACACTAGCCTTCTGAGCTCAAGCAACTCTCCCATATCAGCCTCCCAAGCAGGAGAGACTACTTTAGAGACCCGAGCCACTGCAACCAATTATATGTATGCATTTCTAAAGGATGTAAGCTTCTCTCTTTTGATCAATCAAGTGTATACTTCTGTAATCCAGCCTAGGAGGCAGAGGCAGGATGATCTTGGCAAGTTCCAGGCCAGCCAGGGCTACACAGTCCTGTCTGACAAAACCAGCAACCAAACACATACAAACAAAACACATGGTTGTGGGCTACAGACAGTCCACACCCTGCACAACGGTCTGTTCAAATCTCCTTTCTCCATTCTCACCATTCTCTCTAGAAACTAGCTGCTTCAAACTGATAGAACCCTGTCCTGCTCCAAGACACAAATATGTGAGCCCCATCCCTTACCTCATGTAGACCCCGGGTGGCACCATGGTGGAGAAGAACTGCTCAGAGGCCACCACAAACTCCGGGGAGATGCTGGGGTCCAGAAATGGATGGTATCCTGAGGTAGGAGGAGAATTGGACACATTAAGACTTTAAATACTCGCTACCACCCTTTCTTCAAATGATACTTAGCAGTCGCTCAGCCCTCCTCCCCATCGCCTCACCTGCATAATTTGGGGGAGTTTGCTTCAGGAAGCTGGGCAGCCACTCATACATCGCAATGTTCTGAGGGTAAAGAGGTATAAAAAATGTGTAGGGCTGGGCCAGGCAGGGTACTAAGCCCAGGAAAGCTTATGAGTAGACAAGAGGACTCAGCAAAACCAATGATGGGAGAAAAGATGTAAAAACAAGAGCACCAAGAACCAGGTTCTTCAAATATTTACTGAGAAGAAAATGTTAAGTAATGATCAAACCCAAAAATATCTGGCATAAACAGAGTTTTGCCTCTCTATCATGTACAGTAGTTTTTCCGAATCTCAAGGAAGGTGGACCATTTTGGAAAGGGGCATCATGGGAAGGGGCGTTGTCAAAGGCTGGGGAAGCTTTCCTAGCAGAGCTGGATCTCCCTGGATCCTGCACGCAGGTGGCCACGGGTCAGGTGGCACCACTCACCTGGTAGGTAGCAATGACCCTCTTGCGCGCATGCTGGAACAGCTCCTCATCCCCCCACTGTGGGTGCTCCCGCGCCAGCCTCCTGGCACAAAGGTTGTGGTAGCGAAACCACAGCAGGCCCAGCGCCTGCAGGAAGGGCTCCCTGTTCCCGCGCTGGGCCCCAAAGGCTGCATTCAATGTGGAGACAGAAGGAGTTGGAGGAAGGCAATGGGAGGTAGCATGAGCCAGGGGAGCCCAGACCCTTCCAGCCCAGTCCCCAACCCCATCAGCCTGATGCCTCCAACCCTGCTCCTGCCAGGATCCCTCAGTCTCACCATACATCTCCTGCGGCCTGCCCTGCTCCGTGGCGGGGTCCGGTGCCATCCACATGAGCAGAGGGTCCTGGGATTTCCGAGGGAATGCAGGATCGGCCCCCGATGCCAGCTGTCCTCCTGAGAAGCTCCTCAGCGTGTCACTCCACGAGTGAGAGGAGCCATAGATGGCACTGCCATCCAGCCAGCCGGTCACCTGGTTGGTCTGTGGGGACACATCAGTGAGGTGTGTGGGGGTCAGGTGCCTGAGGGCGGGAAAGAGCCTCATCCTGCCCAGCTTTCCCAGCCAGACCCCAGGTCTCCAGCAGGTCTAACCTCAGTCTCCCTTCCCGCCTGCCTGCCCCCCTGCCTGGCCACCGGCCTCACCAAGTCCCGGGGGTTGCTGGGGCTCTGTCCAGTCTTGTGGTCCCAGCGGCTTCTTTGAAAGGGCAACACTACGTCCCCACGCTTGTCGGGGTCGAACACGGGGTCCCCACGCGGGATGTAAATGTTGAGGAACTCTGCGGGGCAGCCTGGCGTTTCCACACTCACCAGGTCCGAGAGCACATGGTAGCCTGCCCATACATAATGCAGGAGGGATTGCCGGGCTAGCCAAAGGCCATGCTCTTTCCTGTCTCAGGTGTGGAGGCCTTACCCGCTTCTCGAAGCTTCAGGATAGTCATCTCCTATTATGGGCAAGTCCAAGCCCTGACCTCGACATCCCCTCCCAACTCTTTCTCCTGGCCTGCCTGTGCCTACACCTGCTCTAAGATGTTGTCATTGTCAGTTTGCCCTTCTCCTTGGTAACTGGGAGGTGTTCGGTGATGATGCCTCAGCAGGCAGGGTTGTCAGCACCAGCTCCAACACGCAGCGCTCGGAGCCTCCCAGAAGGCCTGCAGCCAAGCAGGAAGTCACATGGGAGCCAGCAAGGGCACCCAACATGGTCAGCAGAAGCCACCATTGCTGCAGGACCAGCTATTAACCCCCTGTTACTGAGCTTGTGACACCCCAACACCCCCATGTAGCCCTCTCTGCTGAGGTCAGAACCCTTCTCTCAGCCTGCTCTAGCAGCAGCCACTGGAGCAGCAGGGTCCCAGGGACAGTCTATCACAGTGTGGACACCAGCCCTCACCCCAAACGGAGAGATGCCCCTCTGCTCTCCTCCATGTCCTCTTCCAGCGCAAGGAAGATTCACGCCCTGCCAGGCTTCACTTCAGCGTGGGCCCTCCCTTCTTCTGCTTTTGCCTCTACCCTATTTCATGGCTTCCTCTTCCATCTCTCACGCCACCTTTGATCCTCCATTGCACCTTTCCTCATCCCTTCCCCCCCCCCCCCCGTTCCTTAGGCACTGAGGTGTTCAGCTGACGCCCACTGGCTCTACTCCTCCGGAGGCTGATGTTCTCACCGAAGAAGACGCCCAGGACTGTGCGGTTCCGCAGCGAGGGCTGCCCCGCAGGACCTCTCGTGGCCGTGTTGCTAAGGTCTCGGGGGTTAGGCAGGTAGGGTTCTCTCAAGGGCTGGTACACACCGTCGGCATAGCTGGCTGGAACAAGGCGCTGCAGCCGAGAGCCTGGCCCAGGAGAGGTAAAGACAAGGATGGATTTGGTGCATGTGTCTGTCTGCCCGTCTGTCTGTCTGTCTGTGAGTGCAAGTACCCGTAGAAGCAGAACCCCTAGGCCTGGAGTTACAGGGGATTATGAGATGCTGGATATAGGTGCTGGGAACTGAACCCAGGTCTTCTGTAAGAGTAGCAATTAGTACTCTTAATCACTGAGCCATCTCTCCACTCTAGGGAGCATTCTTGACCTCTATGCTCAGGCTTCCCTCCATACCTTGAATCCTGAAGCCTTTTCATTGGCAGCCTCTGATGACAGTTGTGATAGCCTTTTGTGATACTTGCCAACTCTCAGTCTCCACTGGAGGGTACCACCTTGATGCCTGGACTAACTTTGCCCTCACCTACCTTTGCTGCCCCATCTGTGCTCCATGAGGTTGTTATACCATCCATCAAATCGCTGTACCTCCCAAGAAATAGAGTTCTGAGCTCCTGTGTGAAAATAAAGGGAAAGAGGCCACTGGGCAGGTGCAGGCAGAGGGGACCAAGCAGGCCACGAGGGAACAGGGCCTGTGATTCTGATTCTTGAAAGACCAGGAGGAGGAAGTACCGCCCAGAGGGAGAAACCAGGGCAAAGTGCTGTCTACTCTTTAAGCCAGGAAGACTTGACTCCAAAAGTGGAAAACGGTGCACGACCATGCAGTGCCTGCTAACAATGGCCTCAGAGAAGAGGCGGAGCAGCACAAAGCAATGGGAAGGGGACACACAAGCTTGGACTCCTCCTATTGCAAGTCCTTGGGACACACAGCAGGATAAAAATCATCCCTAACCCTCAGATCCAGTAGGGAACAAGAGCCAGCCACACCCTGTAACTGGGAAGGACAAGTCATTCTGTGACCCGTCACTGGGCAGGAGCAGTGTGAAGAGGGACTTGGCTCTTTCTCACTGAGCAGAGCCCCTAGGCAGGGTGTGTTACTGCTATTCTGGTCTTTTTCCCAGTTTCTTGGGTGAGACCAAGGACTGATCCTGTGAATGACCTTGCCCCATCCTCCTTTGGAACATCTTGTCCCTCATTTCATCCCTCCTCTTCCTTTTCTTCTTCTTTTAATTTATTTATTTTATGTGTCTGGGTGTTTTGCCTGCATGAATGTCTGCATACTACACACGTGCCTGATGACCACAGAGGCCAGGAGAGGGCAACTGACCCCTCGAATTAGCATTATGGACAGTTGTGAGCTGCCATGTTGGAAGCTGAATCCAGGTCCTCGGAAGAGCAGCCAATGTTCTTAACTGCTGAGTCTCCATTCCAGCCCTAATTCCTGTTTATAATGCTACTGTAATAACCTACAGTCCAGGAGGGAGCATTTGTCTGATGGGGTGGGGGGGGAACTGAGGAAGCAGGACAAAAATGGAGGGTCTAGAATCTTCTTGGTCCGTAGGTCGGGTGACTAGCCAAACCCTACCTATCTCCAAGAAAAGTTAGAAGACTTCTCTGCTCGCCCGAGAGAACAGAAGAAAGGGCTCTAACAATGATCAATACCTCTGATTGTCCTTAGACCAAGCATAAGATCTCCAGGCTGTGGGTGCTGCATGCACAGGCACACTCACAGGAGGGGTGGTCAGGAAGGAAAACAACTAAAGTTCTAATATTAACCTGGCTAAAGACCTAGGACAGCAGGACAGTGACTCACACAAGACCCCTAGAATAAGATGAAATGGTGGTAGGCCAAGGAAGGAGTCTCTCCGGGAGAGTATATCTTAGGGGTAAGCGGCAATAGCTGGGAGAGAAAATGAAGTCACAAAGAATGGAGAGTATGGGAAAGAACTCAAACGTGAACAGTTTTAGCAAGGGAGAATGTAGGGTCCATATCACTGTCTTGCCACTGCCCGCCAGGAGGTGCTGCTTCACAAGGTTCATCTTCATGTATCACCCTTAGATGCAAAACACCTTTGAAGTTCGCTCTTGCTTGCTTGTCTCAATCCTGGTGCCTCTATCTCCAAAGTGCTGGGTAGCTGCCAGGTGCCACCACACCTACCATCCACCATTGTGGGTCCAGTTCCCGCTTCAGAGCTCTGGATCATAGGGAACAGCCACTAATTCTAAAGTTCTCAGACTTCCAAAGCTGGAATTGCTGTGGGCTGTATTGTGTTCTGATGCTATTATTTTATTTTGCACTTTTTTCCAGCACTGTGGATGAAACCCAGGACCTTATATATGCTGGGCAAAATCTCTACCACTGAATTATATTCCCTGCCTAAGAGCATTTTATTTTAAAAACACTGGTGACTCCTCTTCAGCCTTGAATTCAATTTTACCCTAAGATGCTTTATTATCTTACACATCTACTCAATCTTTCCTATGCCAAGTCAGGAGAACTTACCTTATCTAAAAGGATAGAAGACAGTGGAGAGAGAAAGAGCCTCATACTAGAAGAAATCATTTTTATTCTATCATCTCCCCATTTATTCAAGAGCTAGAAACAAGAGCCTGGCATGTATAGTGTATTATATCTTCTTGAGATTAAGGTTGTAGAAACGATAGCACACATCTCTGTAGAAGACAGAGGACAGAGGTTCTCTGCTCATATGCACACTTCTTCCCCAGTCTGTACTCACCCAAACAGGACGATGTCCCAACCAGGAGGATCCAGGCCAGAGCTAGGGGGGATCCCATGGTGAAAATGGTAGTGAGGGATTAAGTGTTAGAATTCTTCAAAATAGAGACCTGGAAAAACAGAGGATAGAAGAATGAGCTCAAGCCCTTTGTGAGAGTCAGGATAAGGCTTCTGCAAGGCCTCTAAGAATCCAGGCCGAGCAGAACCTGGAAACAACCTAAATGCCCCTCGAGCGAAGAAAGGATTGGGAAAATGTGGTACATTTACACAATGGAGTACTACACAGCAGAAAAAAAATAATCACATCTTGAAATTTGCAGACAAATGAATGGAGCTAGAAAAAATCATACTGAGTGTGGTAACCCAGACCAAGAAAGACAATTACCATATGTACTCACTCATAAGTGGTTGTTAAACATAAAACAAAGTAAACCAGCCTACAAATCACAATCCCAGAGAACATAGACAACAATGAGGACTCTAAGAGAGACATACATGGATCTAATCTACATGGGAAGTAGAAAAAGACAAGCTCTCCTGAGTAAATTGGGAGCATGGGAACCATGGGAGAGGGTAGAAGGGGAGGGTAAAGGCAGGGAGGGGAGCAGAGAAAAATGTAGAGCTCAATAAAATCAATAATAATAATAATAATAATAATAATAAAAGAATCCAGGCCGGGGAGTTGGGCCCAGGAGGCGTGTTCAGCAAAAAGCAAGCGCCTCACTCTCTCTGAAGCCTCTCATTCATTCAACAACTGACTAATGAGCACACACTGTGCACAGAACTGGCCTAGGCTCTGGAGACGACGTGATAAACAAAGCAAAGCCAACCTTGCTCCTGTGGCCTTTAGTTTCTGAGTAGTTGAAAACCCTTGCACAGTCTGCTCCAGTGCCCGCGCCTAACTTGGGAGGAGGGAGCAGAGAAACCCAGCTGAGGTCTCAGGTCTGCTGCTCATCCTCTGTGGGATCTGAATGTTAAAACATTCATCTGGTTGCACCGTCCTGGCTAGGAATGTGCCTGAGCTGCTTGTCTCCCTGCAAGGCAGCCAGCATCCGATGTGGTGATGAAGGTGACTTCAAACCAAAAGACCGGGCGGCCCGCTGCAGTGCAAGTGCCACAGAGGCTGGAGCATGGCTCCTGTGAGCAGACTCAAGGGAAGTGCCACATCATTGCTTGGTGTTTCAGGCCGGCTTTCCCTCCGCTGGCCAACAGGGAAACAGAGGCAGCAGGAGACTCAAGCCAGGACTCCTCTGGTGAAATTTCACTGAAGATGTCCTAAGGACAACCTGAAGATTGGAGAGGGAGGGGAGGGTAAAAGTCCTGTGCTCAGGGAAGGCCCCATCTTCAGCCAGAACTCCTGACCAGGCTCTCCAGTCAAAGGAGAGAAGCCTGCGAGTGGTCTTGTCCCCTCTCCATCTCCTACTAAACAAGGGGGGGGGACCCCTAGCTCCTGCCTCATCCCCCAGCTCAG
Source organism: Arvicola amphibius (assembly GCF_903992535.2). Taxonomy (NCBI): domain Eukaryota; kingdom Metazoa; phylum Chordata; class Mammalia; order Rodentia; family Cricetidae; genus Arvicola; species Arvicola amphibius. The sequence goes on from NC_052051.1 coordinate 53,250,474, forward strand.
CATCCCCTCTATCCTAGAGATTCTTCAGGGTATGGCCTTGGGTAACGTTCGAAGAGCTGGGCTCTGGATAGTTGAAGCCTTGAACTGGATGTGGAGGAGTGACTGTCTATGGTTGTTTCCCTAATCCAAATAGTCCGACCTCTTTCTCTTTCTAATGTGGTAGATACAGCAGTCAAGCTCTAACAGCCTGTGGGTGTTCAGGCCAGACTGTGGGGACAAGCTAGAAAGGAAGAGTGGCCATGCTGAAAACCTCTCTGTGGGTAGGTAATCCTCCGCGATTTACACAAGACACTTGGGCGTGGTAACTTCCCAATTTGGAAATGGAGGCACAACTCCAGGGCAATGACGCTCCGGGCAGTGGCAGAATCAGGGAGAGTACCAGCCTGCCTCGTTCTTGTCCACATGGCTGTGTTTCCAGACCACAGTCTTAGAATGGTGATTCTATTGGCCCCGGGGTGGGAGTGAGGGAAAGATGAGTTAAGACCTATTCCAACCTAAAAGATGAAGAGCAGGAAGTAACGCCTGTATACTAAAGACCCCGAAGTCCCTCCTTGGCATGACGTGATGGCGCCAAGAAACCCTTTAGGCCCAAACAAACTAGGTCATACAACATGCTCAGGACCAGATGACCCTGTTTTTTCAAAACCTCAGCGTGCTGAGCTCAAGCCTTAGCGAGATCCCTTTCAGCCTCGGGGAAGGATTGGAGGTACACGAGGCTCCGATTCCCGTTCTGCGGAGAGGAGGGCCACCGATCGGTGTTCCTTTCCCCTCTATCCCCGCCCTTGGAGCCCCCTCCCTTGGAGCACCCATTCCCGCGGGTCAGGAGAAACGTTCTTGAATCTGACCTTAGCCTCTCGTCCCCCAGTCTGGGACTGTGATTGGCTCCGGCCTGGCTCCGGGTTCGCGGTAGCCCGCTCGGTTCTGGCTGCCTCTCCAACTCTGAGCCGGGGCGGGCGGGGCTCGGGGCTGAAGAACGGGTAGCGCGTCCTGGCGCTGGGGCGGGGCACAGTTGGGCGGGATAGAGGCTGGCGCGGGACCCGCCGAGGTGCTCCTAGGGGACCCGAGCGTGAAAGGTGAGACCATGTGGGGTGCAGGGCTCCTGCGGTGACAAGGGTTCAGTCAGTGTGGCCGTGTGGGAGGCGGGAAGGGCAAGTCTCCCTTAACAAGTTGGAGGGGGCTGAGGAGAGGGGTGGGAGACCCGAGAGGGTGTGGGGCAGGCGGGCTGTCCCCATATCCTCGCCACACAGTCGGTGTCAGGGTTCTAAAACAAAGATAATCATCCAATACCTACTTCCAGATCAGACCTGGCTCCAAAGCAAGACATCCATCTGTCCCCAAAACCTGTAAGTCTGGGTAACCAGGGTTCCTCGTGAGAACCTCCCAGGTTTCACCGTCCTGCGAGCCTGGTCGCCGGGTTTGCGTTGCAGCTTCCAGGGGCGCTGGCGTGGGTAGGGACTAGGAGGTCTCGGTGGGCGGGGTGTGGCTGCACAGGGCCCAGGCGCCTGAGCACTGTCCTAGAACTCGGGTCCGTCCGGTGTCCGAGGGCGGGGTGCCAGGGACGAGAAAGTTGAAAATGACTTTCAATGGAAGGCGGCAAAAACACCAGGCCGGGCTTATGGGGGTCATAACCTGGTCCGCATTTGAGTTAGAAGAATGGGAGGTTGGACGGGACCTTGATGGGACGAAGTGAATAGTTTTGGTGACCAGACGTCAACGTCGTCAACGTCTGGACCTGATTCCGGTCCTATCCCCACGACCAGGAGCATTGCGAGTGCGTTCCCAACGGAGGAGACGAGCGCGGGTGCCACGTACAGTATCTGAAAGAGAGGAAGGTAGGGAACCACGGATCGCGTGTGGGTGCGGGGGGTCTGTGCGGTTTCCAGGCGATCAGACCTTGAAGTGCTGCTCCAGCACCGACCCCTAGGGGCGTACTTCTTGAGTCTACACAGACCAATCAATTCGGGGGTGGGGGGGTGAAGGAGAAAGTCTTAAGAAATTAAGACAAGGCAAACTTCTTAAGGCTATAAAGTCACATGATTTCTTTATTTCTCTTAACTGGAGTTTGGGTAGGTCGGATTGCTCAGTTCCCCATCCCTGAGTCCATAACCATCCATCACTGGGGAATCTCTCTCTCTCTCTCTCTCTCTCTCTCTCTCTCTCTCTCTCTCTCTCTCTCTCTCTCTCTCTCTCTCTCTCTCCCTCTCCCTCTCTCTCTCCTCTACCTTCCTTACGAAGGAGGACTAGGCATTCCTGAAAATGACTCCCTTTAGCCAGCCAAGCTAAATTTCTCATGGGTTTTACTTCAGCCAGAGAAATACACCATCACATTCTGTAGCCACTCATCACCCATCAGAGTGCTTAGACACGAAGATTAGACATGAAGATTAGACATGAAGTTGCCTTCATAGGGCGCTAGCAGTCCTTACTCTGCAGGGGGTGGGGGTGGGGGGGAGGCAGAGGAAGGCTTTAGGAAGAAAATCTTGTCAAGTTTCAAGAGAAGTTCCATATCACCTACCAAACCTGTTGACTTTGAGTGATGAAACTGGGCATTACTAGGCTGGGTTTTCTTCAAGACTGTTAACTTTATCTCAACCCACCCATCATAGAAACACTGGAAATCTGGAAATCCACTTCATCTTGATATAGGAAAGGACTGATGACTACATCAGAAATACTACTGAACATGGGGAAGCCTTTAGTACTTACAGGTGCCCCCCCCAGGCCATATGAGAAAACAGAACCCCAAAGAGAAGGAATTGGGCCTTCTCAGTGAGAAAGCACCAAGTCATCTCAGGGATCCCTGTGAAGAACTATAGGTGTCTAGTTAGTGAGCATGACAGAGTCTGGGTGCACCCGTCTTCTGTCTTTCTGTCTGTGGTTATGTAAGTCTGTATTTGACAGTCTTATGTGTGTCAGTATAGACTGTATGTCATAGCAGTGAGCTGAGAGACCAGCGGGTAAAGTTAACATTGATGTGAGATTTTGCTAGATTAGAGCCAATTCTGCTGCCAGACTTCATTTGTCAAGCCTGGGAGAGAAAGATGGTCCCAAGAGAAACACAGGCTTTGTGGAAAAAAAGCAGAGTCCTGCAGCCTTTCAAAAAAAAAAAAAATCAATCTCTTCATGCAGGAACCCTGTTAGCATAATAATGAAGCCAAATTAGGACCAGTCATAAAAATTCAACTTTACTACATCAGGCAGTGCAGAGTAAGGAATCTCCACGCCATGAAAGTACATGATTAATGGAAGGGACCAAGCAAGGCAAATGTCGTCACCAGCTATCATTTGCTCTAGTCATCCTTAATACATACTTTGGAGAATCGGAAATGTTAACAATGTCCTTCTGTACCTGAGATAAAAAGCCTTTTGTTAGTGTTTCTTTGACGCATCATGTTAATAGAGATGAGCCATGCTCACGAAACTTTCATAACCTCTCATTAAAATAAGCACAGAAATACTAAGTGTATGCGATCCCGACCAAGATGCATTACGTTAGTTAATACGGGTTCTTTTTCACTTCTCACATTTGTGTGTGGGGGTCTCTGTGTGTGTGTGCATGCATCCTATGGCATGAATGGGGACACCAGAAGACAACTTTCAGAAATGAGTTCTCTCCTTCCACCATTGTGGCTTCTAGGGATCAAACTCAGATTTCCAGGCTTGGCAGCAAGCACCCTCCCCCACTGATCCGCGTCACTGGTTCTAATATGACTTCTTTCTATGAACAATCTAGCTTTATCTTAATTCATGTCTTCTTTTTCTCCTCTTCCCCCTTTCCTCTACTTCTTCCCATCATCAACATCATTATTATCATATAACCTTGGATTGCCTTGAACTCACTGTGTAGATCAGGCTTGCCTCCCAAATTAAAGGAGTGTGCCACCATGCCTGGCTATCCTAACTAAGACCTAAGGCCTTCTACGTTGTATAGCCAGCCCTTCTTCCTATATAGACTTTCTTAGAAATGGCTTCAGTTTTGGTACATAAATAAAAATTCACTACAACAAAAAAAACATATGCTTCACAATGTCACTAGGCCAGCAAGACAGCTCATCCAGTAAAGGCACTTGCTGGGTATGCCTGCCAACCTGAGTTAAAGCTTCAGAACTCACATAAAGATGGGAGGATACAATCAACTCCACAAAGATGTCCTCTCATTTCTAAATGCCTGCCGTGGGAAGTACACACACACACACACACACACGCACGCACTCATACACACACACACACACATACACATACGTATGCATGAATTAATAAACACAAACATTTAAAAATAAAATGTTACTGTTATTTGTTTTATTTTAAAAGGATCTATTTTATTTTTAAAAATTATGTGCACGAGTGTTTTGCAGGTATAGATGGCAGTACACCATGTACATGACTGTCACCTGTGACTGTCACCTGCAGAGGCCAGAAGAGGGCATCAGATCCCCTGGACCTGAAGTTAACAGACAGTTGTGAGCTGCCATGTGGTGGTTGGGAATTGAATACAAGTCCTCTGCAAAGAGCAGCAAGTGCTCTTAACTAACCTCTGAGCCATCTTTCCAGCCTCTTATCTATACATTTCTCAGCTGAGCTTACAATGTATGTTTCATGTTCAACTAAATACAAATATTTGTGGTTTTGTGTTTACTATTCTTAGAGACTCTAGCTATTGGAAGAGGATTTCTAGACAGTTTTTTTTTTGAGATTACTAAATGTAGATCAGGTTCACCAGATCCCTTCTGGTGCAGCTTTGAGTGGGTGGCACTCAGGGAACGTGAGTGAGAGGACATTGTGGGTAATGAGGGGGACAGAGCTCCCTCTTGTGCAAAGACTCAGAAGGAGATGCCCACGGGAAGAACTCATTCATATTCATTAATTTGATCCAGAGTTTGATTAGAATGTGCTCTATGAAGATGATACAAAGATGGGAAGATTAAATCTCTGCCCTCAGGGAGACTCTGTCTAAAGCAGAGACAAATGTTCAGGGTGATGGCGTGCAGTCATTATTGGGACCATGAGATACACTCAAAACACCGGGAATGGGAGAGTGGGAAACCCTCCCGTTGGTCCAATGGCATTAGAGGGAACTCCACAGAGAAGGCAGAATGAGCTGAGGTTTGATGTGAGGAAAGGCATTCGCCAAGGCTGGAACAGCACACACAAAGGCAAGAATGCTCAGAAGCATGTCAGCCATGGGGAGGGGAGGAAGGGGCGCTGCTCATGAAGCGCTTTCTATGTGGGGGTGAGAAAAGTAGATTCTACCCAGTGCAAAGAAGTGAAATGATTACATTTGCTTATTAGAAAACGTTTTTCTTGCACCAGGCAAGAGAGGATGAGACTAAAATCAACAGAGCAGTAGTGAAGGCAGCCGCTGGATAATTTCAGGAAAGTCTCCGGGGGTATGATAGCTTGTTCAGGCATCTTTGACGGTGGTGAAGCTAAGAAGCAAAGAACACAGAATGAAGACAGAACAGCAGAGAATTCCCTGTTTATTTCTGAGAGCGTTCTTTGCAATTTGTCCATGTCCAGCCTCATTCCATCCCCATAATAACCCTCTGAAGGAAACTTTATTATTTCTGGGTTTTTTCTCCAATGAAACTGTATAGAGATGAAGTTGCTAAAGACAGAGGCAGAATGCAAACCCTTTGACTCCCAAACTGCTTTCTTTACCTTCCCACTTAGCAATCTCCCTGCTCAGATTAAATTATGGGTCCTCCTGGTAATGTAGGTCCCTGGTGCAGATCACACTTGGGGGGAATGAGCAGACCAGGGACATTGGCTCTAAGGTTCTCTCTTCACCCCTGCTCTTGATATCTCTGAAGCTGGGGTGCATCTTATTACAATGGCTGTTAAGGTTTAAATGAAGTACTTTTTCTTCTCCATGATCGTGAGATAACAGTGTGTCTTGCAATGAATTCTGTCTAAAAGCTGATGAAATGACCAGGTATCATTTTATTAATGCCCTGTGTATAAAGGGACAAACAAGAGTCAAACAAGCTCTAAGATCAATCAGGCAACAAAGCAGAGAAGACCAAAGCCAGTATTTGAGTTGAAGAACCACGTGGGGGGGGGGGGTGTGATGAACGGAAGGGGCCTATGTTGGTGATGTGTGGAATAGTAAGACCTCTGGTCCCAGCACTGTGCCTGACAGTGAGCAGGGATTCCTGCAATGCCTAGTCAGGCTGTTCTGGACTCACCAGTCCCAGGAGCTAGGATGCTTAAGCTCTAGTGATAAACTCAGACTGTACACTTAGCAGCTTCTTGGTCTTTGTTCCTTTGGAGACTGAAGAAGAAAGGCAATCTTTCCCTAAGCAATCTGCTCCATCTCCTACCCTTATGGCTTTGTTTGATAGTAAATGCAGTTCTTTTTATGTTTTGTGATCTGCCTGTACTAGAGTCTGGGGAGAATAAAAGAGAGGTGTTTTTTTTTTTTCCCTTTAGATATTCTCAGAAGAAATAGAAAAGGCCCAAAGGTGATGATGGCACTTATTTAGAGGGCTGAGTGGTTAGGAAGGGACCACGGGCAGCAGAGACCGATTGTCAAGACTATAAATCTGTCACAGTCAAAAGATGGGGCGATGGATGGCTAAAAGGCAGTGAATATCGGTAAAGGTGCTGAAGATCAGAGCGCACACACAAACGGGCTTCAGAGACGGCAGACATGGGTCAGCTTATTCTTTGAAGCACCCCTGGCCCCATAGTTAGTGTTGGGCACACAGAGGACACTCCTCAGCAAATGCCTATTGTTGCAGCGTCAACCTCTGCATGCCCCCCAACAAAATGGCTGCCCTTGGATACACCCTGCCCTTCTATACTGGCGCCAAGCCTACCTTCCCAATGGACACAGCTTTGGCTGTTATAATCACCATCTTCCTGACTGCACTGGTCACCTTTATCATCATCCTCCCTGGCATTCGTGGGAAGACGGTAAGAAACAAACCCAGCCCTGTAGACTCCAGCCCTGGGGAGGACTTGAGCTTCAAGAGGGAGAAGTCCAGACTCTGTCTAGAGGTAGACTCGGGGGAGGAAGACCAGTGCTGAGAACGCCTCTTCGCCATCCCCCGTGCAGAGTTTCCCACTCGCTGAACCAATAGATTGGGAATGGTTTTGTGCCAGACACTCTGATCTTAATTGGCCAAATGGGCTCAGCGGTAGAAGCCCCGCCCCTCCCCATCGTAGGAGGAAGGGTGTGCAGGGAAGGAAGGCTAGGCTTACTAAGCCCATCCCTTCTGACTCAGAGGCTGTTCTGGATGCTGCGGGTGGTGACCAGTTTATTCATCGGGGCTGTGATCCTGGGTGAGTGCCAAATGCCACAGACTTGAGCAGCGGCCTCTGTCTTGTGTCGTTTCCTTTGTGGACTGCCTCTCTTCTTTCTGTGGCTCCCTAGTGGTCATGGATTCAGGGTGCCTTCCAGATTCACATGTCACCATGGTTTTAGCCTCTTATTCTTACCCTTGCCCTGCAAGGTGTGGGCCAAGGAAACCATCTTCCTACTGTTTTCATTTGCGTCCTAATGAATGTAGGCAGGAGGACTCTGGGAGAGTTGTTTGCTGGGTTTCAGGGAATCGGGGAATGGGAAACACAGACCATTTTTATTGAGGTTGTTTGTGTTTGTCCATGGTGGTCTATGTTAATGTTCCCTTATCAGTTGCGTGAACGGCTGCCCATAGTGGTACTGGGAGGATAAGCAGAATGTGAGCATGGAAAATTTTAGATTCTGACCCTTTTCTTCATCCCACAATAGTGGTTGGCAGACTTAGTATGAGCCAGGCCTGGGCTAGTGAATGGATATACAATTACAACAAGTTCAGGCATGGAACCCCTGTAGCTTTCCTTCTGACTAACCCAGCAAGGCCCAGACCTTCCTGAGTCGCAACTCCCCAACCCCAGCTGTGAATTTCAGTTCCGAGTGGTCTGTGGGCCAAATCAACACCAACACGACATACAAAGCGTTCAGTCCCAAGTGGGTCAGCGTGGACGTGGGACTGCAGATCGGGCTCGGAGGAGTCAACATCACACTCACAGGTGAGGGCTCTAACTTGGGGAGAAGGGAGGAAGGCTCTGCTTGGTGTCTTTGAGATGCATCTCGTGTGTATAGAATCTACCATGTGTGCCCAGCACTGGAGCTTGGAAGGGTAGGAGCTGAGGGGGGAGGGAAGTTCACAACTGTCTCCTCTGTCCGCTCTTGGCCCTTTGCCCCGTGTGGATGAACCCCTACCCAGGTGAATGGTCCAGCCCAGTTCTCGGTTTCCTGCTAAGCACAGCTACCCTGTTGCTCAGGGACCCCAGTGCAGCAGCTGAATGAAACCATCAACTACAATGAGGAGTTCCTGTGGCGCCTGGGAGGGAGCTACGCAGAGGAGTACACAAAGGCGCTGGAGAGGGGGCTTCCAGACCCGGTGCTCTACCTGGCTGAGAAGTTCACCCCTCAAAGCCCATGTGGGCTGTACAACCAGTACCGCCTGGCAGGACACTATGCCTCAGCCATGCTGTGGTGAGCGTGGATAAGGGATGGGACAGCCCCTACTGGCCTAAACTCAGGAATAGATTTTTTTTTTCTAGCCATCTCATTTCCACTCAAGGGGGTATCCTGAGTGGCGGGGGGCGGGGGGGACTGGCAATAACCTTAGTTCTTGGTTGGGAAGCCACAGGCAAGAGTGCCCCTTGGGACAGCCTCTACCTGGACCGTCCCATCCTCTCCAGCAGAGAGAGGTGCCTGGGCCAGTCCTCACTGCATCTTGGCTCCCCAGGGTGGCATTCCTCTGCTGGCTGCTGGCCAATGTGATGCTGTCTATGCCGGTGCTGAGTTATGGTGGCCACATGCTGCTGGCTACTGGCTTCTTCCAGCTGGTGGCACTTTTCTTCTTCTCTATGGCCACATCGTTCCTATCACCCTGTCCGCTGCGCTTGGGCACCTCTGTGCTGCACACTCACCATGGGCCTGCTTTCTGGATCACACTGGCCACAGGTGAGAGCCTCCCCTAAAGGGAAGGGCTGAGAACGGAGGGGAGGGACTATCATGTGGGTGGAGTGGATCCACTTCTAGAGGTCAAGAAATCTGTGCCTGTTTTGAAGCCCCCATCCTTCTTAACTGCCTCATCTCCTGCTTTTTTCTCTCCTCATCCACGCTCACTTCCCTGTGTCATCTCGGTCATGTCCATTATCCCTTAACTCTCTTTACTCACGCTCTCCAAATCTTCCGGTTGTGTGTGCCCTCCTGCATCCCTAACCACAGTTCTCATCTTTTCCTAGATCCCTTGCATGTCCCCAGCTCACACGACCCCCAAATGCCCTAAATCAACCTGGCTCACAGCGTCACTCTCCTGCCGTGCTGTGTCTACCCACCCGTGTATCCTCATGCCTCCATCTTTTGTCCCCATCCGTTCCTAGTCTCAGTCTGTCTACTTCTCTCTCTGTCTCAGTTTAGAGTATGAAAGTTCAGGACAGTAGACCCATACCAGCGATACAGACCCGAGGACATTCAGTGAGCTCTATGAATTCCAGTTACCCTGAGGCAGGGACCCAGACCTCCCTTATAGAGTTTTTCCGATGTTCGGAGGAGCTGTTCTTGGAAGGACCTACCAGAACTAAGGCAAGACACGTGTCCCCTTCATCCTCAGGGCTGCTGTGTATTCTGCTTGGCCTAGCCATGGCAGTGGCCCACAGGATGCAACCTCACAGACTGAAGGCTTTCTTCAACCAGAGTGCAGAGGACTCAGTGCTGGAGTGGGGTTCTGAGGAAGGGGGACTCCTGAGCCCCCGTTACAGGTCCATGGCTGAGAGTCCTGAGACCCAGGACATTCCCATGTCAGAAGCTTCCTCTGAAACGTGTTTCAAGGAAGAATGCATCAAACCGTCTGACTGTGCCCTGTGATGCTCCTCTGCTGGTGACCACCTGACTTTCCAGACGGGCTCCAGACCTCACCGGAGACTCCACAAACCACCAGAACAGCCCAGGAGGTGGTCTTGGGTTGTGTCAGACGCCCAACTCCAATTTGAAAAATAGAGCAAAAGTCCCAAGGTTCTGAAGAGATGTCAGCTGTGCCTATACACTGCTGTTTTTCAAGACAGCAGGGATGAGTCTCTATGCAAACACCACCTTCTTGGATGCTTTGCCTCTTCAAGGTCAACCTCCCTCTCATAACCAACATTTTGGGCATCACGTGGTCCCTCAGCACCCATCACTTTGTTTTGAGGGCCTGGGCCCCTCTCCTTTCTTTTTTGATTGCTCTCACAGCTTATGTGACCTCTGGGACTACACTGGAAGGAGACAAAACATCTTGTTCCAGATCTAACACTAACCAGTTGTGTGCCACATTCTCTTTGAGCTTTAGCTCCCACATATGCTGTGTAAGATTCTAGAACTTGGGAAGAACCTTTGAAAAAAAAATCCCATGATGTATATAATGTGTATGAGTATTTTGCCTGCGTGTGCACCACTTGCATGCAGTGCCTGAAGAGGCTAGGAGAGAGCATTGCAGAGATCCCCTGGAGCTGGAGATACAGGCAATTGATGGTCACCACGTGAGTATTAGTACTCCAACCCCAGTACCCTCTACCACTGAACCATCTCTCCAGACTCCCAGGATTTATATTTTTATGCCGTGTTAATTTTTCTTTTAGCTCTCAGGTACAAACACAAAAGAAGTCAAGTGGGAAGAATTACTGAATCGATGCCAAAATCTTAATTTTTCCCAGTAGATTCAGTTTGGCCAGTAGAGAGAGATTTGAGCATTGTAACCTCCCTGTGGGGCAGCTCCCGGATTCCGGTGCCTGTCAGTTCCTCTCGGGCTTCACTAGAGGGCGCACCTCTCCCAGATCCCTTCTGTGTTTCTCTGGTTTCTCAGCTTCTGAATAAACAACACTACATTATCACTAGCCTAGCAAAGCTCTCAAGATTTTGTGACTCCAAAGGCCAAGAGACATCAAGGAAACGGATGGGCGGGGGAATTTTGAAAAAAACAAAACAAAACAAAACAAAAGTTTATTTACAGCTCTTCAAGAAATCATTCCCTAGAGCAAAGGGCACGTCCAGGGCGCCCCCTCGTCCTCCTGCGTGGTCGTGCAGTCCCCTAGACTCAGCTGAGCTCCCGGGCGCGCCCTTAACACTGTCTTCAGGTCTGCGGGATCCCAAGGAGGTAGGAATCCGGAGTTAGTTCTCTTCACAGGACAGTGGTAATATTTAAGTCTGGGTTCTCGAACTGCTTGTGTTGCGGGTTGTCCAAGATGAGAGGCGATTTCCCTTTCGCCTGACTGCTACAGTCTTTGCCACTTTGATCCAGAAAGGAGCGAAGAGCGCTGGGCCAAGTGTAGTGGAGGATCACCACCACCGCTCCGAGGAGGAGGCTCAGGATGCCTGCACCGGAGGACGGAAAGACAGAGGGAGTCAGGGATGTAAACGCTCCTCACCATCATCAGGAGCCAATCCTTGGAATTTCCTACACACACGATCCTCAGAAAGAACTCTTCCGTGTTTTACACGATGCACAAGTTCTCACTCACCCTAACTGGGACAAGATACTGAACCCTCCCAAACTAGTTCCACTCATCGTAAAATGAGAGTAACAGTGTCTCCCCCACCTTCTGCCCGCTATCGAGAGAAGAGAAATGAAATAACTCATTCTATACGCTGGATAGGGCACATCCTTTACATATCCGGGCCACCACCAGGTGAGCACCCCTTTGTACTCACCGGTGGCCAGCGTGACCCAAAAGGAGGCGCCGTAGTGAGGCGTGAGGGCGGCGGAACCCAGGCGGAAGGGGCAGAGTGGCACGCTAGAGATCGAGGCGAAGGCGAAGACGCCAAAGAGCGTGAAGGCGCTGGTGCTGAGCAAGGCCAGGCCGCCGTAGAGCGGAACGGGCATGGACAGCAGCGCGTTGGCGATGATCCAGAAGCAGAACGCCACCCTGTGAGGGACCGAGGCAACGCGCCAGTGAGCCGGGTTCCCTGGCCAGGCCTGCAGGAGGCGCAGAGGAACCCTGGAGAGAGCCGGCTCCTGCGCTCTGCTCTCGCCGTGGCTGGGATTCTCTTGGGTTTTGCAGATCGCCAGACGATCCTGCCCACGAGGCTAGACCGAGGCCGTGCTCTCCGGGTCGCACGCACCCTGCCCACTCCCCACCCACCACACGCTCACCACAGCGTTGCTGCAGCATAGTGTCCTGCCAGGTGATACTGGTGGTACAGCCCGCAGGGGCTGTTAGGTGTAAACTTCTCTGCCAGGTATAGCACTGGGTCCGGCAGTCCCTTCTCCAGGGCATTAACGTACTCCTTGGTGTAGTCTTCGTCCAGACGCCAAGTGAAACGCTCATTGTAGTCAATGGTCTCATTCAACTGCTGCACTGGTGTTCCTGCGGGGAAGCCGTGGGGTCAAGGCCAGGGACCCGGAAACTGAACACGTTCAGTTAGGGAGATAAGGGTGGGGCAATTGTCAGGAAAGAGAAAGATTAGGTAGTAGTTGGGGGAAAACCCAGATCCACGTCAATCAGAGGCTTTCTGAGCCGGAAGGATGTGGAAGATCCTCTAACAACTCTTGGCACTCAGCTCCATGGGATCTTCCAGCCCCAAGAACTCACTTGGCCCCAGCCTCCTCACCTCTGAGTGTAATATTGACGCCCGCCAGTCCCACATGCAGACCGACGTGGACTTGAACACGGGCTGTACTGAAGGCTTTGTAGGATGTATTGGTCCACACTCCCCCCACGAACCAGTCTCCGCTGAAGTGCACAGCTGTGGAGAGATGCACACACTGACTGGCAGGGATGGCTGACTGACAGTGGGAAGCCGTGAAGGGAGGCGGGACAGAAAGATGAAGGCTTAGGACCTGGTGTAATAGCAAGGCAAGGGCAGGAAAGTGGGCATTAGCCAAGAGCAATGGTGGAGGCGGCCGGGGGTGGGGGGATAGCGGGGTACCAGGGCAAGTAAGCTTTCATCAAGGTCAGCCTAGACTACATAGTGAGAGGCAGTCTCAAAACAAAAAATCCACAGCAAAAGAACAGCCAGGGTTGCCAGAAATAGGTGCAGAATGGAAGAGCGCCCAGGAAACCAAGCTGGCTCCCCATTTCTCGGTGCCGTCTGCCACTCTTTCCCTACTCCAACTCCTTTCCCCATGCACTCACCCACAATTTCTGCACCGATGAACAGACTAAGAAGAACTCTCACCAACCAGAACCAGCGCTGTGGGAAGAGACAGGCGCACAGATCAAGACTGAGTGCTGCCCAGTCCGTCCTCAAGACCTACCTTGACCCCACTCCATCCCAGCCTTGCTTGCACTTCTGACCATTTTCCCTGTCCTATTTCCAGGTCCACCTTGCCTGGCAATCTCTGACCCCCCTTTTACCCCCAGCTGTCTGGCGCCTGTTCATTACTTCTAGTTCAGTCACTGCTTGGGGGAGGCTCAGTGAGTTCAGAAGTGCCAGGCAGACAAGGGTCACCTCTCCCAGAAGAGGGAGGCCCCAGGACCTGGTGGCCAACAAAAGGAGAGGAACAGTGGCTATTTCTAGATGAGCCAGTTCTCCCAAACCGGCAAAAAGATCAACACAGAAAGACTAGAGGTCTTCTCAGACTTGGGGGGAAAAAAGACAGTTTAGGATATGGGGGCTGGGAGCATTTAAGGGAATTGCCAAACTTGCTACAAGTTTGAACACCCTGTAGAACCCTCTGAGTCTAACGGTAAGGAAAACACAGCATTCTAAATTGCCTGTGCCCATTCTCTTGGTCAGAAGGTTCAGAGAGAGGTGGGAGGTCCTGGCAGTACCTGAAGCCTCGACTACTGGGCTGGTTCTCACTTTCTGCAGCAGCCTCCAAAATAAGGTACTTGGAGTCTTTTCCCCCAAGCCCTGAACCAGGAACTGTCCCTCTCCTTGTGAAGAGCCCTTTGCAGAACCAGATTTCTAAAGTTTGTTCCTGCTGATGATCCTCAACTTAACTTTTCATGAAGAATCTTCCTTATTCTTGTCTGCCCTGAATCTCCGAGAAATGCTCTCCATATAGCTCTCTCACCCCACGACATGAGCTTCTAGAACCTCCCTAAGAAGAACTTTCAGTACCCCCTTACCGAGTGGCCACGGATCCCAGGCAAGATGAGCAGGAAGCTGACCGCTAAGCACAAGAATACCAGGATGACAATGATCAGCGGGATGCTAAAGCCCGCGGGGTGCCTGGGTTGGGGATAAAAGGGCATCACCCCGTCCCACGCAGTCATTCTGAGAGAAGTTCGAGAACTGCTGCGAACTGGTGTGAGTGAAAGAAAGTCTGAGACCCGCGGCTCTCCAAAGCAGCACAGAGACGGGATCCCGAAGCTTATCCTGACTTGGCAGGTTCGCGCCGCGTTTGCAAAGACAGGCAGACCCCCTTTTATAGGATCGTGGGCAGCAAGCAGGGGAGGTGTCCCAATTAGGTGGCAGGGTCCCGTCCAGCTGAGATCAAGGAAGCGAGGGGCGGGGACATGCAAATAACGGCAACCCTTCTTAACTGGAGGCCAAACCTCTGGTCCACACACTCTCTCACCTGCCGCCTTGCTGTGAGCTCACACCTGCGGGACGGGATCCAGAGTGAAGGTTGAAAGTACATCCAGGAAGCGTGAAGATTCTCGGAGCTGCGAAAGTGGAGTGCGGGAAGGAGAGCGAAGAAAGAAAGCCTCCAAGCACACAGAAGACAATTGAAGCGGACCAGAGCCTTCCACCAAAGGTTGGGTCCTCCTAGCCCTCTCCTTTTTCCGCAGGCATTCACTGCAGATGAGAATGGGGTTAAGTGCGGGACCCTGTCTCTGTTCATTAGCCTCTCCCACTCTCCTGCCTCATCCCGGAGAAGCAGTATGTGGGAAATTGGAATGAGAGTACCAGGTTTTAGAGCAAAGCCCCGGGGGACTGAAACAATGCTGCTGGAGACACTCTAAAGGACTCCTGCCCCGGGTGGTCCTGCAATTGAAATCAGCACTCTGTTAGGGCTGGGGAGGGGGCGGGGCAATCTCAATAATCTCCCAGGTTGTCCCAGAAAGAGCGTCATGAAGATGTCGGACCTGAGTAATGCTTCTGCGGTCCTCTTCCAGCACCAGCTGTAGGAGTGTGTACTACCTCCCACCTCCAGGCTGCAGGGACAGCATGCTTCCAGCAAGCCCCAAGACACTAGTGCTCCTGGGTGCTCTGCTGACTGGACCCCTGGGTCCAGCAGGTAAGTAGAAGGGACCTCTAGCTGAGAGGGGTCACCCAAAGTCCCATGAAGGTGGAAAGGGAGAAGTGCAGTTGGCCCTGGAAGCTGGAAGGGCTGGCTGGTCCATCTCCATCTCGGATCGGATTTGTGAGATGAAGAGTTGTCCTGAGTCCTCCGGCTCCCTGGAAGGAGTGGAAATAGAGTTGGTTGGGAGGACTTGGCCAGCTGGGGAAGGGTGCGAAATCCATCCTGTCACGGAGGGGTCTCTGAGAGGTTAGTGCTAAGTGGAAGGCTCTCTGCTCCCACAGGTAGCCAGGACGCACCCTCACTGCCCTGGGAAGTGCAGCGCTTTGACGGCTGGTTTAACAATCTGAAGTACCACCAGCGCGGTGCTACTGGTAAATCCTGGGTTCTGCACGGAGGGCAAGGTCGCAGCAGTGCCGGCCTGCAGTTGGAGTGTGGCAGCAAGGGAGTTGTGCATTCCTAGGGCCAGGAGATGGAGGGGAAGAGAGAGAGAGAGAGAGAGAGAGAGAGAGAGAGAGAGAGAGAGAGAGAGAGAGAGAGAGAGAGAGAGAGAGAGAGAGAGAGAGATTCTTTCTCCCGGGCCGGGTTTGGGAACTGTGAAAGGTCGGGTCTGAGGCATCTTGGGCACCTGGAACCATGATCCAGCTCAGGTCTCTCTGCCTCCTGCAGGATCGCGCCTGCAGCGCCTCGTACCTGCTAATTACGCTGACGGCGTTTATCAGGCTCTGGAGGAGCCGCTGCTGCCCAACCCTAGGCGACTAAGCGATGCTGTCACTCAAGGCAGAGCCGGGCTGGCGTCCATCCACAACCGCACAGTGCTAGGGGTCTTCTTTGGTGAGTGTAGGAAGAAACCAGGGCGGATCTGGAGCTCATTCAGTGCCCAGGGAAGGACCCGGGGAGTCCCACTGCAACTCGCAGGAAAAGAATACTTTCTAAGAAGCGCTTCTGCTGTCATCTTTGAGTACTTGGGTGTGATGCGGGGATCTTTTTCTTACACCTTACTCCAAACCAACAAGTGCCATTGGGTCCCCATTAGAACTCTAAGGAACTGGATGCCCTGGTCGTTTGCTCTCCTCAAGACTCTAATAACTGCCACGCAGAGGTGAAGGGAAGCTGTTAATCATATTATTTTTGATTTTGGCAACAACGTTGGCATGTTCACGAGAGAATGCTACGTTCTGTTTGCATATTAGAAGATCTAGGCTCCCGAGGGATAGCCTAACACACCGCGTTTGTCGCTTGTGCTCTGACCTCTGCCTTCTATGCCCTGAGAATTACTAGAGGTCTTCCTGGCCCGAAGAGAGCCTGATGATTGGTTGATCACGTTGCCCTCTTGACCCAGGCTATCATGTGCTCTCCGACCTGGTGAGTGTGGAAACTCCAGGCTGCCCCGCAGAGTTCCTCAACATTTACATCCCGCGTGGGGACCCCGTGTTCGACCCCGACAAGCGTGGGGACGTGGTATTGCCCTTTCAAAGGAGCCGCTGGGACCCCACGACTGGACAGAGCCCCAGCAACCCCCGGGACTTGGTGAGCCAGGCAGCCAGACAGGAAGGCAGGCAGGCGGGAAGGGAGACTGAGGTTAGACCCGCTGGAGACCTGGGGTCTGGCTGGGAAAGCTGGGCAGGGTGAGGCTCTTTCCCCGCCCTCAGGCACTTGATCCCCACACACCTCACTGATGTGTCCCCACAGACCAACCAGGTGACCGGCTGGCTGGATGGCAGTGCCATCTATGGCTCCTCTCACTCGTGGAGTGACACGCTGAGGAGCTTCTCAGGAGGACAGCTGGCATCGGGGGCCGATCCTGCATTCCCGCGGGAGCCCCAGGACCAACTGCTCATGTGGATGGCACCGGACCCCGCCACGGGGCAGGGAGGGTCGCAGGGAATGTATGGTGAGACTGAGGGATCCTGGCAGAAGGAGCAGGGCTGGAGGCATCAGGCTGATGGGGTTGGGGACTGGGCTGGAGGGGTCTGCCTGTAGGTCTGGGCTCCCCTTGCTCATGATGCTTCCCATCTCCTTCTTCCACCGCCACCGTCTCCACATGGATGCAGCCTTTGGGGCCCAGCGCGGGAACAGGGAGCCTTTCCTGCAGGCGCTGGGCCTGCTGTGGTTTCGCTACCACAACCTGTGGGCCAGGAGGCTGGCGCGGGAGCACCCACACTGGGGGGATGAGGAGCTGTTCCAGCATGCGCGCAAGAGGGTCATTGCTACCTACCAGGTGAGTGGTGCCACCTGACCCGTGGCCACCTGCGTGCAGGATCCAGGGAGATCCAGCTCTGCTAGGAAAGCTTCCCCAGCCTTGGACAACGCCCCTTCCCATGATGCCCCTCTCCATGAGACCCTTGTTCGCATAGGGGCTAATGTTTAGGAAAATATGAAAAGCTCCTGCAGATGTTTATATGGACGATTTTACTTGTGATTATAATTTAGTTGCCTTGGTCCCCCATCCCCCACAACTGGCCTTGTCTGGGTCTCATCTCTGCACCTAAGTCTTCCTTCCTCATGGGCTCATTCCATCCTCTCTTTTCCTCTTGCTAACCCTCAGAACATTGCTCTATACCAATGGTTGCCCAGCTTCCTGCAGAAAAACCCTCCAGAGTATTCAGGTAAGGGAGAGGAGTTGTGTGTGGGGGGAGGCACCTAAGCTGAAGACTCAGAGAAGAAAGAAGGGTAGATTTGTGATGCCAGGGAGGGAGGTAAGGCACCTGTCTTTCTGCAGGGTATCACCCTTTCACGGACCCCAGCATCTCCCCGGAGTTTGTGGTGGCCTCTGAGCAGTTCTTCTCCACCATGGTGCCCCCCGGGGTCTACATGAGGTAAGGGAGGGGCTGTTGGTGGAGCTGCCCAAGGTTGGAAGTAGGTATTCCATGAGCGGGCTTGGAGCTTGCACGCCCCTCCACAGTTTCATCAGAAGAGAAGCAGAACTGGGGGGAGAGGTCTGAAACTGGATCCAGGAGTGGGAGGTTTGGGCTCCAAAGGAAATCCTTCCGCTCTCCTAATGGCAGAACATTGGTTTCTGAGTGTAGGGCATCTCCGCACCTCCTACCACCCATAGGTCATAGAGATCACTCTCTCTTCAAATCCTTTGGATGTTCTAGGAAGTTTATGGGTCATCCTTCACTCTCAGTCAGCCCCCATAATTGCTCCACCTCATTCACCACCTTAGTGTCTGCCCCCAATTCCTTTATTGTATTTTTAAAATTCCGTTTCAGAAACTCCAGCTGTCATTTCCGGAAATTCTCGAAGGAAGGTTCTGGCAGTTCTCCAGCTCTCAGGGTCTGCAACAGCTACTGGATTCGGGAGGTCAGCATGGGGTCAAGGGCAGAGAGTAGGGGTCACGGTCACTTATCATAAGCCCTTGGAAAAGTAACAATTTGGGTTCTTGAGTGGTGGTGCTCCAGGTAGGGAGCAAAAGGGAGAGAAAATTATCTGGGGAGAATTGTCCAAGAGAGTCTGGAAATGCCTGAGCATGGGGAGTGAGGGTGGGGGAGGCGATGTGCCTGCTCTCCAAGCTGCCTGGGAAACTGAGGCAGGACTATGGCTGGAACCCAGGTGTTCAAGGCCTCGGCAGTCTATCAAGATAGGGAGGGGGAAGGAAAGGGGAGTGGGAGAAAGAAAAAGGGGGGAAGAAAGGGGGGAATGGGGAGAGCTAGAGAGCCAGAGGGGGCCTTTGTCCTGGGGCCTTTGGGCTGTGGTCCAGGGTCAAAATCTTGCGTGGATTGTTCACTTCCAGAACCCCAATCTGAAGAGTGCCGAGGAGGTGGACCAGCTGCTGCTGGGAATGGCCTCCCAGATTTCAGAGATGGAGGACAGGATAGTGGTTGAAGACCTGAGAGGTGAGCTCAGAGGGTGGGGCGTCACAGTGGGATACTAAGGATCCTTCTGGGTGAGTCAACAGGCAGACACACAGATACACACAAATACACAGACTTGGAACAGATGTCAGAATAAATTGAAATTTGAGTGTCCCACCCCACTTAATTTATAGTTTTGTGTTGCTTTTATTTTAAGGTGACCATGCCTGAATGTGGTGGGCATGGGAGCAGACCACACATGAGCATCCTCTCTGGTGTCTACTTAGGTCCTAAGGGTTCTTATCCAGCCCTGTTTTACGGTTGGGAGGTCCAGAGAAGGGGATTTCTGGTTGGTATCAAGACTTATCTTGAGTCTTAGAATACCTTTTAAGAAAAGTTGCCCCAATCGCACATGGTGACATTGGCTCCACAGCAAACAAGGCCACTGGTGTCACGTAGAAGAGTGTCAGGGACTGAATCTGGGGAGAATTCTCAACAGCTAAATATAAGGATGCAAGGCAACCAAGGGTTGGGATGACTGACTCAAAGTCTGGTCTCTTTTCAGATTACTGGCCTGGCCCAGACAGATTCTCTCGCACGGACTATGTGGCTAGCAGTATCCAACGTGGCCGAGATATGGGGCTGCCCAGCTATAGCCAGGCTCTGCTGGCCTTGGGACTAGAGCCACCAAAGAACTGGAGCGCTCTCAACCCGCAAGTAGAACCGCAGGTCCGTAACATCAACACAACAATAATGGCACCTGGGGGTAGGGAGATAGCTCAGTTGATAACATGCTCGTTACATGTTATTAACATGTTAACAAGTGTGAGGATTTGGATCTCCTGTATATAAAGCTGGAATGTTTCTGTGATCCCAGCTCTGGGGAGGCAGAGATAGGAGGACCCTAGACCTTACCAGCTAACCAACCCAGCCAAAGCAGCGATATCTGTCTAGGTTTAGGGAGAGACCCTGTCACAAAGAATAATGTGGACAGCGATTGAGGAAGACACTCAGTGTCAACCTCTGGCATCTACATGCACACACACATATTCATGTGCAAAAACATATCCCCCACCACACATACATGCACAAGATAATGGCAGCCAAAACTTTCTATGGCCTTACTGTTCCCAGTCCTCTACACAGGTGAACTCACTTACTCTCCATTAGAATATTATAAGGTAGTTACTTTCAGTGTTACAGTTTTACCGATGATGGCATTGTTGGTGAGTCCACACACAGGTTTGTTACCCCCATGATGCTCCAGGTGCTGGAGGCCACAGCTGCTCTGTACAACCAGGACCTGTCCCAGCTGGAGCTGCTCCTGGGTGGGCTCCTGGAGAGCCACGGGGGCCCCGGACCTCTGTTCAGCAGCATCATTCTGGACCAGTTTGTGAGGCTACGGGATGGTGACCGCTACTGGTTCGAGAACACTAGGAATGGGTAAGGCCTGCCTGGGCCCTGCCTCAGACCTCACTTTGGCCTGGAGCTCCAGACCCTCTCTCTCTGCCTGACCCTAGACAGCCCCTAGAGGTCTTGATCCAGGGGCCTACCCCATCCTTCTATCCACTCCAGTCCCTTTCTTCACGTGAGTCCTTGGACGACTGAAAGCCCCTTCCCATCCCAGCAATGGCCTTTCCCCCATGTAGACTGTTCTCTGAGGAGGAGATTGCGGAAATCAGAAACACCACCTTGCGGGATGTACTGGTAGCTGTCACCAATGTGGACCCCAGTGCCTTGCAGCCCAACGTTTTCTTCTGGGAGGAAGGTGAGTAGCTGGGCGAACAGACATGGTGTGGGGCAGAGTCACCTGGTGCAGTCCAGGGAACCATGCGCCTTCTGCGTTGGGCTGGAAGGCCTGCAGTAAGCTGCTCCCTACACTGCCATCTACGCTGGCATGAGGGGTAGACCGAGCAATCGAGCTGAGGCAGATGCTGAGAAATTAGTTATGAAAGGGGTCTTTTGAGGGGAGCGAGTTCCAGAGAGGTGGACCTGGGAATGGGAGAGGATATTTGGCCCTTTCTAAGACAGGGGAAGAGGCTTGCTTAAGGAGTGGGAGTCTTGGGCTCTGAGGTCTGCCGTGACTTGTCCCTCAGGTGCCCCCTGCCCACAGCCTCAGCAGCTGACAACGGAAGGCTTGCCCCAGTGTGTGCCCCTTACTGTGATCGATTACTTCGAGGGCAGTGGTGCCACTTATGGCATCGTCATCGTGATTCTCTGCTGCTTACCATTAGGTAAGCACTTTACCTCCCCCGTCTCTCCTTTTCTGGCCTCCCCCCCTTCACAGACTGGCCCAGCACCACCCCCCCACTTGCTGGCTTGCAGGGCTAGCTCCTTTGTATAGCTCAAGCCAGGCTCAGGGAGCCTTGGATAGCTAAGGAGCAGCAGCTGAAGGCCCTCCACTTCTGAGGCCATGAGCAAAAAGTTCTCCCTCCCTCCCTCTCACTGATCTCTCCTGGTCCCCTTCAGTGAGTCTGGGTATCGCTGGGGTGGTGGCTCATCTCCGAGACCAAGAGCGCAAGAAGCTACAAAAGAAAGACAAAGAGAGTCTGAAGAAAGAAACAGCCAGGGGTGGATTGCCAGGTGAGATGAGCCTGGGGAACGGAAGGGGGAAAGGGGATCTGGGACCTGAGAGTAAGAACCAAGTTATAGAGCGGGATGGAAGTCAGGCTCCGTAGAAACACATGCTCAGGTCGGGGAATGACGTGGGCTCAAAGATCTCTGCTGAGTGGCCACGCACAGCTGTCCTTTCCTCAGCGATGGAGTGGCCAGGCCCCAAGGAGAGGAGCTATCCTGTCACCATCCAGCTGTCCCCAGACAGGAGTCTGCAGGTCCTTGACAAACGTCTCACCGTGCTCCACACCATCCAGCTGCGGCCCCCGCAGCAGGTCAACCTCATTCTGTCCAGCAACCGCGGACGCCGCACCCTGCTGCTCAAGATCCCCAAGGAGTATGACCTGGTACTGCTAGTCCTGCCTCCCTTTGCGGGCTGTTCGCATGCACATCCCCTCCCATAAGTGAGGCACCTCCACTCTGTGTCCCAGCTTCAGAGCTTGCCTGTGAAGACTGAAACTGGAGGAGACTCCCTCCTTTCAGGAGCTCCCAGACTGACTGACACCCCCACCCCTGAGGCCATTCCCTGACCACAGCCTGGATGGTCAGGGAAGAGACTCCTCTTCCTCCCTCGACCTGAGGTCCTTTGGAGTGGGACATGGACCGTGACGGCAGCCCTTTCTCCAACACAGGTGCTGCTGTTTAACTCGGAAGAGGAGCGGGGTGTGTTTGTGCAGCAGCTGCAAGACCTCTGTATCAGCTGGGCTCCAGGTCTCCGCATGACTGAGACGGACGAGAAGGAGCTATTTAGGAAGGCTGTGACCAAGCAGCAGCGGGCAGGCATCTTGGAGATCTTCTTCAGACAACTTTTTGCTCAGGTGCCATGACTTATACCTGGCACAGGGGATGGAGCCAACCTGAGCTGGTTGGGAACTAAGATTTTACCCTGCAGGCTGGCGACAGTCTTGGTTAGATTCTAAGACAAGCCACGTGTTCTTGTCTCTGTATGCCCACTTCCTTATCTAATCAACAGTGGAGCCTGTGAGGTGATCTACATGGTGGATTCTCAAACAGTACCCCTGAACCGGTAGCATCAACTCACTTGGAAATTTGTTATCAAGGCTGGTTCTCAGGCTCCTCCTCAAACAGATTGAATGAGGAGCTCTGGGAATGAGCCCCAGGAAGCTCCATTTTAACAAGTCTTTCCAGGTGATGCTGATGTAGACTCAAGTTTGAGAAATGCCGTTCTGTAGGCAGTACTTAGCCTGAGTACCTCGCGGGTGATGATGAATGGCAGCAATGTTAGTTTTACATTCTCTGCACAGTGACAGGGTTCAGATTCCAGGCACGCAGCAGCGCTGTCTGACTTAGGCGAGCATATGGGCTCAGTCCTTGACTGCTGGCCGTGTTATAGCCCCTATCTCCTGCCTCCAGCACAGGTTCTTTCTCTTTCGACTTTGCTCCCTGCCCCTTACTTTCACTATTTCTCTCTTCTCAGTATGATGGATGATGCTTGGGTCCAGAGGGAAAAAGAAAGCCTAAGAGAGTCCATTGACCCCTACTATAGGAGAGCAGAGGCCCAAATCAGCATGTCTGAGCATCAGGAGCTGGGTTTCGTGACCTGCA
This sequence comes from Arvicola amphibius, assembly GCF_903992535.2. Lineage (NCBI taxonomy): Eukaryota > Metazoa > Chordata > Mammalia > Rodentia > Cricetidae > Arvicola > Arvicola amphibius. The sequence goes on from NC_052051.1 coordinate 53,273,611, forward strand.
TGTGAAGGAGATAGGAAGTCATTGAACTGCTTCTGTCCCAGGCCTTACCTCCTTCTCTCCCTCTCTGTGACTGCCCGAGTACAGGTGCTGGATATCAACCAGGCAGATGCAGGGACCCTACCTCTGGACTCATCCCAGCAAGTACGCGAGGCCCTGACCTGTGAACTGAGCAGGGCTGAGTTTGCCGAGTCTCTGGGTCTCAAGCCCCAGGATCTGTTTGTGGAGGCCATGTTTTCTCTGGCTGACAAGGATGGCAATGGCTACCTCTCCTTCCGGGAGTTCCTGGACATCCTGGTAGTCTTCATGAAAGGTAGGGGTAGGGACCAGCAGAGCATCTGAGGACCCATGAATTTGTTAGCAAGGAGGTGGCCTGTATCCCCTTTCTCTCTTAGGTTCCCCAGAGGATAAGTCCCGCCTTATGTTTACCATGTATGACCTGGATTCAAACGGCTTCCTCTCCAAGGATGAGTTCTTCACCATGATGCGGTACAGGCTGGGCCTTTCCAATCCTGAAACATCTTGATGTTTTAGACAGTAACGCAATTTGGGTCAGAGGCAGGCAGGCAAGGTGGCTGAGCGGTACACACTGCATCCTGGATTCTCAATGTCAATAAAGAGCAACTGTGAGCATCCTCAATTTCTCGTTCCCAAGGACAGGCCCTTAGTAACAAGCCCCCTTGAGCACCACAGGCATCTCTCCCCTCCTCCTTTTCTGTTTCCAAGACAGGGTTTCTCTGTGTAGCCCCAACTGTCCTGGAGCTCACTCTGTAGACCCGGCTGGCCTCAGACTCAGAGATTCACCTGCCTCTGCCTCCCGAGTGAGGAGATTAAAGGTGTGTGCCACCATTGCCCAACTTTTTATTTTTTCTTGAATCTGCTTTCTCTGAGTTGAGATTAGTGTGTAGACATTTGGCACATAGTTCACCGAAAAAGACAATGAAATTAGTGTGAGTAAATATTGAGCCCAGCAGCCCATTTTCTTCTAAAGTGCCTCTTCCTGCCTGCCTTCCCATTGCTTCTGATGTTACCTTTGCTGACAATCCCAGCCCGACATAGGCAATTACCACTACTTCCTCCTCCTCCTCCTTCGGTGTTATTTATCTTTATCTTTTGTATATCGGTATTTTGTCTGCATGTGTGTCTATGTGAGGGTGTCAGATTCCCCTGGAACTAGAAATACAGACAGTTGTGAGCTGCCATGCGGATGCTGGAAGCAGAAATTGCTGGAATATCTAGCGCTCTTAACTCCTGAGCCATCTCTCCAGTCCCCAGCATAGACTTCCAAAAGAGCAAAAAATGACTACAGCCTGTACTTCCCACCATGTCACGGCAGGTTCAGTCCTGGCAATGTTCTAGAAAACCCAGGAGGAGTGCCCATCAGCCACAGCAGCTCCCATTTTCCCATCCTCTAACCCTACAATCCTATAATAAGATAGAACGAGGGGGTACTCCACATGCTCTAGGGTATCGGTGTAAGGAGGCAGCTGCCATTGCAGCAATGCTCCTCCCACACTCTAGTGTCCTCTCTGGATAGGGAAAGGGGGATCCCCTGGGAGTGACCGGTGTGGGCTTTCCCAGAAGAGAGGGGCATCAGATGTCTTAGTCTCTGCAGCGTTAGTCTTTCCCATTTGTAGTCATTTCATTCCTCTGGGCTGGGGATGTTTTTCCTACACTGTCAAGGTCCTTGAGTCTGGGTTCATCACCTCATCTAACTTAGTGTCACCTTCAGGCTGAACAGGCACCTCCCAGCACCATTTCCCAGATAGCTAGTGTGAGGGAACCCCATCCTGACCTTGCTGCATGATGGTCAACTCTATTTCTATCCTCCTCAGGTCCTTCATCGAGATCTCCAACAACTGCCTGTCCAAGGCCCAGCTGACTGAGGTGGTGGAGTCCATGTTCCGGGAGTCGGGCTTCCAGGACAAGGAGGAGCTGACCTGGGAGGACTTCCACTTCATGCTGAGGGACCACGACAATGATCTCCGACTCACACAGCTCTGTGTCAAAGGTGGAGCTAGAGGTGTGTCAGCGTGGAAGGAATATTCAGAACCAGGAAGACAATGAGTGCTCAGAACAGAGTTCCCGATGGACACAGCCCAGGCCTTTCCTCTGAGCCCTCGGTGCTTCGCACTGAGCTAAATATGGACACTCAGAGACAAGTTGTATATTGCACACAGTGGCTCATGACGCCAAAGGGCAAGCCATGGGCATTGGCCTAGGGTGTATCTGGCCGGGGGGGGGGCTTGTTTTCTTTTCCCAAAGGACGTGCAGAGTCCTCTCTGTCCAGAGGACAACCCCTTTCTCCTTACACAGTTACCAGCCTGGCTGCCCTCTGGATAGGGAGTGCTCAGTGCGTACAGGGAGGAAAATAGGCTGAAGTCAGAGATCTGGACTTCATTAAGTCACCACCCAAGGCTGAGGCAGCCTCTCAGGGTCCAGGAGGAGAGGACAGTCTCCCATCCCACCCTCTGTCCTTCTGGAGACGCCAACTGGGGGTCCTGTTCTCCTTTCCAGGCACTGGGGACGCCTTTAAACAACGCAGCGGCTATAGAGTCTCATTCATCACCCGGACTCCTGGGAACCGGTGCGTACGCTCGGGGTGGTCTCCTCGGCTAGATCCATGTAGAGAAACAAAAGAAACAGAGCTAGCTAATCAGTCACTGATCAAATATTTGACCTCTTACCACAAGGTCGGTGTCAGCTCAGACTCCAGCTGCTTTTCTACAGCCCGTGTTGCTTAAGAGCTTGGCTCTCCCCTCTGCCTCTCTAGGGCTGAGGTGTCCTAAGGACAGATGAGCAACTTGCAGCTGCTTATCCTCCTTGGTCCCTCCCTGGTCTCAGGGTCCTTCTCTGGACTCCATCCCAACTTCAACATGGCAGTTCTTATCCTGACTGTCTGCAATGATGAAAAGAAAACAGATTCCATTTTCTTTTAGCTCCTGCCCCCGGGAACTGGTGCTCCCCTTAAATGCCCCGGAGCTGGGAAGCACCGGCCTAAAGAAGAGGCTGGGCAAAAAGTGAGTATTTCCTAGGTCCCTGATGCTTAGAAAGATGCCTTTCCCTGACACACCTCCTCAAACCCCCTTCCCTTCGACGTGATATGGTATCAGGTGTTCTCCAAGGAACACCTGACCTGCTGTGGCATCTGGGTCTGGAAACCCATTGGATCTTCTGCAGGTTGTACAGTCAGAGAGGGGGCCCCACTGTCCTGTAGTATGAGAGACAGGCACTGGTGAGGAAGTGGCTCCCTGACCTTCCCTCAGGGCCACCCACTGGAGGGTCGGAGTGTTACATGACTTCATCTTCTCTCAGCCTCTAAACTCACCTTCAGGCAAGAGACTCAAAGCACCACCAGCAGGGCACACGGGATCTCCTGGCTTCCGCTGTACAGATGTAGGCCAGCACAGAAAACAAAGGAAGGGGTGTAGAACACAGAGAAAGAGACAGGAAGGAGGAGGAGGTAGAGTGTGAGGAGTCAGAAGGGGGTGTCTGGGACAAGCAACAACAGAGACAAAGGGTCGTGGGAGTAGGGTCTGCTTGTGTTCCTTTCACTGTGAGGACCCATTCTTCATGGTTCCCAGATCTCCGTTGGTTGGTGGCACTGAGGGGGTGCCAAGGAGCCCCTTCCTTCCCAATATGTTGTCTTTCACCGCTACAGGTCAGTGGGGCCCTCTCCCCGGCTGTACACAGAGGCCGTGCCAGAGAAGCTGCAGCGGGGCTTCCTAGCCCAGAAGCTACAGCAGTTCAAGCGGTTTGTGGAGAACTACCGGCGCCATATCGTGTGTGTCGTGATCTTCTCAGCCATCTGCGTGGGCCTGTTTGCAGACCGTGCCTACTGTGAGAGTGCCAGGCTGCGGGCAGTGGGCAGGGCGCGAGTGAAGGGCCCTCTGGCTGCCCTCACCAGTCCTCAGTGTCTGGATGGTGGAGCCAGGGCACTCGGACTTAGACTCGGGATGCTGTCTTGTGTGTCATGCTGATCTGCCTCAACTCTGGCCCTAGACTATGGCTTTGCTTCGCCACCCACGGATATTGAAGAGACCACCTATGTGGGCATCATCCTGTCCCGGGGCTCAGCGGCCAGCATCTCCTTCATGTTTTCCTACATCCTCCTCACCATGTGTCGCAACCTCATCACCTTCTTGCGGGAGACCTTCCTCAACCGCTACATTCCCTTCGATGCCGCTGTGGACTTCCATCGCTGGATTGCTATGGCCGCAGTTGTCCTGGCTGGTATGTGGCTCCTGGGATGGGAGTAGAGTTGGACCCAGTTAATGGCTCTGACGTGATGTCTCTCTCTTCCAGTTTTGCACAGTGCTGGCCATGCGGTCAACGTGTACATATTTTCAGTCAGTCCCCTCAGCCTGCTGACCTGCGTTTTCCCTAACGTCTTTGTGAATGACGGGTCAGTTCATGGGAAGGCGTCCCTAGGGTCTTCTGGGTGGGCCGGAGGGTGCTGTCCCTCATGGGGAGCTAAAAGGTGACCACTTTCTCTCCAGTTGTCTGTGATTGGCCAGGATAGGACCTTAGGAAATGATATCGGAGTCTCTATCCCATATACATCTGACACACAGTTTACTGTCTCAGTTTGCTATCCACTCACTGGACAAACACTTATACACCGTGTGCTGGGTATAATTCGAGTGCCAGAGAAGGGGGCCGTACAGATGTGTGCAGTTGTTCAACACTTGGCTCTGTAGTTGGTCTCGCCCTCCCTCCTCTCACAGAATAATGGACAGGTACTCCAGGAGGCGAGGGCTGACTTCAGGACGAGAACGTAAGATAGAATGGCAGGAAACGTTGCGGTGGCTGCAGAGAGTAGAACAGTGACGGTGGACACAAGGCTCTTTGGAAGGATCCCTTAGCCATCCTGCTGGAGACACAGTAACCAGCTGTCAGGGGTAGCATCAGGCTGGGGTGTAGTGGTGACGTCCCTTCCGCCCCAGTCAGAGGTTCACTATGCCTTTGCCCCACAGGTCCAAGTTTCCGCCAAAGTACTACTGGTGGTTCTTTGAGACAGTTCCAGGTAGGACGTGTGGCGGGATGTGGGATCTGAGCACTCCTTCTGAAGTTGGGTGGGACGGGTGTAGTGCGGTGTCCTGTTGTGTTTCAGCTCAGGCTGAAGCTCACAGATACCCACGGACTCCGTCCTCTTGCTCTCAGGTATGACAGGCGTACTCCTGCTCCTGGTCCTGGCCATCATGTACGTCTTCGCCTCCCACCACTTCCGACGCCACAGTTTCCGGGGCTTCTGGCTGACCCACCACCTCTATGTTGTGCTCTATGCCCTGGTGAGGACCTTTGATGGGCAGGGTTGGACCTTGGAGGGGGACGTTTGGGATGGAAACAGAGGGTAAAGTGGGGAGCAGGGAGAATTAGACCCAAGGACTATGATCCTGAGATCTGAGACCCCACACTGGGGTCTATGCCAGCCCATCTACAAAACCAGACCCAGACCTTGGGTGGGCCATGTCTGACAGGGAGGAGGAAGGGGGCACCTGGCTGGGTGGTACTATACTAACTAGCCATGTTTCCAGCTTATCATCCATGGCAGCTATGCACTTATCCAGCTGCCCAGTTTCCACATCTACTTCCTGGTCCCAGCAATTATTTATGGAGGGGACAAGCTGGTGAGCCTGAGTAGGAAGAAGGTGGAGATCAACGTGGTGAAGGCTGAGCTGCTGCCTTCAGGTAAGGACTGGTCCAATGCTGGCATGGAGAATCAGTTGGCTCCTCAGACATGGTGGGATCTTTTCTGGTTTCTTGAACCCCACCTCTGACATCCTCCTGAGGACCCCCGAGTCCCTAAGATCTTTCTGATAGAAATAGCATCCCAAGAGCAGCTATGCTTAGTTCCTCACGAGACTTGCAGACAAGGGGCTAAGGAGATAGCTCAGCAGTTAAGAGCACTTTCTGCTCTTTCAAAGGACCTGAGTTCAGTTCCCAGCACCCGTGTCAGGCAGCTCATAACCAGCTCCAAGGAATACAATGCCATCTTTTGTCCTTCACAGGAATCTGCATTCACATGTGCATATACCCACGCATAGACAAGCATATATTCACCTAATTAAAAACAAAATAAATCTTTAAAAGAGACAATGACTTGCAGACAGTGAGAAGCAATGATGGGAAAGATGCAGGTAAAACACACAGACAAGTTAGGGATGAGGAAGACTTCCAGGAGAGTAGAGGGCAGTGATATTTCATTTGTATTTTAATAAATAAAGCTTGTCTGAAGATCAGAACACAAAACAGTCACAAGAGTCAGTCATACAGGCAAGACAGCACACACCTTTAATCCCAGCACTAGAGAGGAATATAAGGCAGGATGAGACAGGAATTTATTCTCTTTCAGCCTGGATATTTCATAGAGGTAAGAGCTCTATAGTGGCTTGCCTGCTTTGCTTTTCTGATCTTTAGGTTGAACCCCAATATCTATCTCTGGGTTTGTATTATTGATGCAATATTTGGTGCCCAATGTGGGGCTCAAACCCATAACCCTGAGATTAAGAGTCCCATGCTCTACTAACTGAACTAACCCGGCTCAATACAGGGCCAGGAGCTACCACAGCAGAGAAAGGCCAATAGCCCTGATAGCCAGATTGCTGCTATGTCTGGACTGGCTGATGTGAATCACTATGGAGGGAGGTGGGAGGTGTTAGGGACCATAAGGTTATCTAAGTTCCAAGATTCACATCGCAAAGAACTCAATTTCATTTCAACCTTATTTTACTTACGATTACTTAAAGGTAAAGTTAAAGTAGCCTTTTGTATGCTCCAAAACTTTTAATTCTCCGTTTTCAACAAATATCAGTAAGCCTGAGATCCAGCTGTGTGGGCAACCAACAGTATCCAACAAAGATTTGCTAACAAAATGTGTTGCTTTGACATGTGCATCATGGAAGTCACCCTTGAGTAGGGGAGGTTTGGTAAGCCTCTGGGATCTGAAGGCTTACTCTGTAGGCTGTTTTTCTGGCAGTACTATGAGCCTTCATCCTCTGTGGGATGATGAAGGAGAAAGGAGAGATACTGGATTGGGTCAGAGAAGCCCAACTCTTATGTTACCCAGGAAGCAGAGGAGACTCAACTATCCTCAGTACCAGAAATCCATCTGCCTAGACTATGTGACTGTGAGACCCTCTGGGCCTCAGCAGTGTAGAAAAAAAAAAGGCATCTGCCAGTCTTCAGGTACAGTTTCTAATCTAGGCTCTTTTCTACCTATGACCCCTAGGAGTGACCTACCTGCAATTCCAGCGACCCCAGGCTTTTGAGTACAAGTCAGGGCAGTGGGTTCGGATTGCCTGCCTGGGCCTGGGGACCAATGAGTACCACCCCTTCACGCTGACCTCTGCACCCCATGAGGACACACTCAGCCTGCACATCAGGGCTGTGGGACCCTGGACTACTCGTCTCAGGGAGATCTACTCACCCCCAGTGGGTGATATTTATGCCAGATACCCAAAGGTGCCTATCCCTGGGAATGTCCCTTTCCCCTCTGTCCTGACACTGGGTGCTCCAATCGTGACAATGCTAGTCTAAGAGGGGTTGGGGTGCTCTGTCCTACCTCTCATAGTCTTCCCCATTTCTGGCCTCAGAGTTGGGGCAAGGCCAGGCTCACCTCCCCTTCTCTCGACAGCTGTACCTCGATGGACCATTTGGAGAGGGTCACCAGGAGTGGCATAAGTTTGAGGTGTCAGTGCTGGTAGGAGGGGGCATTGGAGTCACCCCATTTGCTTCCATCCTTAAAGACCTGGTCTTCAAATCATCCTTGGGCAGTCAGATGCTCTGTAAGAAGGTAAGTCTCCTTCCTCCAGTCTTCATGGGGAGTGTATAGCCTGATGGAGTCCTGATATCATAGCAGAACACTCCGGGCTTTCAACCATGGGGCCTGTGGGGACCATTACATCCAGTGGTCCAGATGCCAAATCTGGAGGGTGGATAGGAACATAGCCAGAAAGAACTCTGCTGGTCTCTGGTTCTCTGGAGGCCAAGACCAGAGCATCACTCTATGGGATATCTGAGACATCCTGACATCTCAGATTGTAGGGGGCCAGATCTGAGCTGGCCCTGAGCCCCAGTGTGTGTCCTCAGATCTACTTCATTTGGGTGACAAGGACTCAGCGGCAGTTTGAGTGGCTGGCTGACATCATCCGGGAGGTGGAGGAGAATGACCACCAGGACCTTGTGTCTGTGCACATCTATATCACCCAGCTGGCTGAGAAGTTTGACCTCAGGACCACCATGCTGGTAGGCCAACCAGGCAGGGCAGGTGGGACACTATCAGGGCCAAGAGCTGGTCTTGGCCATGCCTGGCTATGATCCTCTGTGCCCACTTCCTCCCCCAGTACATCTGTGAGCGGCACTTCCAGAAGGTGCTGAACCGGAGTCTGTTCACGGGCCTGCGCTCTGTCACCCACTTTGGCCGCCCTCCCTTTGAACTCTTCTTCAACTCTCTGCAGGAAGTTCATCCAGAGGTGAGTCCATCCCCTCCCACCCTAGGACCCTATTTAATTCTCTCATCTTGGCCCTCAAGACCCCTGCAGCTCCATCCTGAGCAGAGAAGTCCCACCCTGAGCACAGATTTATCCTAAGCACCCCCAGCTCTAGCCTCATTCCCAGGGTCCAGGGTAGAAGTCAGGCTGGACAAGCTGACTTCCCTGGGCAGCGGGCAGTTCAAGGCTCCGGGGCACACGTCTCTCCATGGACAGGTTCGTAAGATCGGAGTCTTCAGCTGTGGCCCTCCAGGGATGACCAAGAATGTGGAGAAGGCTTGCCAGCTTATCAACAGTCGGGACCAGGCCCATTTTGTGCACCATTATGAGAACTTCTGAGCCTGATCCTTGGCTCCCGCCCAGTCCCTCTGTGAGCTTCAGTACAGCTGTCAATTGAGACCACAGGGAGGGAACTGGACACCACCCAGACGCTGCCTCATTGCCCCGTCTACCTCCTGCTCTGGGCAGATAGACAAGGCCTCTCTAATATCCAGAGCATGCTGTAATAGGTTATGGGATGCAAAGGGATGAGGGGACAGTTCCTGTTTCCGACAATTGTGGAGGGGAAGGGTACACCATGTGTCACCTCCTATAGGCTTCTGTTTCTCTGCTTTGCCTTCACAGAATTGGTATATATAGTGGTTGGCTTTCCTCGGGGGAATCATTTGAGTGTCCCCTCGAGGTTCCTCTCAGAGACTGAAAGCCTGCAGAGCCCACCTAGCTCAACTCAGGCTCTGGGCCACCCCCTCCCCCAGCTTCAGCCCCACACCTTCCTGCTCTGAGAGGGCCTCAAGCCATAAGGCCACCAGCCCCGAGTTCCTAATGTCAGCCAGTAGTGTCTGCTGCCCTGACCCTACAGTGGATCCTTTGTGAGTCTGGGAGCAGTCCTTGGGCTCCAGGATTAAGAGAACAACGGTCTCTCAACAACTCACCCCAGACCCCTCAGCTCCTATTTCCCAGAGAGTTTGCCCAGTTTGGGTCCTGGAAGCCTCTTATCCTAGAGAGATCAGGTCACCTGACCACAGTACACAGACGTCACCGCTCCCCTCCTTCACATGGCTGTTTACTAAAAAGCTGAGTTTTAACACATGTACAGTCGAGGTATAGTTGCAGAGCATGTATGAATCTTAAAGTAACTACCACCCAGGTCAAGTCAGAAAACATTTCAACATTCCTGTCACCCAGAAATTTCCCTGGTACGTGCCCCTCATCTAGAAGCAACCCCAAATGTGATTTCTGTCACTGCAGTTTGGGCCACACAAAATTCAGCTTTAATCCTGGCCTCTTTCTCACATCATGGTGCACTGTGATTCATTCCTGCCATTGTGTCTGCTGGCAGTTTGTTCCCCTGTATTGCTATGCAGCCTTCCTTCCATTGTAGAGCTGGATTCTAGTCTGTTACCTGGTCTGCTGGAAGGCAGTGGGGTTGTTTCTGGCTTTGGATGATTGAATAAAGCTGCTATAAACATTCGTATGCCTGTCTTTTGATGGATGTAATGCACTCATTTTTCTGGGTCTGGAATTTATCTGGAAGTGAAATTGCTGGGCCATGGTATTCTCTAGCTGGAAGAATTTGTAGCAAGGAGAGTTTCAGACCAGCTCCAGGATCTGAACCAGGTTCCTTCCTTGGTGGGTTTATTCAGAAGCCAAGAATCTCTATAGTGAGGCCATCTCTGACAAAGTGGGACATACCAAGCCGGAGTCCAGGAGACCTGGGACTCTGGTGCCAATTTTATCTGTAGAGACTATAAAGGACAACCCTCAACCTCTTTGAGCCTGTTCCTATATTTATACAGCTGCTTGTGAGGATATTAGGAGGTGAGACAGCAAATTGTCCCAGACAAATTATATAGATGAGAAAAGTGTGTGAGAATATATTTTACAACCATAGTATAGTGTGCTAAATTTTAGTCTGTCTGTTCAATTTTTAAAGTTTCACTAAGTGTGTTTTTAAAAATATAATAAATAAACAGTGAACATATTTAAGGACAGCACTGTGTATGCCCTGGCCTCCAGCTCTCCTGGTCCTCACCAAGTCACACAGTCCCCAGTCCTGAACTAAGAGCTGACATCCAGGCTCTTTGATATCAGCCTTAGCTTTATTCTCAGATCTGACCCATTAGCACCTTCCTGCTCTTTCTTTAAAAAAATTTTTTCTTTCTTATTTTATTATTTGTTTTTCAAAACGGGGTTTCTCTGTGTGGCCCTTCCTATCCTGGAACTCATTATGTAGACCATGCTGGTCTCAAACGCAAAGGTCTGCTTTCCTCTGCCTCCCAAGTCCTGGGAGGAAAAGCATGTGCCACCACCTCTCCCTGACACCCCCCCCAATATTTTTCTATTTGATCCTAACCCACTCATCCTTACTAGATTGCAAAATGGCATTAACACAGCCATCAGGGTTATCCCTAACATTCTGTCCCCTATTTCTCTCCCTCTCCTCCTCTCCATGCCAGGGGAAGTGACATTCTCATGAAGAGCCTGTGATCTTAAGGAGGCATCCCCAGCTACTTGTTGCTCTGACTCCAAGGCAATGCGAAGTGCGTGTCCAGCTGGGCAGAAGGACATGCTATCATGACCCTGAGCAACCGTGAATAGCACCTGGTCTTCCTGGCTCCACACCTCAGCCAGGCTCTAGATGTTGGCTGTAGGCAGACATTTATATGACTTGACTATTCGGCCCATCTTGGACACGTGTCCTCAAGCTTTAAGTCCAGCTGAAAGAGGAGAAAGTTGACAAAATGTAACATCCTTCCTAGCTCTGGGTACCAGCTTTTGAGGGAGAGCATCCTGCCCAGCTTGATGTTTATAATGGACAGCTCTTGAGTCGTATCTAGGTGACTGTGAGTAAAAACAGAGAACTCTGGTGCCTCGGCTTGCTCCTCCACAAAACGGGGCGATGTATTTTCTCCATAGGATTTAGCAAGAGCCAATGACATAATCCAATTTAAGGTGCTGGCCCTGTTGGGTCTCAGAATCAGGCCCAGTTCCGGGGCGTTTACATGCCAGTGGAAACAATCAAGCAGTAAGCAATTTAGGGGGGGGAGAGGATTTCAGCTCACAAAGGCTTTGAAGACAGTAGAATCACAGTGGGGGACTGGAAGGGAGGGCGCCTTTCAGTAAGATGGATGAGCGAAGCCCAAAGACGATCCTAAGATTCTAACAACCCATGCACACAATCCTTGCTGTGTTTCCAGCTCACTTGGTCCTCGGGATGAACTACAAAACAGCTGTTAATGTTACTCCCAGTTTGATCTACAGAAACTGAAATACGGAAAGGCTTAGATGAGCTCCTAATTACCCAAGACGCAATGATTGGAACCCAGCACGCATAGGCAGACAGTGCCCTTAACTCTCACTTTAGCCTAGCAAAATCAAAGACTTCATTTCAGGCCACACGTCTAATGTGATTTTAATTCCCACCACTATTAGTAATTAAGGTCAAGGTTCAGGAGCAGAGCTCTGTAGTACAAGGAATAGGGTGTGGAGGCCTCAGTGCTGTTAAATGACTTGTCCTCAGACCATGCCTATCGGACCTCCTTATCAGTTCCTATTGGTTCCTCCTCACCCTACTAATCAACTATCTGACTTCCCTTATCAGTTGCTGCGTGGTCTGTGTTTCCCCAGGGTCTGGTACTGTGACGGGAAGGAGGTCTCCCTTGCCCCTGAGGTCCTCCCTCCACCATTACTAAGAAGTCACTCACCTGTGGTCTGACGTGAAAGGGAAGGTGAGGTGCTGAGCACAGGACGCAATGACGCATTGGTGAGTTTCCCAGCTAACTTATTCAGAATCCCCTTTTGTTCTGGATAGTGACCTCAAGCAAACAGTAGCACAAAGGCCTCCTTCTCTCCTCTGAGAATGAGGGGCTAACTCTGGGGTTCCAGAGTCATCGCAACAGCACTGCAACCAGGCGGCCTGGGCTTCGTCTCCACGTCTGTTAACAGAATTACTGTGTGATCTTGGGAGGACCACCTGAGTTCTCTGAGCCTCAAACTTCTCATTAGTAAAAGAAGAGAAAAAATGGCGGGCCAGTGAAATGGCTCAGCGCGTAAAGGCACCCGCCACCAAGCCTGATGGCGTGAGCTCAATCCCCGAAACGCAGCCGGCAGGAGAAAAACGACTCTACCAAGTTTCCTTTGACTTACAGGTGCCCAATGCAGCATGAGCCTCTTACCACACATATAATAAAACAAATAAAATATAAAAGCAAGACAAAGCAAGACAAAAATAATTAAGCCGAGGGTCTTTTCATACCTAAACTTTCCCTCCACCCATCGTCTCAAATGAACAGAAACTTTATTTAGCTCTCTCAGGCTCTTAGCTAAGGATACATGATCTTCAGGGAGTTTACTGTGTGCGATCCTATAATTTCTAACATAATTCACCCCTTCTGTTCCTCACAATACTGCACTGGAAGAGGCACTGCTATCCCCATTTAATCAAGAAAGCCAATGAGACTCCGAGTGTCCCACACCCACCGGCATCGAGCTGCGAACAGACAAAATCAACATTTGAAATCGGGCTTGATATCTCAGAGTCCATTCCGTCCCCGGCCTATAAGGCCACAGTTTTCAACCTGTGGGTCGCAATCCCTTTGGGGGTCAAACGACCTTTTCATAAGGGTCACCCAAGACCATTGGAAAACACAGATATTTACATTACGATCCATAGCAGTAGAAAAATTACAGTTACGGTGCAACAAAGAAAATAATTTTATGGTTGGGATTGCCACAATATGAGGCTCTTTAATAAAGGGTTGCAGCATTGGGAAGGCTGAGAACCACTGCTCTAAGGGAATGGGAAGGGAAGAATGCAGATTTTTTTAAATTATTTTCTCTCTAGTTATTCTGATGGTCATTTTTTGAACAACTGCTGCGCACACAGATCATACTAGATTCCAAACCCAAGACATTCCCAGCCCTCACTTTCCAACCTACCTAGGTTCAGGATACCTTCAGAAAGGCCTGGCTTTGGGGAACCGAGCTAAAGAGGCGTTGGATGGGGCAGGAGGCTGTTAGGGCTGAGTTTTCTGGGGAACTGGATATTCATTACTGGGTGCAGCTGACAGCGAAAGGTGCCAAGGAGCCCCTCTAAGGCAGCCCAAGGCCAGCTTCCTGATTATGCACTATCATTTGACCCCCTCAGCAGCTCTGTCAGGCAGGGGGTGGATGGTTAGCAAGTGAGAAGTTAAGCAAACTGTTTAATCAAGTGGAATATTATTCATCCTTTATCTGTAGAACTCATTAGGCAACTTTCCATATTCAGAAAATCTGGCAAAACATCTCAAACTCTTAAAATGTTTGAGCCTTCTTTTCTACTAATTCCTCTAGTAAGAACTTCTCACTGGGAAAAAAAAAACCCAAAATCTAGATGAATGTTTATATCTGAAAATATCCCAGAATAGTTACCATGTTTAGACTGTGCCTGAATGAAATCTTAAAAGTCCATGTTCCACTACCAAAAGGGAAAGGCGGGCTGGCAAGATGACGCAGTGAGTAAAACCGCCTGCCAAGCAAGCCTGGCAACCTGAGTTCAACCCCTGTGATGCAGAGAAAAGGTCTGATGCTGTCCTGGGGTGCCTGAAATCCCAGCACACACGTGGTAAGATGGAAGCCCGGGAAGACGGAAGCCCTGAAGTTGGCCAGAAGCACGCCACGTAGTGAAAAGAGAGCCTGGCGCAACAAGGCGGGAGGCAAAAACTGGTTCTGAGAAGTTGTCCTCTGACCTTCACAGACCTGCACACACGCATGCACACACACCACACACACACACACACACACACACACACACACCATGATGATTGCAGTTTTTAAAAGGAAAAATGATTAAAATGAGAAGGAAGAAAAAGTTTGCTAGCTTTATCTTGAGAGAGAAAAGGACAGCACACCCTACACTCTCGTGGGGTAGGGCCGTGTGATGATGATAATGGTGTCAGTTATCAGCATAGGCGCCGATTTCTAAGAATCCTACAGAAATATTTGCACTTAAATAATAAAAAGGTCCATGTGCACGGAAATTCACCGATGCTACATTAGCAAAATGCAAAGGAAATCGAAACACCTAGTGCCAGGAGACTCACGTATAAACATATTGATGCACAGTATATGTATACAAAGGACAGTACTGCAGTGGGTGTTGTGTTCTCTACACCCATTCAATGTGTGTTGTAATAATGTATTATCATTAAAAATTGGTATTATATATATGTGCTGAAACAGAAATTATATATATATATACATATAAGTGTGTGTATATATATATGTATATATATGTATATCTCCATATATACATATATACATATGTATATGTATATATGTATATATGTGTGTATATATATGTATATATATGTATATCTCCAAGATATAATTTCACTGTGGTGAGAAAATGGGGACACCATCCTCCAGCTCAAATCCCGCTAGCTAATTTACTGGGCTCCGTTACTGTTTGGAGCCCCCACTCGATGAGAGTAAGGGTAAGACAACATAACATTTGTAGGGCTCAGCAAACGTACGATCGATCCCATGTGGCCTTTCCCTGCCGATCTACTTGCCAACTACGAATTCAAAGATGTGATTGAAAATGCCATGTGGCTGGGAGGTTACACGGGCTCTAGAATCCGGAATAAGGTGGATCTCTGAGTTCGAGGCCAGCCTGGTCTACAAGAGCTAGTTCCAGGACAGGCTCCAAAAGCCACAGAGAAACCCTGTCTCCAAAAAAAAAAAAAGAATCCGGAATAAAATGTCTTTGGACATTGTGTCCATGGCTGTGGGACTTGTGAGGAACAGTGGCTCTGAAGGGCTTGCTTAGGACATGACCTCGGTGTCAGAGCAACACCGAGAGAACACTCCTGAAGAGGAAGAAAAAGGTTCCATAACACTTCAGCCAAGAGTGAGTGAGGCTGTTGGATGAACTCTTCAATGAACATGTCTCTATATCAAGATTAGAAAAAGAGCACAGTTGTTAATCGACATTAAGAGTCGTTGGCAGGATTACACCTCTTTGTAGAAGGTTTGCCTGGAATACGAGAGTCCCCAGGGTTAGTGACCTACCAGACAAAAACAGAAATAATAATAGTGGACTGTCTCTTTTAGGTCTGTTAAGACTTTAGAAAAATATTTTATTGTTGTACATTTGTGGGCATTTTGCTTGTGAGTACTGTGTACCACATGTGTGCCTGGTGCCCACAGAGGCGTTGGAGCCCCTGGGACTAGAGTTACAGGTGGCCATGACTCATCATACGGGTCCCCTGCAAAAGTAGCCAGTGCTTTAAAACGCTAAAACCATCTCTCCAGCCCTCCCCATGCCCACCTCACCCCCCCACCCAAAGCAGAGATACAGAGATAGATTACAGCCCTTAGGAGGCTGAGGCAGGAGGTTTGAGACTTCGAGGCCAGCATGAGCTACACAACAAGACCCAGTCTGGAAAACAGAACAAAAAAACAGTTCTATGAACTGCAAACTAAGGTAATATTATTCTCTAAGTGAATTTAAAAGGACAAAGAAAGCCAAGCTCTCTGGAGAATTCACAGGTAGTGAAGATGAGAATTAACAAAGCATGTGACAAAGGCATTCAAGGGAACTAGGAAGTGGAGGGTGATCAGGAACACAAGATGGCTCAGTTGGTGGGAGTACTTGCTGCCTAGCCTGATGACCTGAGTCCTCAGGACTCACATGATGCAAAGAAAATGTAAGCTCACCAGTTGTCCTTTGACCTCCACATACTCCATGTGCGCTCTCTCTCTCTCTCTCTCTCTCTCTCTCTCTCTCTCTCTCTCTCTCTCTCACACACACACACACACACACACACACACACACACACGTTATGCCCAGTCTGTGAAGACCGACTCACCGAAACACAAAAGGGCGGTTTATTGAGTGCACAATTACAAGCCAGTAGGGACCTCGTCAAAGCAACTGACACAGCAGTGGCAAGAGGAGATCCCTCCACCCTTCTAGAGAGCATTATTTAAAGGCAAAACCCAAAAAGGTTACATTAGCAGAGTGTGGAGTGACGGATTCAATCCTGATCGGCTCATGTCTAGGGACTTTTCACCAATTTTATTTTCGAATCTCACCTGTCGCTTGTCAAGTTTTCTTATCGACTGACCTTCGGGTGGGACTTTCTGTGGTTGTCTGCGCTTTCCAGAGGGCTACCCTGTCACTTTTGCCCCTAGCCATTTCTGAGGACTGGAATGTTTTACGGGAAATAGCTTACACAAGACACAAGATGGAAGCGGAGGACAAAATAGAGGAACTTTGATTCTTCAACACACATACACATTAAATAAATATAATTTTAAAAAAAGGAAGTGGAGGGTGGAGGAGAGGTTCCAGGGCTGGTGCCTCACACGTGGGCTCATCCTGTCCCTGGTTGCATCATCCTCCTAGTGAAGACAGGATCAGAAAACATCAGACAAAAGCCATTGGGTTCTTGGGTAGAGTGTTTGTCTAGCATGCAAGAAACCCCAGGATGCAGCCTTGCACCAGAGACCAGGTTCAAATTCATGATTCACCAGCATTTACCTCCCAAATGCTGGGATTTACAGGCACACGCCACTATTTTCTGGCTAATTAATTAATTGCTTTGTGTCTCGTTTTTCTCAGCCATCAAATGGGGTAACTGTACTAATCTGGTTAGAATATGAGTTACATGAGATAACATCTATCTCTTAGAAGTGTCTGGCCCACGGCAGACATGAGTTCATGTCTATCCCTTAGAAGTGTCTGGCCCACGGCAGTCATGAGTTCACATCTATCCCTTAGAAGTGTCTGGCCCACGGCAGACATGAGTTCACGTCTATCCCTTAGAAGTGTCTGGCCCATGGCAGACATAGGTTCCCATCTATCACCCTTAGAAGTGTCTGGCCCATGGAAGATACAACTCCCTTCTTTCCTGCAGTAGCTTAGTATTCTGTTGACAAATGGCCACTGAGAGAAGCTTCTGTGATTCCCATTGCAAATGGTCAAGAGAATGCCACTTAAATGGCTCATCTGAAATTAATGTGTCAGGACTTCAAGAATGGATTTTGGAAGAGAGAGGAGCCCAGGAACTTCCTCGGCCCCTCTTTCCCAGTTCCGTTCATCTACCACCCAAAGAAGCCCCTAGACCCAGGAGGCCTATGGGGCTGGTCCTCTCTGGATAGGCACTTCTAGAAGCCGTGGCCAGATCTCATTCTATGCTGTGAAGTCATCCCTACAGACTAGCACAGTGCCTGGCACGAGACATCTGTAGCCTGCTAAGAGAGCATTCTCTGCCTCTGGTCCAGCATTGTCTGAGGTACCCACAATTCCCCTTAAAACAAGAGGCTGAAGGATTTAGCTGGTTCCACCCACTGTCCTCAGGAGATCCTCTTCTTCATTGGACTACAGTGTCTTTCATGGGACTCCGGAGTTAATGACTCTAGTCCAGGTGGGGCCTCCTCTTGCTATGGGACAGAGGTCTCTGCCCCTGACCCTACTGGTCTTTGGAGCTTCCTTTCTCCTCATCACAGTAAGTCACTAGACACTTAGGCTGTCCCCTTAAGGAAGTCCAGCCATTCCGGAGTCAGCTCAGGAGACTAAGAGTCAGAACTACCTCTTATTAGGAAGAGCAGACAACACTCTTAATCACAAAGCCACATCTCCAGTTTGAGAATGCTGGGTCTAACCTAGGCCTTTCCTGTCACCTTGGGGAGTTCTCATACAACTTCAGGCGTCTTGGCAGAGTCAGGGGCTCAAAGCTGGAAAAATCTTGGGGGATTACTCACCCAGCTTTTCAATACAAGGGATCATCCACCCTGCTCTTTAACAGGCAAGAAACTAAAACTCGGTGAGACGAGGACAGGACGCGGACACTCAGTAAACACAATCACGGTGACATACTAAGAACTTCAAAATGACTTCATCTGACCCCATGACCCGAGGTAGGTATTACTTTCCTTCTTAAAGAACCCGAGGGTGAGAGAAGTCAAATGGGCTACTGGGGGTCATAAGACAATGATGCAGCCTAATATGACCCCACCTGTTTATTGCTTTGTGGAGCCTAAGTCATTCAAGTGTCTACCAGTCTCGTCCTCTACGGCCTCTGTCGAGTGCATGGCTGCTTTTCCTCAGCTCTCACCCAACCCACGGCCATGCATACGCAAGGCAGCAGAGACTTTTCCAGCTAACCTCCCAGCAATGCCTGTCTCCCCCTTGGGAGCATCATTCCCTCTGGAGCCACAGAGAGAGAAGACAGCAACTGGAGGAGCGAAGGTTTCCTTGGGTCCTAGTTTATCTGAGGGTAGCAGCATGTGGGAGTGTAGCACCGGGAAGCCAACGCAGTATGGATCCAGGGGAGCTCTGGCTGGAACCTGCTGGTCTCTGTGTTGTGCTGAAAGTTCCGCTGCCTCCCAGCTCTGCAGCCGCTGAGTCACTGCCTTCACTCTGCCCTGGATTAACAGTTCCTCGTCTTCGGTTTTTTCCTCGTTCATATGTTGACCTCTTGGTTTGCTGATAATAGTTACCCCATTAAGTTCCTGAGAATCAGTAAATCATTTTTCTTATCTTTTGTGTGCGCACATACGTGCGTGCGTGCGTGCATGCGTGCGTGCGTGCGTGCGTGTGTGTGTGTGTGTGTGTGTGTGTGTGTGTGTGTGATGGAGATCAGAGGACAACCTGTAAGAGTAAGCCCTCTCCCTCTACCATATGATTCCTAGGAGTTGAATTCAGGTCATAAGGCTTGGTGGAAGGTATCTCTACCCACTGAGATGTCTTGCTGGTCCTACAAGAATCAATAACTCTTGATGTCTTTTTTTTTTTTTTTTTTTTTTTTTTTTTTTTTTTTTTTTGGTTTTTCGAGACAGGGTTTCTCTGTGGCTTTGGAGCCTGTCCTGGAACTAGCTCTTGTAGACCAGGCTGGTCTCGAACTCACAGAGATCCGCCTGCCTCTGCCTCCTAGTAGCCCTGTCCTATGCCACGTAGTGTATGACAAGGGACGTGTTTCACTTTGGTGTCCATGGGACTAGATAGCACTTGAAATGCATACTGTTAGGCCAGATAAGCACAGCGTTCAGTATACACATGGTGGGAGAAAATAAAGAACAACACGGCCATCCTCTCTGAATTACTCAGAAATTTCTTTAAAAGTCTTAAATTGTCACGTCTTTCAACAATCCAAGGTCAGCATCCTAATGCTTAATCCAGTTAATTCCACAACACACAGAGTTATACCTACTAAAGAGAGGCCAGAACAGCCAAGGGACATTTGATATGTAGGGCCCTTCCTTTCTCCCAGTGACCACTGAGGGCATGGATGTGGGAAAGCTTTTGGTGCAGGTTCACTGATGGTGGTTCACTGCTCCATGGTGACTGAGACACTTTCCCTATAATCCCATGCCCCCTGTAGGGGCTGTTGTCCTACACTGGAAGGGGTGACTGCTATTACCATTGTGGAAACTCAGGCCTGGAGACATGGTGACAGGTTCACACTCTGAGTGGAGGAGGACCAAGCCTCCATTTTCCCAGATGATCTGAAGTCAGTTAGCCAGTGACTCTATGACCCCACCTTCAGCAGACTCTGGGGGTTTCCTAAGGCCCCAAAGTCCTCTCACATTGTTTATAACCTGAAGCCCCAAAGATTTTTCTAGTCTCAATATCAGCGTGTAAACCTACAGGCTGTGGAGACAGCTCAGTTGATAAAATGTGTGTGGTGTGAGCATGAGGGCATGACTAGCTCCATATCTAACATACATGTTAAAAGCCTAGCAGAGCAGTGAGGCTCTGTGATCTCAAAGCTGGGGAGATGAAGACAAGGCTAATCTCTGGGGTTCGCTAGGTAGCCGGCCTAAGTCAAACCATGAGCTCCAGGGATAGAGATGGTGTCTCAGAAACCTGTGTGGAGGGTGATTTTTCCCACAACTGTGAAGAAGTCCACAAGTGAGGCCCTGGGTACCAAGAGTCACATGCGGATCGGTTGCTTGTGGATCCAGTAAGCATGAGTTTGTATGATTAGGCGGGACCCACGGGGTTTCAGTATCATCCACAGAAGTGTTGGCTGATCCACAGGAGGTGTGCTTCTGCCATGCCTCAGTAGTACTGGATCCACTACTCCCAAAGGGCCATCTTCTTCCCATAGTTTCCCCCTCACAATGAGTGGATTGATGTATCCTTACCCTTTCTAGGTTGTGCCTCGGCCTTCAGCTTTATGTAAAGTACTGGAAGACCAAGACACAGTGGTGGGAGAGAATTGTCTGTATTCTGTCAATCATGTTTTAAATAAACGCTGATTGGCCAGGCAGGAAGTATAGGTGGGGTCAACCAGACAGGAAGTAGAGGCAGGGCTATGAGAACAGTATTCTGGGAAGCAGGAAGCTCCCTCTGCATTCCTGCCAGGACCACCAAAGAAGCAGGATATGATCTGCCTGGCTGAGAAAGGTACCCAGCCATGTGGCTAACATAGATAATAATAATGGGTTAATATAAGCTACAAGAGCTAATAAGTAGCCTGAGCTAATGGGCCAATCAGTTTTATAACTTATGGAGATCTCTGTGTGATTTTCTTTGGGGCTTGCCGGCTGTGGGGAACTGGGCAGGACATAAACCCCAACAAGCCGGCCTTCATGTTATAACACAGAACAAGGTGAAATCCATAATGCAGGTGTTTCCACATGAAGGCCCTCCCCCGACCAACCTGGGTCATTCTCTCTCCCTCAAGCCACCCCTTAACCCAAGACTTGAACTAAAACTGGAAAAAGCCCATTACAGCTAATCCTGAGAGATACTTCCCGTGGGGTCTTTTCCCCCAGGAAACGATGTGTCAGTACATGAGGGGACCTCAAGATTGTCCGGAAGGACCCTTCAGATAGCAAAGGATTCCTCCAGCAGAGGCTGGCTGGAAATGGAAGTGGCTTGGTGTCGTAGTGAGCTAGTGGCTGGCCCTCTCGGCCCTATAATGAATCCTCTAGGACACACCACCTCTCAGGGGCTGCATGGGTCCAAGAAGCAAGCCATTCTTCTGGTTGGAGGATTTCACTAAGAAATCCCATGGTGGTAAAACCTACTACATCCTTGCCCACTATCAGGTGCCACCCAGGAAAAGAACTCAGTGTCTGGCTCAGCTAGGGCTTTTAAAGCTGAGCGTGAGGGGCAGAGGCTGTGAGGGCAGGGGTGGGGGAGGGGAGGGAAGGGGGCTGGGCAACAGCACACTAGCAGCACCTATGTCTGGAAAGCACGCCTGTCGGTTGCGTTCTTACAAAGCTGCTGCACTACAGCCCTTTCCCACCCTCTTCCTCCCTTTCCGGCATGTGGAGAGGTCAGAACTGTCTGTCATCAGCGGTATAGGCTTTGACTGGGCCTCCCCATCTCTAGTGGGGTACAGCTTCTGTCCTGGCTGGCTGCCTGAGCATTGCTTCCCTGTCTCGGTTTCTGAACTTTGAGCCTAAGCTGACATCATGAAAACAGAGGCAGTTCTGAGGAAAAGGCAAACAGTCAACACATCCTGTATGTTTTCCCCATGCTTGACCTCTGGCTTCACTACCCCACATTGCCTCCTTTATGCAAAACAGGAGGCAAGACTGTGCTGCATGAGAGCCCGGAAAGTCTAGAAGTGTCTGCTGTGGCCAAAGGAGAGCAGCAAGATGGACTTGCTGGAGCCAACATACCAGCCTCCCTGGGTGGGTGGGGGGTCCTACAGGCTGCCTTCCTGCTCCTCAAGGTCACCTGCAGGGTCCTCTTCTCAGCTCTCTACTCTAAACTCCACCCTACTCCAGTACTGGGAGTGCCAACTGGGTGGGGTCCTCCATGTTGACCGAATGTATGCCCAACCTGGTGAGAGCACACAGAGGCCACCAGGACTTCAATGTTGGGGAGCTTTAGGGAAATTCATCATCTTGGTTCCGGGACTGATTCACTGAGACGGTCAACAAACACGGAGTACCTTGTGGGGATGGAGGGAATGAATTCCCATCTTCCTGTAGCCCCTTCTAAGACGCAGCTGGATAAAGATGTAGAGGGAGACCCCAGGCAACTTGGTGATCCTTCACCATGCTTGTGGCTCACTGAACAGCCCACCCCAGCCTCTCTGCTCCTGGGATGTGTGAGAAGCCACAGCTTGGAAGCTGAGGGCTGGACACGAACATAGGATGATCCTCTGAGCTGCTATCTTAGGGTTTTGCTTTTATTTCAAACATGCTCTCACTACGTAAACTAGGCTAGCCTTAGACATGATCCTCCCTCAGCGCAAGCACTGGAACTACAGGTGAGCACCAAGTCATCTCTGAACTGCGTTTGGGATCAGCCCACCCACTCTTCAGAGTTTTACAGGCATCATAAAGCCCAATTGAAGCCAGAAAACGGAAGTGTTAAGACCAGCTTAGCCGATCTACTGCAAGCAGTTTTAGGCAAAGTGACACATCTTTGTTCTTCATGGCTCAACCTTGCTGTCTGTGCTTCCTGTGGCTCCCAAATCCTTTCCGTGGTCCCCTTTCATTGGGACACAACCAGAAGAAAAGTAGTTATTTGTAAATTTAACAGAGAAACCTGTGCCTGCCTGAGACTTCTCAAAAGTCTTCCCAAGTGAGGGGCTTGTCTCATTCCTACTAGAGGAACTCTGGGCATCCCCATGCTGGAAAGAGTCTTCAGAGAGGGCAAGCGATCAGTCTGGTGCTAACTAAATAGGATGGAGAGAAGGAAGAGCAAGCCAGCAGGAATGCAAGGCTGCCGAGAGTGTGGACAGAATTCTGTGAACCTGCCTCCTGCAGGAGCAAGAGAAAAAAAGGGTTGTGCTACTTTGCCTGAATTACTTTCTCTACCTGCAAGATACTCATACATTTGCTACTTCCGTTTCTAGCAGTCTGTGAGATTGTATTTCGTATGGAAAATGTCCCCTGCTAAAGCTCTGCGATTCTTCCTTGTGTGAGCTGGGCAGCATAAGTCTACTCCTTAAACAGGCATCAACCACAGCAGGAGTCCGACACCAGAGACAGAATTTATTTTGCAAAGCAGTCTGAGGAAGCTCAGGCACCAGCCATGATCTTCTCTAGAAGATTTTCAGCCGTTCTCTACCACAGCCAAAGAGGTGGGATAAAGTCCGCAGCCCAAGTTACAACAGTTTCTGTGTACTCATTCTGAATTAGTTTAAGATCACAAAGGGTGTGATTAGACCCAAATAGAAAAGGCCTAGGATGAAAAGTTCTGTGGTGCCCACCAGCTACCACCAGCCTTACACAGTTATGAGAAGGGGAACATTTTTAGAAAGCCCAAACTGAGTGGAATAGGGGTAATAATCACCTGGGAGGGAATTCTAATCCCCACCAGTAAGGAACCCAAGCCTCTGTACTAATTGGACAGAATTTAAAATCTCCAGGCAGACGGTTCCTGGTTGCCTAGCAACTGGCACTGCTCCTTGCTATGAATGAGCAGTGTTGGAAGGTGGTCCTCCACTTTACAAATGTAATGACAGAATTCTCAGGCGTTGAGGAAGAGGTGGTCCTTGGGCAGACGTGAGTGCCCTTGGCATTTCCACATTTGGGGAATGTAAGCCAGTGCAGCTCATATGGAATTTGTTTCATTCTTTTGATTAGTTTTTATCCAGAAGGCAAGTTCCTTTTCTTATTCTCCTTTTATCATCAAACCAAATGACACTTGGCTTGACAAACACCATTCTCTGAACTCAACAGATGACAATCATTCATTGAGACTGAAGATCAGCTATGGAGCCACTTCCATCTTAAAATCCATTCTTCCTAAGTCAGCTCCACCCCCAGCCTACAAGTTCCCGAAGTATCCCTACTTCTGTCTTTAAGGCACACTGACTCCCCTAGGCTCTCTGTTTATTATGAGTTAATTATTTCTACCATTCAATAATTAGTTCTGAATCAAGCACCCCAGCTTCCTAGCCATTTAGCCCTTAGATTCTGAGGGTGGGTTGAGGGCACCAATGAATTCATTTTAGGGGTTCTGATCATTGGGGTCACACTTGATCATAACTTTCAGCCCCACTCCCTTTTTGGATGTTTCAAAGGCTTCTACAGCCTTCTCCAGAGGAAATCTATGGGTAACTAAAGGCTTTACATTCAGCGTCTTCGATGCAAGCATGGAAATCGCCATTGGCCACCTGTAAAAGATCATAAACATTTTATTAACCTTCAGGGGAAAAGTCAGGTCCCCCAAACTACTAATCCCAGAAACTGCTCAGTCACATTTATTTCTAGCACATTCCTTGTACAAGGTCAGCTCCATAGTGACAGAAGGCCTGTGGCTTGTCATCTGCAGGTAGAGACTTTCAGTTGCCATAGCCAAGCCTCCAACCCCTTGTTCTGCAGTTTATGCCATGAAACCTAGAGGTTCTTTGCCAACAAGGACCGAGTGATGCCATAGAGGCCAGTGTGAAAAGGCAGTAAACGTCAGGGAGGGGCCAGGAACAGGCCGAGATAACCCATTCGCACAGATGAGCAGCCCAGCTTGGCAAAGGTAAATGCAAAGTGGGCGCTCTGCTGAGGACATGGAAGGATAAGCTGGGCGTATGAGGCACCGCTCTGCTCCAGTCAGAGCATCCTTGCTGCACACAGTGGGGAGCAGTATGATATGGATAGGGTGGGTGGAAAGCAGCTCTACCCCCAAAGAGACCCCTTATTCTCTTTAAAGGAGAGGAAGGGAAGTCTGGCTGTAGTAGGGAGGCAGGAGGGCTTAGGTGATGAGTGGCAGACCCAAACCCTCTCCCTGTCTGCTCCTCCCTCTGAGGAAGAAGTACCTGTTTTCTCTTAGCGGCCCTATCATATCGGGTGCTGGCAGTGTGGTCAGGGAGTGCCTCTCATAAATAAACACGCAGAGACTCCTGGTCTCAGAGGCTGCATGGGACCTACCTTGACCATGCTGGCTGCTGGTCACCTTGGCTCACCCTCAGCATACTCACGTGTTGCAGTACCGAAACACGCCCTTGATATCCACTTCCCGCACGGCTGCATGCATTAGGGGTAAATTGACCATCTCAGAGCCCATTCCCACAATCACCAAGGTCCCACCAGAGTGAGTGGCCTAGGGAAGAAATAAAACAAGAGAACTCGGGAATATACAGGAAGTCCAGAGAACGTGATTCTTGCTACACTACCAAACTCTTCAACATGCCACCCAAACCCAACAGAGTGGGAGGGTATGCAGAAGTATAAGGGTGACTAATGGAGACACCAGAAGCAGTCAGTATCGGCTGGGCATGGTGGCATACACTGCAAACCCAGCACCAAGGAGGCTAATGCAAGAGGATTGCTGACCGTCCAAGGCCAGTGTGGCCACAGAGTGAGGGCCAAGTCAGTCAGAGTTACATAATGAGATCCCACATCTCAAAAATATCAAAATGAAAATAAGAAACCACCCTCTGAACTCATCAGTAGTGAGAAAACTGCAGCTGTCACACAAACAGGCTGTGAATCCTGTGCTTTAAAAACAACTTCACCCACAAAGGCAGGCAGGAGTCATTTGTTCTATACCTCAAAGGCATTGAGCACAGTGGATTTGTCTTTTCTAAATATTTGTTTGGAAATCCAGCGCTCTGCTAATGTCATGAAATTAGACTCCAGTGAGCCACTCCCTTCTTGAAGCATGTCAGAGGAGGGAGACTATCTCCTGGCAATTTCCATGTGATGCTGTGTAAGTACAGTGCTGGCCTGTGGCATCAGCAGGAAAATGAGCAATTAGTCCTGCAAAATTTCAGTGATAGCCAGACATGGCAGCGACACTTACACCTGACCATTCTGAGAGATACAAAACAGAGCTACAGGAAGGCACACAGCCAGCCCCCCGAGGGGAGGGGTAGGAAATGTCATGGAGAGAGACCTGCAGTACGCAGAGGAGAGGTGGTACTCCAGGCTGCAGCACTGTGAGGCCACTCCTGCTGTTAAAACCTCTGAGCAGCCGACTTGGCCTTTCAGCTAGCACCTCGTGGCTAACAATCACAGGGCTTGGTATCATTGTGTGTGCAATTTTTGGCTGCTTTATGCTTTCACTGAAGTGCAGAATTGCTTATAAACAACCCAGGAATAGACGTGTAATGGAAAAAGCATCACTGTCTCCACTGGAGATGGGCAAGAGGTCAAAGCTGTGGGTTGAGTCACAGTAAACTCTTGATTAACAGCTTTTCCAGAGAAATGCTTTCCCCATTGGGAGTTGCCCTCTCTGACAATGAAGAGGAACTTGCTGGCTATTCCAAGTAGCAGGGGCCAGCATTATGCACCCACAGGCCAAGGAATGCTCAGATTACTTGACTACTCTGGGTATGGTCAATATACCATGAGATGACATCCGTTCTACCCAAGGGCATCTACCACATCACACAGACAGCATCCAGTCACCTCCCCGACAGGAAGGTGATGCTCTGCTGTGCCCATATTTGGTGCTATTGCCTGCTATGCTTATTGGCAGTATGACCATACCTCCTGAAGTCCATGTTACACATGATGGCTCCATGTCAGAGAGACATCACCTCATGCCTGGGAAGTTCCTCAGGTCACATCCACATCTACACCATCCCAGGTAGTCTGGCAACTGGCCTACGCTACCAACTACTGGAGGTGACATCTGTTCCCAAATATCAGGGCAGAGAGGAAGAACATTAACACCCATCAAGTTTCACTGCCCCTCTGTGGTGTGGTGTCACCTGAAGATAGTAGACATACCTTCTCTCTCGTCACCTGCAATGTGTCTAACACAAAGCCTGGCACCCAGGAGGTACCACTCACAGACTCATCATCTTGCATAGTTTTGGGTTCAATTTGCCTTTCCCCACATGGAGACCACTGGCTATGAGAGTGGAACAGAAGACTGGTTGATTCTAACAGAAACTCAGGACAGGACCGAGTGACACTTGCTTATCCTTCCTGCCACCTCCTTGCCCTCTGTGCCACTAAGCATCTTGACAGGAGGAAACACACAGCTCTGCAAGAATTCCAGATTGGAGGGCGTACCATAGCTAGAAATGTTAGCCTTCTTGTCTCACGTGCTGCAAAGTGCCCTGGGCATGAGCTAGCTATGACTCAGAAGGAAAAGAGAAGCCCATGGCCCTGTGGGAAGCAGTGTAGGAGGCAGAGGCAGGAGCTCCTCCCACCTCAGGCCCTCCCTAGCACAGCTGTTTGTTCAGTCCTTCCAATCCAGTGGGCTCAGCAGAGCTGGGATTGACTCTTGATCCTGACTCAAACATGGGGACTTGGAAGAGGTTCCCGGAGTCTCACTGTAACGTGTTAACTGGATTCAGACCTAAGGTGCAGAGGCATCGTGCTACAAAACGCCCAGCAGAGGACTGGCATACAGAAGGGCTTGTTTTTCTTCTTTTCCTTGTACTTTGCTCTGTCAATGCCACACCCTCCCCCATCCCAGCTCCTTCTCTGTTTCCCAGAAGTTGCTGGAGGGGTGGAACCTTGGGGGTGAATCAGGTATGGGCAGCTTATCTGCTCCTCCTTCTTCTGGAAGATAGCACCCCACTTACCATTTTTAGCCTTGAAAACTCACCTCACCTTGGTGACTAGCTGAATCACTAGCTGTTGTTTTGTATCAATGACTCAAAGACTAATTTTCCTCAATAAAACAATACAGGAACTTCCTACTCTACTAAGGCATGGTTCTCTGTTTGTCCTGCTAATGGTTTTGTTGAAAGCAGGCTTCACAGGTACTGGAGCAATGCTAAAGGTAGCCCCATCCTGAAAGGGCATCGTGTGTCCGTTTTTTACAACTGAACCTCATTAGGACTCAATGAAGGCTCAAAGCAAGTTCATACAAAAGGCAAGAGAACAAAATGTAGAGGGGTTAGCTGACTGGGGGTCACACAGCAGCCCAATGGAGCTGGATGGTAGATCTCCTCACTACTGCTCTCTTTACTATTCTGTACCACCTCTGTCCCCCAGCTGCACAGCAGCAAGCTGCCCTCAGCTCACTCACATAGATGCCCGTCTGGATGGAGGACTCCGCTCCTGTGCATTCAATAGTGACTTCCGGTTTGCTCCCTAGCATGCTTTCCACTTTATGGGCAATGTCCAGAGGAGACTCTTTGGTAACCTGGAGGGTGAAATCAGCTCCAACTTCCTTGGCTTTGGCCAACCGAGAGGAAGATAGGTCTAAAGGAAAACAGAAGTTACTTCAAATGCAGAAGCCAGAGAACTGACTAGGAAGAGAATGGAGGTACAAGATCTGATGCAGCAATCTGCAGTGCAAGGGGTGAGCTGCTGAGCTCAACAGACCCCACACCCTTACACGCTGCCCACTATGTGCTCATGCATAGACACCCTTTCCTTCTGCAAAAGACCTCTACACAGTTCTACATGGGTACGCACATAATTACACTTACACACACACACACACACACACACACACACACAATCTTTGCTTTCTAAATTCAGACAGACAGACCGAAAGCTGAAGCCTCCTCTTAGCATTCACGGGTAGTATGAAGCCCACACATAAGGAACACATTCTCCTCTCTACAGCAGCTACCTTCTCCTGTCACAAGAGAGACTTCTCCTACCAGGCAGTGGTGATGCACACCTTTAATTCCAGAACTCTGCAGGCAGAGGTAGGAAGACCTCTGCGAGTCTGAGGTCAGCCTGGTTTACAGAGTGAGTTCCAGAACAGCCAGGACTACATAGAGAAACCCTGTCTTGGGGGGGGGGGGGGCGGGGCGCAGAGCGGGGGAGACTTCTCCTGAACCCTGAGTTAGTCATTCCTGAACAACCCAGGAGACAGGAGGTAGAAGCTCTTCAGACACCAGCACTTCAGGAAGTGTGGTGGTTTGTCCTCTAAAGGTTCACACAAAGGTTTGCTCTCCAGTGTGGAGTTCTGAGGTGGTATATCCTCTAAGAGGTGGGATTGGGGGCAAGGAAATGAGAGCGCCAAGTTTGAAAGAGACCCCTCTTACCAGTCACCAACACTTGAGCAGCTCCCATTGCTTTGGCCACAAGCAAAGTGACTATCCCAACTGGCCCTAGACACGGCAGAGAATGGAGAAGATTGCATGTTATGAAACATCAGCTTTCCCCCTGCCTGGGCCCTGGACAAGGACTATGGGATGGGATGTGTGTGTGTGTGTGTGTGTGTGTGTGTGTGTGTAAATGCATGTGTGTTGCTAGTGTTTATCCAAGTGCCTGGCACACAATGAGATGTTAAAGCTGTTCATGATGTAGATGTGAACAAATGGATGAAGGATTGTTCTTTTCATGAACTACGTTCCTAGCAGCAAGTTTTGTCTGATCCCTCATAGTTCAGAGCTAGAGCTGGTTCCCTTTCTCTGAGGCAGTGCTGGAGAGAATCTCAAAGAACCTGAAATGAGGTATCAGAAGATCTGGATGTTTTCCTGACCCGACTTCAGAGAACATTCCACCCCTCCCCAGGGAAAGTCACATTCTTCCTTGACACCCCGAGTACCTGTCTTCTGTGAGGTGGGCATCTTGGTTGACCCACCCACTCTCAAGGTATTTGCTTGCTAAATGGAACTGTGGTTTTACTATAAAAGTCCCACAGAATGGGACAATAAGGAATACTTTGAGTTTGCTTTTTGTATGCATCCCCTTGAAAGCAACTTTGTGTTTTTTTTCTCCAGAAAGCCAAACACTGGAAAATGATACCTAAAGTACCCAAAGTGAGTGGCTGGTTATATGCACTGCAGGAGTGGTTAACGACACAGCTTTGAAAATTAGGCTACAACTCTGCAGCTATTGATTGACACAAAAATGTTTACAAAATCTTGATTTTCGTATTGCATTTATTCACTATATGTGTGCATGTGTACATGTGTGCAAGCAAGTTCATGTATCATGGCACATGTGTGGAGGTCCGAAGACAATTTGCAGAATTCAGTTCTCTCCTTTTTCACGTGGATCCCGAGAATTGAGCTTAGGTCATCAGATTTGGTGGTGGGTGCTTCACCAGCTGAGCCATCTCCACAGCCTGGGTTTCTCGTTTTGTTTTTAAGGGAGCAAACGACGACTCTGGCATAAAGCCTGTAATCTGGCACCCAGGAGACTGAGGCAGGATTTTAAGTTCAAGACTATCCTGAGTTACAAAGCAAGGCTCTATTTTTAAAAGTCATATTTTTAAGTCACACACAAAACCTACCCAGGGATGGTGAATATACCTGTAATTCCAGCATTTAGGCAGCAGAAGCAGGAGCACCTTGAGTTGAAAGCCAATCTGGCTACCCAGAAAGACCTCAGACAAAAGCAAAACAAACAATAAAACTAAAGCTAACTAATTCTGCACCAAAATAGTAACAGTGGTTCTCTCAGGCTATAAGTAATGAACTTTGAACTTTGAGTGACTTCCTGTGAGTATGTGTACGTGTGTGCGTGCATGCGTGTGTGTTGTCTGGGTTACAGGCATTTAAAAACTCAGGTCTAAGCCTTTGGGGTTTGTTTCAAGTGGCCAGAAGCAGGAAATGGGAGAAAACTCAGTGACTGGGCTCCTTCCTTCTGTGAACAGGGCCTACCTACTTCCTTTGCCTAGGAAGCAAGGCTATCCTTTCTCTAGTGTGACTTACAAGTTACAAGTTACTCTTCACTTTACTACCAAATATTTCCTCAGTTTTATTGAGGGTTCAAAAATTACTGTAAGATTTTTTATTATTTAAATGGATAAATGGTTATATACCCTATAAAATCTAATGTTAGTTACTACCATACTTGTAGATATTTTATTTATTTATCTGTTTGTTTGGGCTTTTTGAGAAAGGGTCTCACTGTGTTACCAAGATTGGCCTGAAATACACAGAAATTCTCCTGCCTCAGTCTCCTGATGCTGAGATACAGATGTGTGCCTTTACATCCACCTTCAATGTTTCATTTATTTAGCCAAGGGCCGCTCATTGAAGGAGGCACTGTAATCCCCTCCTACCCAGAAAGGGTCTAGAATCACCTGGAGAAGGAGTGAAATGGGGGAGGGATTCCGCACCCCCAGACAGTGAACCCACAGTCAGGGGCCCTATTTCTTACCAGCTCCACACACAAGGACCTTTTTCCCCAGAGAAACTGAACCTCGACGGCAGGCATAGATCCCCACAGAGAGAGGCTCAATCAGGGCCCCTTCCTCAAAGGTGACATTGTCAGGAAGCCTGGGAAGTAATCCAACATACACAATTAGGGTCTCTTACTTTATTAGGGTACTGACAATGCTATTAACACTACACTACCATAGTACAGTATTACTACTATAATCCTACCACTGGTATTACACTGTATTTGCCTAAGCCACCACAACAACAGTTAACATTTGCACTGACTATGTGTTTAGCAATGCGCTAAGCTCACAACACTGTTAGAATGGTTCAGCAGTAGTTTATTACCCCCAGTCTATTGAGAAAGAAATTAGGCTGCAAGAGTTAAATGCCTTATCTCAGAAGTTCAAAGTGAGGATTCAAGGGTTTGAAGTAGAAGCCAGAAATGTTTGCTTCCAAAAGTCCTGCCATTCTGCCCCAGGAAAGTAATTTTCTTTGGCAAAATCACTACAGATTTCAGTGGATATGTCACGGTTTCTGCTGATGTTTTTCCTTCGTGCTGGTTATTGAACTCTGTTCCTGCACATAAGCACTGGCCCACACTATGTGTTTTTCTAACATGCCTCCCAAGCGAAGGCGTGGCGTGGTTGTCATTAACCAATGAAAGCTCACTTAGCAAATGGCTAGCATAGCCAGCACCCTCACTTTCAGCCTCTTGACTCCTGGCGTGTCTGGTTTCCCTCTGGCAGCCCCTACCGCTTTGCCAGGCGGTGGCTTCACTGTGAGCGCCGCTCTGCCATCATCTCCCATCATCTACTCCAGAACCACACCTGGTGACAGCAGCTGCCAGGCTGCTCCATGACTGGTTGAGATGGGAACAGGGACTGTTCCAAAAAGCTGAGTTAACAATGTGTCACCTAAGCCACTAGGTTCTTGGTTTTCTCTTCTGAACCCACGGGCATCTCCACCACACCCACAATCCCACTGGTGGCAGTGAGTATCGGAGGGAGGCCTGGCAGACTAGAATGCTTTCTCACCCATTATTCCATCTAACCCTGTCAAGCAGGCAGGGCAGGCTTATTTTCACCTTTATTCCTCAGTGACAAGATTGCAAGGCTGATTCCCAGCAAGACGCAAGCCAAGGCGCCCTGATTTGCCTTCATCTGCCCCACATCAGGTACCTCTTGGCACAAGTAGCTCTGGTGCTACTTTATTTCTGCTGGTTCCTTGCTATCCAATGTTTACTCAGTTCCCAGCAACACATACAGATGTGGAAACCTGTAAGTTCCCCAGAGAAATTAATGTGGCAGCTAGACGTGTGTTGAGCCTACCAGCCTTTTGCCATTGTTCTAGTTCCTTACGGAATAAACGCAAGGCCTCTGCTTCCCTCACCCCATGCCCCACAGTCTGAGTCACACTCTGCTCACCCTAGGGGAACATTTTGTCTAAGAGGAAAAATGAAACAAGGAAGATTTCTAAACTGCCAAGAAGCAACCCCTTTGCACACACACCCTCTCAGATACAACACCCTGCCCCTCACATTCTCCTACAGAGCTAGAAATGATTCTACAGCTGAGTGCTCCTCTCTCCTATCTTTGCCTTTCTGTAGAATAAGAACAGTAAAAAGAAAAGAGGGGAGGGTGGAGTGAGACGGGAGCACCTGTCAGACAGGTGCTGCCTCCTCATACCTGCAGCAGGCTGAGAGCAAGGCTCAGCCATGCACACAGAAGAGCAGGGGTCTAAGAGCAGGCAGTCCTTCTACCCCTGTCCAGGGAAGGAGCAGAGAGCAGTCCTTCTACCACTGTTCAGGGAAGGGAGCAGAGCACTAGGGCTTATTTACCTGGGCCTTTTGTAATTTAAGAAACCAGGGAACAGGCAACTTGGTGGTTTTTACAACAGGGTTCAGGGAACAGATAAAAGGGTAAAGGATGAAGCTGGGCAGCGCTGGCGCACGCCTTTAGTCCCAGCACTCAGGAGGCAGAGGCAGGCAGATCTCTGTGAGTTCGAGACCAGCCTGGTCTACAAGTGCTAGCTCCAGGACAGGCTCCAAAGCTACACAGAAACCCTGTCTTGAAAAACAAACAAACAAAAAAGATAAAGGATGGTCAAAAATCCAAGGAGAAAGTTAACACCAGAAGACATGGGGTAGGAAATGCAGACACTGTAGTAGCATAGGAATCCTCAGAAACAGAATCAAAGAGGGAGGCTAGGGCAAAGCCACAGCGGGAAGAGGCAGAAGGAAGCCTTGAAGGAACGGCAGAAGCTACACGGCCCCTAGGGATTCCTCAGACCTGCCATGATCACCAATAACCAGCATATCACTCACCACCACAAACCACCCATGCCCATCTCAGCCAAGCCTCCCTTCTCTGGCCTGAACCTGGAATTAGCGTCATCACTAAGCACCTACCATGTGCCATGTGAAACACTTGATATACTCTTCTCATTGAATACATTGACTGTTCTGATGAGGGAGATACTATCATGATTTCAATTTTACTGGCAAGGATTTTGAGGATTTCAAATCCTAAAGACCTTGGTCAAGGTCATATGGTAAGCAAATGGCAGAGACTGCTGTTTTGAGCTTTACCAGTGTTCCTCTCCCTTCATGAAAGGCTGTTTAAGGCTTGACTTGGCAATGGACCCAGAAAAAGATGGCTGATTCAGGATCCCCCTGCTGACACATACAGTCTGTATAGTCTGCTCTCCTCTAGGGCAGTCTTGGGGGTTGGCCTCAATCCTTACCACAAGTGAGGCAGGGCAATAGCACAAGCACAAGCAAGTGCATGCAAACTCACAATGAATGAGAAAAACTGGACAAAACAACCTGTCAATGGACCAAAAGCATGGTAACAAATGATGCGCACTCCTAGCCAATCACAACACACCAGCAGTGACCGCCAGTTTCAAAAAATTTTTGCAGCAGCTTAATTTCCCTAACATCATAAAAAAAAAAAAAACACCTTTTTACAATAAAGAGCTTCTGTACTGGAATCTCTTGGAGAATGTATTGTTGCCTCCACGTCTTCTCATCCCCGCCCCCTGAGAAATGGGGCTCATACAACAGGCAGCAGCAACACACAAGGTCTCTAAGTTTGCAGGAAGTACTGGAACATATCAGCTATAGCCAGCTTGGGGGTGGGGGGTGCCTGTCTGCAACCTCAACAACTTGGGCAGCAGAAGCACAAGGATTGCTATGAGTTTGATGTTGGCCTAGACTACATAGTGAATTATAGGCCAGTCTGGACTACATAGTGAGATCTTGTTGAAGAAGAATGAGGAGGAAAAGGAAGACGAGGAGGAAGAAGAAGAAACCAAAACAAAAATTGAAAAAAACAAAACAAAAAACATCTCAATTAGATCTGTCAGACCATTCCTGCCATTGGCACATTTAGCCTCCATCACACAAGCCCCCATACTGACTGAGAGCTGCCAGTATGCTGGATGGAAGGAAAACACTTGGATTGGTGCACACCAGCAGCCTAAGGCTCCATGGTACAGTATGCGGGATGTGTCTCTCAGATGTAGCTTCTCAGCTCAAGACTGTTCCAGGCAAGGGAAGGGCAGTTTATACCCTGGATGTGTTCTGCGCCTGAGTTCATTAGCTTTCTTCTGCTTCACTTAAGTCTGGCATAAAACTGGAACAATGTTATTCATCCTATTGTCATTCATCATGCATTAGGCATGTAAAGCACCTATTATAAACAAGCACATGTATGGAGTAATAATGACTTTCCATGCATTGCCTAATTTAGTCTTCTGCTGGTTAACAGAAACAGGGTCATAAGGAGCAAAAGGATCTAGCATGCTCGGACTCATGCCCCAGGACCACACTCAGGTTCCTCAGTAAAACCCTGGAAGGCGCGGCAATTGGTGGTGGTTGTTAGTCTCCCACCTCACAAGCTCTGGATACATAACTCTGGCTGGCCTGCCCCTGCCTCCAGAGTGCTGGGATTAGAGGCGCAGGACAACACACTGAGCCATAACTTTTCTCTCTGTGGCTGCAGTGGAAACTGAAGGGAAGGCTGAGTTATGGCAAGTTCTCTCCAGAATGGCTGCAAGGGGTGAGTGATCTTGGCCATGAGTTTCTATTACTGTTCCAGGTAATGGGAAGAGGCACTGGAAGGCCACTGTGAGTCAGACTGAGCCCCAGGCAGGCTACATTCCCTCAGTGCCACCAAGAAGGGAAGGCCTGCCTTTAATGCCTTGCATTTAAAATTAATGCTGAGCTGGGCGTGGAGGTACATGAAGTGGGCATTCTCTGAGTTTGAAGTTAGTTATTCTGATCTACATTTCTTTGAGCTCAAGGCCAGACAGCCCTCCCTCCCTGCCTCCCTCCCTGCCTCCCTCCTTCCCTGCCTCCCTCCCTCCCCCCCCCTCTCTCTCTCTCGGGTATAGTGATGTGTTAGGTACTAACTTGTAGCAGAAATCAGCACTGTGCTTGTAGAACCGACAGAGGTTCCCATCGTCTGGGGGTGTGGCACAGAAGAAGATGGATGGGGTCAGATTGTATCGGCCAATCTTGCAGAATTCATCTGTTTCTCGGGGAACACCAGGCTCGATGGCAACCCGATCACCTGGAAAGGACAAAGACAGTGCCACATCTAAGAGCAGAAGAGGAGCCTCACTTGTGCTGGGTCTGGTTCTGCTTTCCAACCTTTGAGAACAAGAGCAGGGGCAGAAACGCTGCGAAGGCATACCGGCTCACTGGCTGACACCACATGCGAGAAGCCAGGCTCAAGAGCATCCTCTCTGGGAGCCTCAGGCAAGCCCAGCCTGTGGGTGCTTTCTCTCTTCTCCTCTCCCTACCCTATCTCACTGAGATCTTCTGTCTTACTCTGTAAACCAGACTGACTTCAACTCTCAGCAATCTTTCTTCCTCAGCTTTCTGAGTGCTGAGATTACAGGAGTGAGCCACCACACCAGCTCTCTCCGTGCTTCTGAAGGGGACCCAGCAAAGATTCACACTGAGAGCAGAGGGCCAGCCCATTTCTCCACCTAGAGATTTAGCCTGTTTCATACTAAGCCAACCTGCCCTTGCTCCTCTGGGAAACACAGAACCAGCCCTGTCTCTAAAGGCAAACTCGGCAGGTTCTCCTATCTCAATTTACAAAAAGGGTTTCTGCTACGCAGAGGGGGCAAACAAGTTTTTCCCTCACTAGTGAAAATAAGAGGCAAATAGAAGTACTATCATAGCAGGACTGGGGGAGCAAAAACTGTGATCAGAATATATTGTATGGAGAAAGTTTTTTCAATGGAGAAAAAGGAGAGCTGTAATGACCTGGTGTCTGCTTACTCTGGTTTAAATGGTAACTAAGAGTCAGTCGATGTATGCATGGTGCTCAGAGGCCACAGGAGGTGCTGGATCCCCTAAGACTGGAGCTCCAGACATTTGTGAGCTGTGTATGGGTGGTGGGAATTGACCCTGGGTTCTTTGGAGGAGCAGCCAGAGCTCTGAACTGCTGAGCCACTGCCCCAGCCCCCATCCATCTTTTCTAGTGAACTTGTAAATAGACTAAAAGTGTCCAGTACTCTTCAGCCTGCCAGTCATTCACTAGAACCTAATAACTTCTTTGTTTAAGTGAAAATGTAGGTATCATGAGCCACACAAGTCTTAAGTAGAGTAGCAAATACATTTGACAGACATTTTTTCCTATGTGAGGGAAAATTCCCATCAGGACACAGACAGTGCCGCTGCCTCAGAAACTTCACCCCTGTGTCCATTTCTAGTCAGCTCCCACTCCAGCCACGACATCTGATGTTTTGAGTCTGTTCTATGGATTAGCACCGCTCCTTATACACCATTAAAAACGGGGACCACATGGGATGTATTCTTTGCATCTGGCTTTTTCAGTAAGTGTTTTTGTAGGTTGATACTTGTTATGTATCAATTGTTTATTCCTTTTTTGTGGCTAAATGGCATTCCATCCTATGAGTATGGCACAGATGGCTAACCTATTCTTGAACTGTTTGTTTCTCATTTTCTAGATCCTTTTTATGGATATCTTGACTCTTCATTTAAATTGAGCATACCTTAAGATCAGTAGGTTGTCCACTTTATATATATATTTGCCACAGTGGGGTGGGGGCTGGAGAGACAGTTCAGTGTTTTAAAAGCACTGACTGCTCTTCTAGAGGACCCGAGTTTAATTCCCAGCACCCACATGGTGGTTCACAGCCAACTGTACCTCCAGGGTATCTGATGCCCTCTTCTGGCTTCACAGGCACCAGATGTGACATGGTGCACAGATAGACAAGTAGACAAAATACCTATACACATAAATTTTTTAAAATTGAAAAAAAATTATGAAAAGCTTTATATTCTAAAAACACAAAGGACCCACAGAAACCCAGTGGCTTTCAAGATGTCCCTCTCAGCCTGCCTGAGTCCTCCTGAGCTGTTCTCACCCTGCATTCCTCCTACTGCCCCAGAACAGTACCATCATGAAGGGTAATATTCTCAATTTGACATTCAAGATGAGTTTAACATTATCCCATTTAACCTTCTAGATATCACCACATTATATAATTCACATTTGTACAATCTTTACCATCCCTACAACTCCCCAGTGGGAGATATCTGGCCTGAGAATAGGTGTCTGAGAACCCAGACACATTACTTGGCCTGTGTCATTTTACTGGTCTGACCCTCTTCACTAACTCAAAACAAAACATTCTCAAATCTCAGATGACAGGCAGCTCATTGGTTCAAACATTCACTCTTGAGCCAGATCGAACAGGGTGACATTCCAGACAGCTCTGAGACTAGCCAGTGTGTGACCCTGGGCAAGAACCGCATTCCGCTGTCTGCATCTATTAATAAAGCTAATAATGTGTACCTTGTGGTAATAAATAATTACATGTGCTGGTGTTTAATGACCAGCAAACCAATACATACAAGCTTTCTTCTTCCTTTTATAATTATTCTTGTCATATATCCAGCTCCAAGATAATATTATGAAATGTCTTTAACCACCCTTGCTCACAGTCAGTGTCCTTTCTTTGACCTCTGACTATATTACTTCTTTATCCAGTTGTTGGTGGTGTTGACAGTTCTAATGCCTGGTCTCCCTAACTAGATCTATGAATCCAGGACTCACTATTTTTTTTCCATTTCTCAAAGTACCTGACCCAAGTTTGAACCCATAGGAGACATTGACTATAAGCACTTGCTAGAATTTAGAGAACTGGTCCCACATGCAGGGATCAGTCATTGGTCGGCTGCTGGAAGACAAAAGCCTTCCACTTTGGGATAAGCCTGTATCACCACGGGCTTTTTCAACTTGCATTAACAACAAATGAAGGCCTTAAGATTCCTAAATGAGACACATGTTTAACTGCTAAGCTTACTAATCCCTCTCTATGTCTGGTCTCAGAGACTAAGCTGCTTCTCTTGCCAAACCCCGGCCTCCTCCAATTAACCTGCAGTCATCTCCAGGCCATGCAATGGTCTCATTACCTGTGCCAAGCCAATACAGACTTAACTCACTGTGCTGGGGGACAATGTAGTCTGCTGCAGCTCAGCACTCTCGAACAACCAAACCCAGGTTTTACTAGTCTGTTGCTTTCCTAGCCATCTAATAAAAATGAAAGGCTATGTTATAGGCCCTAGGGAGAAACTTAACACTGTTGTCATGCTACATGGATGCGTTGTCAAGCTACCTTTTCAATAGTTACATTTTTACACCTAGATTAGTGTTGCCCTCAACCTTGGCCAGGAAGGCTTCTCTCTGCAGTGGTCAGCAGTTAATGCAGACACTCATAACTGGTCAAAGTGATGAGAACAAATGACTCTTGACTGCTCATCGTTACGTAGGACACCTACTTCAACCCCACACACCAAGACAGGGGTCATTTAGGAAGAGGTAGTTAAAGGGATGTAAGAGCCAGAGTACAGGGGAAGAGCTGTGAAGTGCGATCTTCTGGACCTGGCATGGCTGTTTGTACTCAGGAACTGACTGTAGCTATGATACAGTAAGATCAAACCTACAAGACAGTCAACACTCCAGCAGGCAGTACTAACTGGGAGCGTCTGTTTGTTTGTTGTCTGTTTGTTTGTTTGTTTTAAGGCAAAGACTCAAGTGTGGGCAATCTGGGAACTCCTGGATTCTGGGGCAAAAGTGGGAGGGATACACTGTTTATATGCCATGAAACTGTTAGAGAATAAAAATCCTATTAAAAAAGAATATTTAGAATGAAAGACAAATTAGTTGACTAGCTTAAAGGTTGGGTGTGATGCTTAGCCTTGTTAAAGCTAAACTGTAACTCTGACATAAACATTAAGTGACTAGAAGCAGGAATGTCCTTGGCTACACAGCAAGATGGAAGCCAAGTGGGCAAGAAGAGTTTCTATCTGAAAAGAAATTCAAGATCTTTCTAAGTCAAAGATTCTAGGGCAGTGGTTCTCAACCTTCATAATGCTGTAACTCTTTAATACAGTTCTTCATGTTGTGGTGACCCCAACCATAAAGTTATTTTGTTGCTATTTCAATTTGTGTAATTTGTGACTGTTATGAATTGTAATGTAAATATCTGATATGCAGGATATTTGATATGCAACTTCCAAAGTGAGCATGACTCACAGTTTGAGACAGGCTGATCTACGATGTGGGGCTGGAATAGATCTATCATAGGTAAGTCAATTGTGTACTGTGCATTCCAAAATGCAGAGCACACATTCTCTCACAATAGCATCAGACTTCCTTTGAATACTCAGTGATTAAAGAGTATTCCTACAGGAAATACTCACGTCTGGAAATGATGCAAACCAGACATGCTCATGCTGTTAATAATAGTACTCTGGAGGCTAGGACAAAAGGATCGCCTTGAGATAGAGGCTAGCCTGGGATATAAAGTATTCTTGGCCAACTTGGATTACAAAGTGAGGTCTAGGCCAGCCTGGGCTACAGAGTGAGGCACTATCTCAAAAGTAAATGAATAATTAATTAAAAGTAAAATAAAAGAGGTTTTTATTCCTAGTATTCAGAAGCAGTTTGTGGCTTATATGATATGAACATTTTCTCAACCCATTTTCTGATTTATTTTACATGCTCCATCTCTTTTTTAAAGGAGACAGGGGTCTAGACATGACATGTTGACAACCCCTGCATTCTCTACCTCACATTCTGACTAAGAATCTGCTTTCTGTCCCAAGCCTGTGTTCCACCCACTGTGAGGTAGGGAGCCAAGGCTCTTGACCACTGCTGCATCTCTGTGCCTAGCAGAGGGCCTGGTCCAGGGAAAGCACACACCGATGCTTCCACTGACCTGGTTTGAGGTGTTTCACCATCTCTCCGACTTTTGTGACTGTTCCAGCAGCTTCATGCCCGAGTACCATCGGCTTCTTCACAACAAAATCTCCAATCCGGCCATGCTGCCAGTAGTGGACATCTGACCCGCAGATCCCCACAGAGTGCATCTTCAGGATCACCTCTAGTTAGAGAGTCAAGGAGAGAAAGCATGTGAGGGAAAAAGCGAGCCTTCTCCTCTCAGGAGCTCTAGTAATTTCCCTCTGGACTGGGGAGAGAGCTGGGTTCTCAGCATCAGGCACAAATTGAGATTACAAAGGAAAACAAGCTAAGGAGAAAGCCCAAGCAGAGGAGAGCAGAACAGCTTGACCGAGCAAAGGAACTGAGCGTGATGAGTAAGTTTACAAGTTTACTTGGCTAGTCCAGTGGACCCAGCTGCTTAGTCAAATATCCATGCAGATGTTGCTCACAGGGTAGCTTGTTGTGAGGGGTTTTATGGTACAATTAGCATTTAAACCAATAGACTGAGTGAAGCAGAGTATCTTCCATAAAAGTAGGTAGGCCCCATCCAATCAAGTAAAGGCTTTGTGCACAAAGATGGGATTTTCTTTTTTCTCTTTTTGATTTTTCGAGACAGGGTTTCTCTGTAGCCTTGGATCCTGTTCTGGAACTAGCTCTTGTAGACCAGGCTGGCCTCGAACTCACAGAGATCTGTCTGTCTCTGCCTCCTGAGTGCTGGGATTAAAGGCATGCACCACCACCACCTGGCCAAGACTGGGATTTTCTGAGACTCTAACCCAGGAAGCTCTTCCTGAGTCTGCTGCCCTGCCCTAGAGTTCTCCAGGCCATCCAACCACAGGAGCCAGTTGCTTAACATAAAATAAACTGCCCTCTTCTCCCCGCCACCTCATGTATCTGCTCATACAGACATATCTTATTTGTTCTGTTTGGAGAACCCTGACCAATCCTGCTGTAACAAGATATCATGAGGAGGAAGCACTGTATCAACCATTTAAAAGAACAACTGGTTTGTTCGAGATAACTGTTTCCAAACACTGTGCTGAGCCCACTCTTAGCGTCCTGAAAATCTCTCCGCTGGCCACTGTATGATAAACTGCCATGTTAAAGTCCCTCCTGTTCCCTGTTTTCTAAAAAGGTTTAGCTTTACTTAACTCTCCTGTAAGTTCACATCACACTTC
Source organism: Arvicola amphibius (assembly GCF_903992535.2). Classification (NCBI taxonomy): domain Eukaryota; kingdom Metazoa; phylum Chordata; class Mammalia; order Rodentia; family Cricetidae; genus Arvicola; species Arvicola amphibius. The sequence goes on from NC_052051.1 coordinate 53,315,472, forward strand.
CCCTTTGAGGACTGAATCAAGTGAGGTTTGGTAGGACTACTGTTGTCAAGTGTCCAAGTTTAAAATGATGCCTGGAACAAGACAAGGTTGACCACTCTCTCCATATCTACTCAATATAGTTTTTGAGGTCCTAGCTAGAGCAATAAGACAACAAAAGGAGATCAAGGGAATACAAATTGGAAAAGAAGTTCAACTCTCACTATTTGCTGATGATATGATAGTTTACATAAGTAACCCCAAAAATTCTACCAAGGAACTTCTACAACTCACAAACACCTTCAGTAATGCAGCAGGATACAAGATTAACTCAAAAAAAATCAGTAGCCCTCCTTTATATAGATGATAAATGGGCTGAGAAAAAAAAAATCAGAGAAACAGCACTCTTCACAACAGCCACAAACAACATAAAATATCTCGGGGTAACTCTAACCAAACAAGTGAAAGATTTGTATGACAAGAACTTTAAATCTTTGAAGAAAGAAATTGAAGAAGAAACCAAAAAGTGGAAAGATCTCCCATGTTCTTGGGTAGGTAGAATTAACATAGTAAAAATGGCAATCTTACCAAAAGCAATCTACAGATTCAATGCAATTTCCATCAAAATCCTAGCAAAATTCTTCAAAGACCTCGAAAGAGCAAAAAACGGAAAAAAATGGAAAAGCAAAAAACTCAGGATAGCCAAAAGAGTCCTGTACAATAAAAGAACTTCTGGAGGCATCACAATTCCTGACTTCAAACTTTGCTACAGAGCTACAGTACTGAAAAGAGCTTGGTATTGGCATAAAAACAGACAGGAGGACCAATGGAACTGAATCGAAGACCCAGATATTAATCCACATACCTACCTATGAACACCTGATTTTTGACAAAAAAGCAAAAAATATAAAATGGAAAAAAGAAAGCATATTTAACAAGTGGTGCTGGCATAACTGGGTACCAACATGTAGAAAAATGAAAATATATCCATATCTATCACCACGCACAAAATTCAAGTCCAAATGGATCAAAGACCTCAACATAAAGCCAGCCACACTGAACCTGATAGAAAAGAAAGTGAGAAGTACACTTGAACACATTGGTACAGGAAGCCACTTCCTAAATATAACCCTAGCAGCACAGACAGTAAGAGAAATAATTAATAAAAGGGACCTCCTGAAACTGAAAAGCTTCTATAAAGTAAAGGACATGGTCAATAAGCAAAACGGCAGCTTACAGAATGGGAAAAAACCTTCACCAACCCCACATCAGACAGAGGTCTGATCTCCAAATTAAACAAAGAACTCAAGAAACTGACCGTCAAAAGAACAAATAGGGCTGGAGAGATGGCTCAGTGGTTCAGAGCACATAACTGCTCTTCCTTAGGATATGAGTTCAGTTCCCAGCACCCACATCAGGTAGCTTACAACTGCCTGCGACCCCAGCTCCAGGGGAACCTCACACCTCTGACCTCTATGAGCACCTGCATCCATGTGCACATACCCTCACATACATGTAACTAAAATAAATAAAAATAATTTTTAAAAAAGAACAAATAATCCAAAAAAAAAAAAAAACGGAGTACAGACCTAAACAGAGAACTCTTAACAGAGGAATCTAAAATGGCTGAAAGACACTTAAGGAAATGCTCAACATCCTTAGCCATCAGAGAAATGCAAATTAAAACAACTCTAAGATTCCATCTTACACCTGTAAGGATGGCCAAGATCAAAAACACTGATGACAACTTATGCTGGAAAGGTTGTGGGGAAAGGGAACACTCCTGCATTGCTGGTGGGAGTGCAAGCTGGTACAGCCCCTTTGGATGTCAGTGTGGCGATTTCTCAGAAAAGTAGGAAACAACCTTCCTCAAGACCCAGTAATACCACTTTGGGGAATATGCCCAAAGGATGCTCAATCATGCTACAAGGACATGTACTCAACTATGTTCACAGCAGCATTGTTTGTCATAGCCAGAACCTGGAAACAACCAAAAGGCTCCTCAATCAAGCAATGGAGTACTACACAGCAGAAAAAAATAACGGCATCTTGAAATTTGCAGGCAAATGGATGGATCTAGAAAACATCATATTGAGTGAGGTAACCCAGACCCAGAAAGACAAATATCATATGTACTCACTCATAAGTGGCTTTTAGATATAAAGCAAAGAAAACCAGACTAAAAATCACAATCCCAAAAAATCCTAGCCAACAACTTATCCCTAAGATAAGTGGATCTAATCTAACATGGGAAGTAGGAAAAGACAAGATCTCCTAAGTAAATTGGGAGCATGGGGACCATGGGAGAGGGTTGAGGGGAGGGGAACAGAGAAAAATGTATAGCTCAATAAAATCAATTTTTAAAAAAAAAAGGAAAAAATGATGTCTGGGCCTCTCAGCTCAAGTAGGTACCAAAAGATTCTGGGCTCTGTCTGACGGAGATAACCACATCATGAACACCACCGTGGGAAAAACTCCATCATCAACAGACAAAGAGGCCCAAAAGTTCTTCTGTGCACTCAGACATTTTAGCTATTGTCCTTGCCACAAACCACAGCAAAACTCCTAGGTGTGGCTCTGAAGGGTTGTCTTTGCCCTTGTCTTTGGTTAAGCAGTTAGGAATGGCAGACTGAATTCTGAGATCAAAGATAGAAAAAACTACTGAAATCAGAAAAACTCTGAGCTTTCCCTATAGAAGTCCACTGTTTGCAGCAAGAATTGAGATCTAACTTATTGGAACACTCACTTTCTGACAAACTTTCTCTTCCAATTCAACTAAAGCAAAAGACAAAACAATGTCAGTAGGCTGGGTGGGAGAGGGTCCTTCACAGTCCAAGCAAGTCCTTACTTAGCCACCCCTCAACCAAAGCTATCTTGTCAGGGTACAGTGGGGCACCTCCTCCACTTTTCTGAACATGATATCTTCGTGACAATGTTTAAGCCTTAAATTTGCATTGCTTGCTAAACACTGATAGAAATGGGTGTTATTTATATCTTATCACTCTAAGTCAATAATGCAGCTGACCTTTGAGTAGCGAAGTTCAGGAGTTACCAAGAAAGCTGGCTTTAACTGATGTTCACTCAGAATCTATGCTTCTGGGCTGAAGTGAGGCAGGGTAGAGAGGACATCCCAAGTCATCAAGAAGAGCAAAAAGATCTGAGGGATGTAAGATCCTGTCCATTGTCCCTAGCCTCACCCTGGAATCCTACAGACTATGAACTGGATTCTGGGATGGAAACGATATCCAATAACCAACAGTTGGCATGACCTCCCCAGGTCTAGATACCACCAGGAAACTTGCATGACAGCTCAGCCCAGTGGGCTCACTCACTGAGAGGCCAAAAAGTGGAGCAAAGGTGTTCAGAGCCCTGCCCCTACATGCTCAGTCACTTTCTGTACTTGGTTGATTAAAGGAAGGGACGGACTTCCCGCAGCCCCTCCCACCCCTGCTGGATAGGCAGATAGTTCTGGGCTGGCCCTCTTGGGTGTGCTAACACAGTGTGCCTTTGCTAACTACAAGATTTAGCTCTGTAGATTTCTAGAACCAGAATATGACTTGGCATCTAATCTGGTAGACAGGATACTTGGCTGTTAGGTAGAAAGGGTTGGTTCTGCCTTTGGTTCACATGCTTCACATTAAAAATCTAGTGCAGCTCAGCAGTCTGGTATCTTAATTTTTCTCTTCTATCACTGATTCTTATATTTCATATAGTAGCCAAGATAAACCACTGTGGCCAATGGAAAAGAAGTAAACATGTTGACCAGTAGGAAAGGGGGGCAGAGGTCAATGCACACGCCTCTGAGGCCAGTACCAGCAAGTACCATGTCAGGTCAGTTTCCCATGGACGTACCATTTGGGCCTGGCTCAGGGATTGGGTAGTTCTCCTGGAATAAATAAAACAGAAAAGTTGTTTAGTATACATAACTTACCCCCATAAACATTTTTCTGCTTTTAAAATATTAGCCTGGAGTTTCATTTAATTATTCCTTAGAACACAAGTACAAACCATACTCTACTATCTGTGAGCACTGAAGGGGCATGGCAGATGGCAGGCTTCACCATGCTGCTCAAAACAGAGCCACAATATATTCCAAATGCAATAGAAAGTCACATATGTAATAGTGACATGCCACAGAGTGAAACAAAGTTCTGAAGCTAGGTTCCCTTCCTGGAAAACTACCAACTGCCCCAAAATCAAAGCCTGATTCTAGATCAGAACGTCAAATACTGAAGGAAGCTACTCTAGGCACTCAATCAATACACCACCCCCTTTGGTGCTACTTGCCCAGGACTAAGAAAAACATGTGCTAGCTGTGCCCCCATGCAGAAAGGTGTCTGAACTGCTGTGGCCTCCAGATTTGCATTCCACATTGGATCTTTTCATCCTGGAAATCATGGTATCAGACACAGATGTTTGGTCTGGCATTCCTACCGGGAAAGGGGGAGGGTGTAAGCAGGTCTTTGCAAGGACTGAACCTCTAGGCAGGTGGGAGGCTGTCTACGATACCACTCCTTTCTCTTATTTCAGTACAGGCAGATAGGTTGCCCAGTTCTCTCTTCTAAAACTTCCCGTTTGGAGTTTTAGGAGCCCAAGGGAACACAAAGGCTCTGCGTTTTAGTGCAAAAAGCAACCCGAGGTATCCTGATATTTATAGCTAGTATTAGAATAGAATTTGAGGGGCTGGAGAGATGGGTCAGAAATTAAGAGCAGGGGCTGCTCTTCTAGAATACCCTAGAATTCCCAGCATTCACATGGCAGTTCACAACTGTCAATAACTCCAGTTCCAAGGGATCAAACACACATGCAGGCAAAACACTGATGCACATAAAACAAAAATAAAAAGGAATCACAAAAAATAGAACTTTTAGCCGGGCGGTGGTGGCGCACGCCTTTAATCCCAGCACTCGGGAGGCAGAGGCAGGCGGATCTCTGTGAGTTCGAGACCAGCCTGGTCTACAAGAGCTAGCTCCAGGACAGGCTCTAAAGCTGCAGAGAAACCCTGTCTCGAAAAACCAAAAAAAAAAAAAAAATAGAACTTTTCTCCATGGTTAACTGGCCAGGGTAAAGTCAGGGTTGACAAGTAAGAAGGACACTGAGTGGCCAGACCCAAGTGTTCAATTTATAAATTTTTTGTGGGTAGACAAGAAGCAAGGGAAGAGGCAAATGAAACATTTACAGTGCCTGCTGTGGATGAGATCATTCTTTCAGCTTTGTCTTACCAAGCCCAGAGTTGACAGACGACATAACTTAGTCAAGATCCTATTGCCATGCGGTGGTTAACCAGGGCTCAGCCCCAGCTGTATCCAACGCCTATACCAGTTTCTATTGTACCTACTGGGTCCCAAGGTCGAGTGATCTTTCTTCTTTAGGCAACAGAAAGAGTTGTCAATCATGTGACGTGACTGACAGTGGGCCCTATGCAGAGCATTCTTTTTTTATTGAGCTATACATTTTTCTCTGCACCCTTCTCTTCCTCCCTCTTCTACTCACTCCATGACCCCCATGCTCCCAATTTACTCAGGAGATCTTGTCCTTTTCTCCTTCCTATGCAGATCCATGTGTGTCTCTCTTAGAGTTCTCTATGTTGTCTAGGTTCTCTGGGGTTATGGCCTGAAGGCTGGTTTTTCTTTGATTTATGTCTAAATGCCACTTGTGAGTGAGTACATATTATATTTGTCTTTCTGGTCTGGGTTATCTCACTCAATATCATGTAGAGTATTTTATTGGGGGCTGTACTTACAGCTCTCCACCTCCTTGTCCAGTGAGATGGCTCAGCAGGTGAGGGTCCTTTTGGACAAGCCTGACAATCTCAGTTTGATCCCTGGAACCCACGTGGTAGAAGGCAAGAACCAACTCCCATGAGTTATCCTCTGACTTCCACACACCAGTCACAAGTCATACACACACAAATAAATGAATATTTTTTTAAAAGAAGAAAGGAAGGGCTGGGAGGTGGTGGCACATGCCTTTAATCCCAGCACTCAGGAGGCAGAGGCAGGTGGATCTCTGTGAGTTTGAGGCCAGCCTGGTCTACAAGAGCTAGTTCCAGGACAGGCTGCAAAGCTACAGAGAAACCCTGTCTAAAACAAACAAACAAACAAAAACAAAAAAGAAGGAAGGAAGAAGGCAAGAAGACCTTTCAACCTCCAAAAGTTTCCTGAGCTGCCTTTTTTGAATTTTATGAAACAATGTCTTTCTGTTTCCAGGCACTGGAATGTACCCCAGGCTAGACTCAAACTCATGATTCTCTAGTCCCAGTGTCCTGCTAGGATTTAGGCTTGTGCCCCAGGCCTAGCTCAAGTCCCTTGCTTTAGGCAGCCTCACAGCACCAATTCACCTCTAGAACTAAATGCTGCTCAATACTACCATGTTCCTATTTCTTCAGCACCAGGTACAGCCTAGCCCCAAACCCCGGTGGTAGCCTTCCCCAAAGAGTGTCTCCAGTAAGCTCTTTCTTTCTTTTTCTTTCTTTCTCTATTTTTGGTTTTTTGAGACAAGGTTTCTCTGTAGCTTTGGAGCCTGTCCTGGAACTAGCTCTTATAGAACAGGCTGGCCTCAGACTCACAGAGATCTACCTGCCTCTGCCTCCCGAGTGCTAGGATTAAAGGTGTGCGCCGCCACCACCACCCAGCCAGCTCTAACTGCTTTCATTCACTTCAGAGCAGCAGGCTCTCCTGTGGAGAAGATTCAGTGCTAACTAAGCTCCTCCAGAGAAAGAAAGCTCAGTCCACGTGCTGACGCTGATCAGCAGGCACAACTATACTGCCCACCAGGTACCTGTGCTAAGTGCTGTACAGGCCTCAAAGGATAGCCCAGGTGCTGCACAGCCCGAAGCCATCCCCATGGGTTGAGGATGAAGACTTGGGGTAGTTAGCAACCTGCCAGGGGCTGCAGAGGCTAAGGGTGGATGACCACTACGTGAGCCCAGGAGTGAGGCATCAACTGGCCAACACAAAAAGAGCCTCGTGTGAGGGGGAAATGGTTAAAGTACTTAAGGAACATTTGGTTTTTCTGGGGGAGAGTGGTTGGTTTTCTAATGTTAGTTTTTTCTTCTCAGTAATTTTGAGTGGGGAAAGTCTATAATCACCACCTTAGGATAGGTGTCACCAAAATCTCTCTCAAAGGAGTCACCACTCTCATGTTTAAAATTAACTAACATCCTACATTGTTGAGTAAATTTGTGTTTCTTATTCTTACATCCAGTGAAAATTTAAGCTTCAATTTCAGTGGAATTTAATGATTACTGATTTTGTTTCTAACTTGGACCCTTGCCCACATCCCTACCAATGGCAACAGCAGACAAATCCCCCAACACGGATACCCAATTCCACATTCTTCCTATTCTTGCTTCCAGCTAGGGTAAGCCTGAACACCAGACCTGGGTGGGGAAATGGGAGATGGAAGCTCAGAGGAACAGCTGGTACACCATGTAAGCCATGAGCCACTAGAGATTTATCTACTGCTCTAACCACTACTAAACCTTACCCCTGTCGGGCAGTGGTGGCGCACACCTTTAATCCCAGCACTCCGGAGGCAGAAGCAGGCGGATCTCTGTGAGTTTGAGGCCAGCCTGGTCTACAAGAGCTAGTTCCAGGACAGGCTCTAAAGCTACAGTGAAACCCTGTCTCGAAAAACCAAAAACCAAACCAAACCAAAACAAAAAAACCTTACCCCTATTCCACATGCAAAGATGCAGTGATTGTTCAGGACACTAGAGGGTGCTGTGCTAGTAGTCTGTTTACTGTCTGGCTGCAGAAGAGAGACCCATTCTCCATTCTTCACACCATCCCCCTTTTCACTTTCTAGCTATGTACCTGAGGGTGACCCTTACATTCAGTTTCTCCTTCCAAATCCTGGGAATACAGCTGAGTGCCACCACACCATATTCCTATGATGCTGAGGAAGGAACCCGAGGCTCTGTGCATATAAGACAAACAGTCTACCAACTGAGCTACAGTCCTAAAGAGCCCCCTCCTCTTGATGACTTCTCCCACCCATCCTTTCAACTCAGGCTCAGCACCTGCCTCCCCCTCTCCACAGGGGATATGCCACTGGACACAAGATCATATTAAGATCAACCATTGGGAGCCGGAGAGATAGATGGCTCAGCAGTTGAAAGTGCTTGTTGATCTTGCAGAGGACCAGAGTTCAAGTCCTAGCACCCGTGTTAGGCTGTTTACAAATACCTGTAACTCCTTTTGAGGAAGCTGAGGCAGAAGGATCTAGAACTTTAAGATTGCCTAAACTAGGCACAGCAAGACTTTGTCTCAAAATAAATAAATAAGCCTTAAGTTTGTAAATATTATGCCAAGTATCATTGCTACCACAGCATGGCCACTGAACATTAAAAAGGTGGTGTGTGACCAGCTGTAACCATGTTACCTAATCTCCTTTTCCATCTTAGATTTCCCTGGTACTAAACTTTTCTTCATCTACTTCTCTCTAAAGGTTTTTGAGAGCTATAGCTCAGCTGTTCACACATACACACACACACGCACGCACGCACGCACGCACGCTTAGTTCCTCCGAGATTCTAGATTTCCACTTTATTTCCAGTGACTACTTTCTCATTTCAGACATTCAAGTTTCCTAAGCTGAATATCTTGTCAATGAGTCACAAAGGTGCAGAGAGGAGCTTTGAAGCCTTCTTTAGTTCTGCTGGCATGCTGGAACTTTTCCAGTCAGAAACCATCTATCTAAATCACACAGACAGCTGTCCTTCTCTCTGCAGGACACTTACAGTAGCCCCGAGTCCCCAGGAAGATGTCCCTGGTAGGATGGGTCATCTCAGCTGTCTCTGGCATCCCAAATAGTGTGTTAGTGTGTGTGATATGTCTTGAATGCCGTCAGCTCTCTTTCCATTGGTATATTTGAATTCACACCCTCCATCCTTTCTGCCCAGGTCAGTGGTTCTCATCCTTCCTAATGCTGTGACCCTTTAACATGTTCCTCATGTTGTGGTAACCCCTGACCATAAAATTATTTTCATTGTTACTTCAGAACTGTAATTTTGCTACTGTTATGAATTGTAATGAAAATATCTGACATGCAGGATATCTGATATGTGACCCTTGTGAAAGGGCTCTTTAACCTCAAAGGGGTCACAATCTACATACTGAGGACCATTGGCCTAGGCGGTAGGAAGGGCTTCAAGCCAAGGAGAAATCAGGGAGGGTAAGTTTTCCCTCCTCCAGCCAGCCTTGGGCAGAAGTCAGACTCTGGAATAGCCTTCCCGTGTGCAAAGTTGGCTCTTCTCAACCCGCTGTGTACCTGGGGCACATTACACAACCTCTTGATTCTCCCCTTCTGTATCATGAGGATAGTCATCAAAGGGAGTGCCGCCCCACAGCAAATATGTTTGCTCTTATTACAAAAGAAACAACCCCAAGTTCTGTCCCCTAACAGTTGAACCAGCTCTGGACAGCCTTGTCTTTTGGGAAAGGGCAAAGTACTCCAAACTATTGGAGGGGAATATCGGACTCCATTCTTTTCATGTCAACTTTTAGAGAAATTTGCCCTTTAAAAGGCTGGGATTTAGCCGGGCAGTGGTGGCGCACGCCTTTAATCCCAGCACTCGGGAGGCAGAGACAGGCGGATCTCTGTGAGTTCGAGACCAGCCTGGTCTACAAGAGCTAGCTCCAGGACAGGCTCTAAAAAAGCTGCAGAGAAACCCTGTCTCGAAAAACCAAAAAAGGCTGGGATTTAGAAGAGCTAAAGAAGGACTCTAGCCCTGATTTAGGTTTGATTCTTGTTATGTGAAGATGAAGCCATCCCCATGCCTTAAAAGGACAGGCAGGGTATGGGAGGTAGAGGTGGCCTGTGTCCAGATTCTGAGCAGATGTCTTTGCCACTTGCTCCCACATGCAGACTTCCTGTGACCCCGAGGCCTGTGCTGAACACGTAAGGTGAACAAGAGACACTATTGTCACTTCTCTTGCTTTGTTTTCCCTTATCCCCATGTATTTGTCCTGTGTCCTAAGAGTGGGAGGGAAAGCCAAAGATTTTCCAATTGGACGAGAGGCTTTTGTTAGGCCGTCAAAATAAAGGGTTGGAAGCGCTCCCATAGTCCACTGAGCTGGTCCTCTGCCCAGGCTCTCCTTGTTCTGCCCAGCCTCTGTCCTGCTGATAACAATCTTTCTGAAATACAAACCTGTTTAGGCTCCCCATTAGCCCTGAAAAGTCCCCTACCCCTCATGCCCTGCCTCCACCTCTCCTCCAGCCATACCCAACACATCCTCACAGGGGCCATTTCTCCTTCTTCTTCCTCATGATCCCACATGAGATGGGAAGGGGAGCATCCTAATTCCTGTGGGACCCTTAGGCGACTTGTGTTTGGATGTGCTGGAATTGATGTATCTGGAAACACCCAGATGGATCTATCCAATAGTAGGGTTTTGGGTTTGGGGACAAGGTCTCACTGTGGTCAGCAGGAAATGAAAAATCAAATCGTTTTTTTCATCTCAGAGTTTGTGAGGCACCAAACTGAAGGTCTTAGCACACGGCTGGACTGGAGTAATCTAGTAATATCTTGATTCCTTTTGCTAATTTCCCTTAGTATTCTAGCAAACTCTACAGCATAAAATATTTTTAATGCAAAAACTCACAATCCACCCACTTGCCCCCAACACCAAACAAAACTTTAGTGCAGAGAAGTCAGCTGTCTCCTATTCCAATTTCACCAACCAGTAATCCATTCCCCATAAAGAAAAGTAAGATTGGGGCTTGAGAGATGGCTCAGAGGTTAAGAGCACTGGCTGCTCTTCCAAAGGTCCTGAGTTCAATTCCCAGCAACCACATGGTGGATCACAACTATCTATAATGAGATCCGATGCCCTCTTCTGGCCTGCAGGCATACATGCAGGCAGAACATTGTATACATAATAAATAAATCCCTTAAGAAAAGCAAGATTTAGATTCTACAAGATAGGCCAAAGGGACAGAAAGTAGCTGAACCACTGCAGCTGAATACAGAGTTCTGCCTGGCCCACATTCTAATTTTTCCAAAATTGCCCATACATTTGCCAGTTTTAGCCTTTATTCATCTCTTCATGCTAAGATGGTTTAAAGGCTTTGGCCTCCTGCCTAACCCCACAGTTGGCACATAGCAGGAACGACACATGGGACTCTATGCTGGCCCTGTGTAAGCACAGCACCACTGAAGCACACACAATCCAAATGAACACTAAAACCTTCCCCCTCCTCTGTGTTAAGAATTTAACCTCGACTCTACCACTGGCTTGAACTTACTTTGGAGCTCACTCAGGCCTTGAACTCTCAGTAAGTCTTCCTGCCTCAGTCTCTGGGACTATAGGCCTGGTGCCCCTCTTCAAGACAATTATAGCAGGAAGGAAAAAAAAAACATTGTTAAGCCACATAACTAACAGTGGAGCTAAGACTAACCCCTCCTCCAGCCCCCTGGCTTTGAGTTTACTATTTCTTTTTCAAGAAGACCCCCGTGAATTGACACTACTTGCTGACGAGTGGGGTGGCTTTCTTGTACATCAGCTGACTCAATTCTTTCTTCTTTTTGCTTCCTAAAGTCCCAATTTTCTCATTTAAAATAGGGAAATAATGAAGCCAGGCATTGGTGGTGCACAGCTTTGTTCTCAGCACTTAGGCGGCACAGGCAGGCAGATCTCTAAGTTTGAGGCCAGCCTGGTCTACAAAGAGAGTTCCAGGCCAGCTGGGAACACAAAGAGAAACCCTGCCTCCAAAAACAAAAACAAAATATAAAATAAAAATAAAATAGAGAAATCTGGTTTTTCCCCTCATTATGAAGGAAAGCTACCAGTCTGTCCTAAGATATATGTATCCATATGCACATCCAGCACTGCCCTAATGTGTACACTCACATCTACTAGTCTATTCTAATAAGTGTGTGTGTGCACACACAACACAAACCACATTCCCTCTCTCACTCTGTCACCCCAATTACAAATGCTCCCTCCTTGCTGTGTTGACTTTGAGCGTGAGAACTTTGGTTACTGTTGTAAGGAAGAAAAGGAAGCCGTCTTCTAGGTAGGCAGAGGCGAGACTGGGTGTTAGGTTTCCTTCCTGCTTGTCTCAGCAGTGGCTCAGGTCCTGTTTGTCCAGAGCCATGCCCTGGACCTTGGCCAGTTTCTGGCCTTAGTGGTGGCAGGCATGAAGGCAACACTGGGAAAGCCTGAGCTCTCCTTCACTTGGATTCCTGCCTTGGATTTTCAGAATGGGTGTTTCTCTAAACAATTCCTTTCATGTGAGCTCCTGAGGCAAGGATTTTTATCAGTAGACCCTGCCCCTAATCTACCCAAACAGAAGGTAGGTCTCCATTGACCACCCAACCCCAATGGAAAGGCCTAAAATCTGTGTGGTGTCATATCAAAAGGGAACAGAGTCATGTCTTCCCCCATCCCATCCTATAATCCATAGCCAAGCTGCTATGGCTTTCAAAAGCCACTACCGCTTAATCACTACTGCTACACTCAGACATCTTGGTTATGGTTCAGTGCTGGTACTGCCACCCAAACTTTTCCTCCTGAACCAATCTGCTCTAAGAAAATGGAGGTGGCTGGGAGAGGGTCATGCCTGGGAAGAAGAGCCCAGGAGGCTTGAGCTGGACTACAGGGGCCCCAGCAACAGCATACTCCCCACTAGGAGCTCTTATGACTTTACTTCTTACAGGCAAGTGGAGACACCGCAGTATCCCTTAAAGAGAAATCAGGGTAGAACAGTCCTTTGTACAGGACGGTGCTTTAAGGATTTCTTTCATCTCACTCTTTTGGGATGCTCGGGGGCAGGGACTGTGTTCTCTCTGGGCCCTCAGACCAATGCCTAGTTCCACAGCAGGCATATTCTCACTTAATAAACAATAGTGGTATGGAGGAGCATGTTCAGACTCACTCTGTAAGCTATGTAGAGACACATCACTTTTCTATCCCACATCTGCTATGGACTGTAATAATCATAATTTTTTAAATAATTTTTTAACTCAGGAGGTTGGGTGGATGTTCTAAAGTGATTGGGAACTGCACACGAAAGGGAGTTTGAATCTGAGTTTTTGTTTGGATCTGTTAACTAACCAAGACTACCATCTTGGGGGATGGCACTTTTCCCATCAACTGGAGTGTCACCTCCAGGCAAGGGTTCTTGGTTTGGAATCCACCAAAGGCTAGGTCTACAGGTAGAGGAGTTAAGGAACTTCTTGAACATTTGAAAATGCTTCCAAACTCAAAACTCAAGTCTGTTTGCACTCTGTAGAAACCACCGAGGACAGATTCTTTTTTTTTTTTTTTTTTTTTCGAGACAGGGTTTCTCTGTGGCTTTGGAGCCTGTCCTGGAACTAGCTCTTGTAGACCAGGCTGGTCTCGAACTCACAGAGATCCGCCTGCCTCTGCCTCCCGCGTGCTGGGTTTAAAGGCGTGCGCCACCATCGCCCAGCGTCGACAGATTCTTAAACAGACAAGAACTGTTCATCCGAATGAGTCTCTCCTGGGACATGTTCTTTGAGGGAGGAAGGAGGCAGAGATGCTGGGGAGTAGCAGAGATGGCTGGTACCCAAACCAAATACTGCATGTCCCGCTGATATGGACTTTGTCAAAGGAACTTTGGCATGACCAGAGATGATTCAGCAGATGTTTGGACTCTGGTGCAGGGGGGCAGAACCAAGTTTAAAGCCAGAGACAGGTACACAGAATGTTCTGGGGAAGCGCTACAGATGTGGATCAAGGGAGACAGCGATAGGCTGTATCACCAGTTAAAGTGCATTGCGAGCATTTACTGAATGCTGGGTCGCCTCGTGATAAAGAAAAATAATTCTGCAAGGGGATATTATCGGGATTAAAGAGAATTTCACCGCTTTTAAGTGCCATCTTGCCACCCTTTTCCTCTCTGCACTGTCTACCCGGAGAAGATCTGAGTAGATTCGAATCCTGCCCCAGTCTCCCTCTGAAGAGCAATAGCAAGAGCGTGAATTTGCAGCTAGCAAAGGAGACCAAGGCTTGGTTTGTTTTCAACGGTCCAGGGCACAGGCCACGTGCCAGGCACGGGGCTAACTTCCGGGAGCACGCGACCAGAAACTCTCCCTAGAGATAAATAACGGCCCGCTAACTGCTACCCCACCCCCACCTCCCGGTAACCAGCAAAGATCTGGGTAAACCGGGGCAGCCAGGGGAGCTAGGTACGGGCCAACAACCGGCCCTGTGAGTGACAGGAACTTGGGAGTGGTGACTGCCGCTGCAGGCAGCGGGGTGAGGCAGGGCGGGGCGGGTGGCGGCCTGGGTTCCCACCCCCCGCTTTCCCTTTTTACCAGGCGAAGGTCCCCAGGTCCGTGCACCACCAGGGACAGGTTCTCGGCCTTAGCTGGAGCTGCCATGTCGCTTTCTTGCTCGGAGGTGTCGGCTGGACCCGGTGAGGCGCAGGTGCTTCTAGTCGGCCCACCGCCAGGGGTCCGGAGTAAGGGGCAGGGGCGGGCCCTGGACCAGGCGACGCGCGGCCCTGAGGCGGGGCCTGCTCGCGCTTGACAGCCTGGGGGTGGGGTCTTGGAGGGGCGGGGTCTAGGAGGGACGGGGCTTCGCGCAGACCCAGCAGCCCCGGGAAAGGAAAGTGGCCACAGCGGGTCCGGGGCTTCAGAAGCCTGGGATTCCTTGCCTAAGGCTAAGCACAGAGATCCTCAAGAGCAAGTTTAGGTCTGAGGTGGAGCCCGGCTGTTTTGCATTATTAACTAGAACAGAGCAACTCACTGCAGGAGGGACGCCGAATGCGCTCTGAGAAACTCACTCTGCGCTGCAGCCACTTTGGTTTCCCAATCATCCAGCAAAAGGCTTGTCACCAGCAGAAATGAAAGAAGGAATGCATCAGCATAAAGATGCTGCAGGGCGGAATTTGCTAGCCTTTCTCTTTAAAAGTTTTCTCGCTTTCCATTGGCAGGAGGATTTCAGCTCAGATCCCGCCTTTAGTACCTCCCAAATCAGGACAAACAGGTTTCCTTCCCCTCTAGCAATGGAACTTGCTGTCCTTTTCTTTAGATGTCCATGCTGGGGGTTTCTTTCTTGTTTTTGTTTTTCTAGACAGGCTCTCTCTGTGTATCCTTGGCTGTGCTGGAACTCGCTCTGTAGACTACGCAAGCCTCGAACTCACAGAGATCCGCCTGCCTCTGCCTCCCAAGTATTGGGTTTAAAGGCTTGCGCCACCACTGCCTGATGATACTGGGGGTTTCATTCCCTCATCATCCCTACTACTGACCCTGTAATCTCCAGGAGATTCTCATCAGAGCTCCCAGCTCTGACGTCTCCACGTGACCATGGAGCACAGCTTTAAATTCTTTCCGAGCATCCATTCCCTGGCTGCACTAGGGGACCCACTGAGGCCAAGGTTTTATTTCTTGACTAGAACGTAGTGAGATGTTTAGCACAGCACAGCACCTTAAAACAAAGTGATAAGCTCCTGTGATGAAGATGAATGCCAAGTAATGTTAGAAAGGGGAACCCAAGAGAGGTGGAGCAGGTAGACGTTGGTTCAAGACTTAATAAAGCAACAGGATGGGTTTATTTAACTTTTAAAAATTATTTATGCCGGGCGGTGGTGGCGCACGCCTTTAATCCCAGCACTCGGGAGGCAGAGGCAGGCGGATCTCTGTGAGTTCGAGGCCAGCCTGGTCTACAAGAGCTAGTTCCAGGACAGGCGCTAGAAACTACAGGGAAACCCTGTCTCGAAAAACCAAAAAAAAAAAAAAAAAAAAATTATTTATGATTTTAAGTGTATGAGGGTTTGTTTTTTTTTGTTTTTTTTTTGTTTTTTTTTGCCTGTTTGTATGTATGTGCATGCTGGGGGTACATGGTATCCCCAGAGGCCATAAGAGGGCACTGGATACCCTGGATCTGGAGTCACTGATGGTTGTGAGCTGCCATGTGGCTGCTGGAAATTAAACCCAAGTCCTCTGCGAGAGCAACAAGTGCTCTTACCTACTGAGCCACCCCAGAGTGGATTTTTAAATGTAAATTTTAATTGAAAAGCTAACAAATTTCTAATTACATTTCTCCCCCCAAAAACTGAGTATCTAGCTGAGATTCAAAGCTCAGAAGATTCCAAAAAAAATTTTCAAATAAGTCCTCAGGTCCTTGCTACACACTGCTAATCAATGGCAGCCATGCTGCTCGACCCGGGGAGACCTGGCCTGCAGCTCAGCACCTTCATTGGAACATTAACTAAAGGTGCTTTTTTTTCAATTCATGAATAAAAATATTATGTGAATTCTGCTTCAGAAAAATTTACCAGTTGTTTGATTTACAAAGTCAAGTTTTAAAAGCAGTTAGTCAGAGGGTCAATAAATTAGGCAGAAATCATTTTCTCAGGAGGAGGAAAAGCCCCAAATGCCACTTTCTAATTTTATTCATAGTTAATAACAGAGGGACTTTTCCTAACCCAGACACAGAAATACAATTATCACATGTACTCACTCATAGGTAGTTTTTAAACATAAAGCAAAGAAAGCCAGCCTACAAACCACAGTCCCAGAGAATTTAGACAACAATACGGACACTAAGAGAGACATACATAGATCTAATCTACATGGGAAGTAGAAAAAGACAAGATCTCTTGAGTAAATTGGGAGCATGGGGATGTTAGGGGAGGGTTGAAAGGGGGAGGGGAGAGACAGGGAGGGGAGCAGAGAAAAATGTAGAGCTCAATAAAAATCAATTTAAAAAGGGGGGGGGCTTTCTCTCACACCAGAAGAAATGAAGTCATAGGTGTGGAGTCTGTCTTCCAGTTACGTCCCAACAAGTCCTGCTAATCCAGTGGGCTGCTGAGGGGCTCATCTCCCATCTGTCTATTGTTAACAGTTACATAAGCGACAGCTGGTGTTAGAGCAATCCCACAATGCCGCAGTGTCAGGACACGCCTCTTCCCTTCACACCCCTCCTCCTCAGTGTGCGGTCAGTGGAGTCTTCTCATATGAATGACTCCTCTGCAGTGAAATCATTTCTCATATTAACGGGTCTGCAGCTTTTGGGAGTTCTCGAGACGATTTGGCACCAGTCCAGTGTGTTGCACCAAGCGAACCTTTGGCATCAAGTTTTCAGCTAGAGTAAGCTTGAAGAATGCTCCCAAATTTGATCCTAAACTAAAATGTCAGCCGTCCATTTTCTTTGTTCTCATCATCCTCAGGAGGAGGTACATGCCCCCTAGTGGGTGGCACACTACTGAATACCACTGTATAAAACATCGCTAGAGAAACTTGGTCATTAACTCCTTTATCATCCATTCCCGAATCTTCCAATGTGGCCTTAGTTGTTACAGATTATTTCCCAATTTCTAAGTCAACTTCAACTATCTCTGTGACGTAAGGAAAGGCATGGTGCTCTGACTAAAGGAGACCAAAGGCTGCTGTGAGAGAGGTGGCATCTGCACCAAGGCCACTAATGGGGTAGATTTTTGCACAGAACAGCTTACTCAGTGAGTTGGGCTCTTGCTTTGAGACACCTTCCGTGTGGTTTAGCTGTGCTTGGCTGGCTCTTCCAGACTCTCTTGCAGCTAAGCAGACCTCATTCTGCTTAGCTTGCAGACCTTAGCATCTGCCTTCACACACTCTGTAGACTAAAATCCTGTTTGGAGTTTCCTCAGTTTCCCAAGGACGTCATCCCAGTGGGTGAAGCTGAAGCAGAAATGACAGACTAGCTTATGAAAAGAGGGACACATCAAGTAGAACTCCTTCACCTCAAATGATGAAAACAGAACAGTCCGAGTGGAGACACAAGGGCAATGTCTGGAGTTGTTTCTTTCCTCTCGTCACTTCCTTCACGCCTGATGTTGCCTAGCAACAAAGAGGTGTGATGTATCGTCATGAGCTGCTTGAACTCACTAAGAATCTGACTCTGGAAGCAGAGTTGGCCCCCCTCTACTTTAGACCCAGGTATATCTTTGTCAAGTGTTCTCCAAGACCCTTTATCTGGGGAGAGGCCAGTGCCCCTAACACTGTAACAGAAAAGGGAGAGAACTGCAAATAACATCAGAAAAAAGACAGAAGTAAACCATTTCCAACAGACTACTATTGATAATCCTGTTTTATTAAAAAGAAAGGAAGGGAGGGAGGGAGGGAGGGAGGGAGGGAGGGAGGGAGGGAGGGAGGGAGGGAGGGAGGAGAAGAGAAGAGAAGAGAAGAGAAGAGAAGAGAAGAGAAGAGAAGAGAAGAGAAGAGAAGAGAAGAGAAGAGAAGAGAAGAGAAGAGAGAAAGAAAAAGAAAACCTTCAGTGGGCACAGGAAGTCCAAAGTTCAACCGTGAGAAAGCTCAATCAGGAACTCCAGCTGGATGCTGGCTGCCTCAACTTTCTCCAGGCAGTTTCTGCTGGGTGTTGTGAGCCCTGATTGATGTTACTTTGTCTGTCCTCTTAAAGGCCACTCCAGTGGTCACTCCTGGATGTCGTGATCGCCTGACTTGATATTTTGCTTTCTATCTAAAACTTGTTCTTTATTCTTTTACTTTTGCTATCTGCTTGTTAAGCTTGATCATTCAAAACAGAAAGTACATGGGTCATTCCCCAAACTGTTCAGAACAAAGGGTCAAGGGACAAGATCTTCTGTGGCAGAACTTCTGAGAGGAAAAATAGAAAGGCTGAGTTGATAAGGATTCGTTATTATTATGTGTTTGTTTTTGAGACAGTGGTCCTGGCTGGTCTCAGATGTACTATGTAGACCAAGCTGGCCTCAAACTCACAGAGATCCATCCATGTACCACCACATGAGCTGTTTTTATTTTTGAAGACAGATCTCACATAGCCCAGGCTTGCCTGGAAGTCCTGATCCTTCAGCTTTCATATCCCAAGTGCTGGAAATACAAATATGAGTCAAAGTGCCCAGCTAGATAAGGATTCTTAAGAAACTTTTCAACTTCATCTTTAGATTTAGAAATGTACTGAGTGCACAAGATTTTATGTAGTTTTAGTTTAAAAAAAAAAGTAAAGAGCAACAGAGAAAAACCAAGATGGCGCTTCAGGGTATGGCGCTTCAAAGCTTTGAAATTCAAGAAGTTGTACAGTTTATAAAAACACACACAATGAGGCTGGAGAGATGGCTCAGTAGTTAAGAGCACTGACTGCCCTTCCAGAGGACCCAGGTTCAATTCCCAGCAACCACATGGCAGCTCACAACGGTCTGTAACTACAAGATCTGACACCCTCACACAGACATACATGTAGGCAAAATGCCAATGCACATAAAATAAAAATTATTTTTAAAAACACACAAAAAATGAATTGAACTATGGCACCGTATAAAACAAAACTTTATTTAAAGGAGTCTTTCTGAACTAGCTCATTTTAGTCAAAGATAAGCAAGAGGAAGTGCTGGAGAGCCTGGGTAACTAAGGAGACCCAGAGCGAGATGCTGAGCCTCCAGGAGCAATCCCTGCCCCTCTGGCCCAGGTCCAGCTGTTTTGAATGCCAAAAGATCCTACCTCACCTGGCTTCATGAATTGGAGAATCCTATAACAGCGCCCCAGACCCTAATAGGCCCCTAGACCTTAGCACAACTGACTCCATGATGGAAGTGCTAGCCAGGCTGTAAAACTTGGCACACAGACAGTACCATCTGCCAAAAATGAAAACAAAGACCTAATCCATCAAAGTCCATAGTTGTGGGAAAGTCTCTAAACGTATTTTGGCTTCTGTATGTTTGCTTCTGGCTAACTATTCTTGTTAACTGAAGTATGTCAACTCAGAGCTTAAAAGCTCATCCTGAGTAAGGTTCAGTGCTACCCTGGAATCCCTAGTACCTAGTGTAGTCACTGGCTGGCAAGTAAAGACTTTCTACTGGTTTAAACCCATGTCCAAACATTCTCCTCTGGTGAATACTCCACAACAGCCCTAATAATCCAGACCCCAAGCTAGAATGGCCACCAAGGTCCTGGACACCCAGTGAAGGGAACTTAAAGGCACCCCTTTGAGTGCCAGTGCTCCAGGCATGAAACACCCCATCGGGTGAGGTGCCGACTCAGCTATGGCTGCTGAGCTGTTCTGGGTCTGCAGTGAAGGGGCCAAGTCCTGACTTGTCTCCAGCTGGGGAGTTGAGACCAAGCCCTTCTTCTCAGCTCAATGCTCCAATCCAACAAAGGAAAGAGACACCTGTGGTCAAAGTAGAGCACACTTTCTCCTCTGATCCAGGTCAGTGTGCGACACCAACATGTCTGTGATGCATCAGTGCAACATCCAAAAAAGGTCTTGCTCTTGAAGTGTTTTGGACCAAGAGACAGCTCAGTTTTGAAATCTCCACTTCTCTTCCTGGGCCTTCTGTCTCCGTTGCCTGTCCCTAACAAAGGGCTTTGCTCTGTGTCTATCAAACAGCATGGTACAGGAAAGGAATAAGGAGTCTCTTGTCTAACTCAAAATCCGACCAGTGTTTTACGGGGAAAGAATTTATGAAACCTACTGATCCAGTACAACATTCACCTGTGGCTTGCAGAATTTATTTACTGTGGATAGTTGTTTTGTTTAAGGTTGCTTTCAACCTATTGTCTGCTTTCAATAAATGATTTCTACAAGACACACCACACACACACACACACACACACACTATTCTGGGTCAGGGACTTGGAAAAGCAATAGTATAATAAAGTTTTTTGTTTATCTTAGCTTAAAAAGTCTGATTACCTGAGAAGTCCAAGGCATAGTAGTGAGTACTCCCCAACTCTGTGAGTGAGCATTGGTTACATTGTTTTCTTAGATGCAAGTCAATTTTTGGCTTTTTTTTTTTCCGAGATAGGGTTTGTCTGTAGTTTTGGAGCCTGTCCTGGAACTAGCTCTTGTAGACCAAGCTGGCCTCGAACTTACAGAGATCTGCCTGCCTCTGCCTCCTTAGTGCTGGGATTAAAGCCAAGTCAAACTTAAATAGACTGAATATGTACAAGAGAAACAGATTGGGTATGTAGTTTTTAAATTATCTCAAGGCATATAATTAATTTTGTTCCAAGGTTGGGCAAAAGTTAAATTTCAAGAAGCATGAGGTATTTTCAGAAAAAGTTATTTCCATGTGTGTTCATTGATGGAGCTTTGGACATCTCATGGATTCTAGCTTCAGAATCACATGATGAGGCTATGGCAGAACCGTGATTTTTAAAGTTTTGTTTTGTTTTTTAATTTGTTGGTACACAAAAGATACATTAGGCAAGAGATTGTGTTATAGGTTATGTTGGCCTGTACATTATGTGATGGAGGAGGGTTATCTGTATATCTGTTGTTTCATTGGTTAATTAATAAAGAAAACTGCTTGGCCTGTTAGGTCAGAACATAGGTAGGCGGAGTGACAGAACAGAATTGTGGGAGAAAAAAAGCAGAGTCAGGCAGACGCTTCAGGCAGTCGCCATGCTTCTCCTCTCTGAGTCAGACGCAGGTTAAGATCTCTCCTAGTAAGCCGCCACCTGGTAGTGCTACACAGATTACTAAATATGGGTTAGTCAAGATGTGAGAATTAGCCAATAAGAGGCTAAAACTAATGGGCCAAGCAGTGTTTAAATGAATACAGTTTCCATGTAATTATTTCAGGTAAAGCTAGCCCGGTGGTGGGAAGTGGCCTGCAGCTCCTACTACAATTATGAGTATAGAATTGGATGGTAAGAAAGCAAGGATATGTTATTGGCATAAGAACAGACATGAGGACTAATGGAACTGAATAGAAGACCTGGATATCAATCCACACATCTTTGAACACCTGATATTTGATAAAGAAGCAAAAAAATATCAAATGGAAAAAAAGAAAGCATATTTAATAAGTGGTCCTGGCATAACTGGATATCAACATGTAGAAAAATGAAAATAGACCCATATCTCTCACCATGCACAAAACTCAAGTCCAAATGGATCAAAGACCTCAACATTAAGCCAGCCACACTGAACCTTTTAGAAGAGAAAGTGGGAAGTACACTTGAACTCATTGGCACAGGAAACCACTTCCTAAATATAACCCCAGCAGCACAGACACTGAGAGAAACAATAAATGGGACCTCCTGAAACTGAAAAGCTTCTGTAAAGCAAAAGACACGGTAAACAAGACAAAACGACAGCCTACAGAATGGGAAAAGATCTTCACTAACCCCACACCAGACAGAGGTCTGATCTCCAAAACATACAAAGAACTCAAGAAATTGGACACCAAAAGATCACATAATCCAACAAAAAAAAATGGAGTACAGACCTAAACAGAGAACTCTCAACAGAGGAATCTAAAATGGCTGAAAGACACTTAAGGAAATGTTCAACATCCTTAGTCATCAGAGAAATACAAATTAAAACAACTCTGAGATTCCATCTTACAACTATAAGAATGGCCAAGATCAAAAACACTGATGATAACTTATGCTGGAGAGGTTGTGGAGGGAAATGGAACACTTCTGCATTGCTGGTGGGAAAGCAAGCTGGTACAACCCCTTTGGATGTCAGTGTGGCGATTTCTCAGAAAATTAGGAAACAACCTTCCTCATGACCCAGTAATACTACTTTGGGGTATATATCCAAAGGATGCTCAATTATGCCACAAGGACATGTGCTCAACTATGTTCATAGTTGTTTTGTTTGTTATAGCCAGAACCTGGAAACAACCTAAATACCCCTTGATGGAAGAATGGATTAGAAAAATGTGGTATAGTTACACAATGGAGTACTACACAGCAGAAAAAATAACGACAGCTTGAATTTTGCAGGAAAATGGATGGAGCTTGAAAACATTTTTTTGAGTGAGGTAACCCAGACACAGAAAGACAATTATCACATGTACTCACTCATAGGTGGTTTTTAAACATAAAGCAAAGAAAGCCAGCCTACAAACCACAATCCCAGAGAACTTAGACAACAATGCAGACACTAAGAGAGACTTACATAGATATAATCTACATGAGAAGTAGAAAGTAGAAAAAGGCAAGATGTCCTGAGTAAATTGGGAGCATGGGAACCTTAGAGGAGGACTGAAGCAGGGAGGGGAGAGGCAAGGAGGGGAGCAGAGAAAAATGTAGAGCTCAATAATCAGTTTAAAAAAAGCAAAATAAAAAAATTTTAAAAAGAAGCAAGGATATAGAGTCTTCAGATAATCTTCTAGGGAATAGGTTTGAAGTGCAAAATTCCTGTTGTGTAAAAGAGCAAAGGGGAATATACACAACAATCTACAGAAACTAAGCAGTAATCGGTCTACAAGATCACCAGCCTCCACGTGGAAGCCTGAAAATGTGAGCCTATTTCCCTGTTGACCAAAGGTCAGAGAGTTGAAACTTAGTTATTTCTTCAAGGTTATTGTGTTTCTACCTCAAAGGTCCCACCTAGATGGTGATCAGAGTTCTGCTCTCTCAATAGGTGTGGCTAATAGCCAGACCTCCAACTTCAGGAAGAGGGAAGTAGTTTGTTCCTATGCAAACAAAGTCTAAGGCTCCAACTAAGGGTCCAGTTCCTTTATGGAGATAACTTTGGATTCCACCCAGGGAGTGGTTTGCCTAGAGAATAATTTGGTCTAGGGTATGAGCATGATTTGTTTTGTTCTAGCAACAGAATATTTAATTATGGATGTAGCCCACAACCTTCAATTGGTCTGTTCATTTCCTTGTATCATGTTAATGTAGTTTTTTTTTCTTACTCCTACCTTTTTGAGTCAGGGGTATTTTAAGCAGTTGGAAATTAAATGTGGGTGAATTTCAGTACTCACTGCAATTCCCTCCCAATATGTTTTTCTGTTTTATTATTTTCATTCTCATCTTCATATTCTTTACTAATATTTTCTAAATCCCCACACTGCTACCCAGGCAAGAGGTACTTCTCCCGACACCTCCAGCACACTGTAATAACACCTGACTTTGACCTAGAACCTCCATGACCCTTTGTCAAAGTAAGTCTTTTCTTTGAAGTTAATTGCCAGATATTCTATTATCGTCTGATGGATGACAGGTGGAAGGAGGCAGTTTGTGATTTTGTGGAAAACTTTGGTGGAAAGATGGGAACAGGAGTCACATGGGGATGGATCATTAACCACCCGCAAACATGCAATAAATACATATATGTCGGTACACGCTAGGGGTTTAATGAATAAGACTTTACAGAGGGGGAGCTATCATTCAGACCTTCACAGGGAGCCGCTTGTGGCTGTGTTATAAATGGCCCTACAGCAAGTTGTTCTTTGTGGTTCATGACACTGAAGATAAAAGTTCTTCCACTCATCTATCTGTTCATATTCTAGGCATGGTGGTGCTCTGGGCAGCAGAGGTAGGTTTGATCTATATAGCAAATCTTGGGCAAGCCAGGGCACATAGTGATGCTGAAAGAGAGAGAAAGGAGAGAGAGAGAGAGAGAGAGAGAGAGAGAGAGAGAGAGAGGGAGGGAAGGAGGGAGGGGGAGAGGGAGAGGGAGGGAGAGGGAGAGAGAGAGAGAGGGAGAGAGAGAGGGAGAGATTATTAAAAACAGGGAATAGAGGAAAGTTCAGTTAGCTTAAAATTTTCTATCTTCTTTGTTTCTGTAACTATACAATTCAGAAACAACTTACTTTGTCTATAAATTAATAAAGGAAGAGAACAGAAGGTGTATAAATATGCTACAGGGAGAAAGGAAAGAAGAGAAAGACAAATTTACTACCAAAGAAATGCAGATAAGCACACGGACCTTGTCACAGAACACGCCACAGGTCAGGCCACAAAACTGAAGGGGCCCAGAGGCAGGTCAGCAAACGGGACTGGATGATAGCAAGGGTGAGGCACATGTGGGAGTGTGGGTGGGATGGAAAGGGGAGCTAGCCACAGAGAAGGTTGGCACATATGGGAACTAGTAAGCAAATACAGTTAAGGTAATGGCAGTGAGATTGATTACTCACTATGGAGAGAGGGGTAATGTGGTAGTTTGAATGTAATTGGCCCCATAAGTTCATTAGGAGTGGCACTGTTAGGAAGTGTGGCTTTATTGAGTAGGTGTGGCCTTGTTGGAGGGAGTGTGTCACTTTGGGGGTGGGCTTTGAGGTCTCCTATGCTCAAGATACACCCAGAGTCTCAGATCACTTCCTGTTGCCTACCCATGAAGATGGAGAACTCTCTGCTCCTCCAGCACCATGTCTACTCTACCTACACACCACCATATTTCCCCATGTTGATAAATGGACTAAACCTCTGAAACTGGTTGTAAGTCACCCAATTAAATGTTTTGCTTTATAGAGTTGCCATGTTCATGGTGTCTCTTCACAGCAATAGAAACAAACCCTAACTAAGACAGCTAGCTTATGGAGAGGAGGTATGGGGGAGGGACAGGATTATCCCTGAGTAATGCAGGATAAAACTAAAGGAATCCAAGCAAACTCATTACCATAGGGAGTAGATACCAAAATAAACATGCTACAGTCCGAATGTTTGCTACCCTCATCTGACTCCTACACTGAGATCTGCCTCACAGAGTGACAGTTTTAGGAAGCAGAACCTTTAGGTGATGATTACAAGAAGCCCAACATGTAGGGAGGGAGTGAAGTTCTGAGTAAATGTTAACTCTCTGACATGAGTCAGCCTTGTCAAGGACCAAGGAACCAGAGTCAGGAAAATGGCAAACCCTTCTCTGGGTCAGGTTAGGAAAGGCAAAGCCTATCCAAGAACCGGTGTTAGCCGGGCGGTGGTGGCACACGCCTTTAATCCCAGCATTCGGGAGGCAGAGGCAGGCGGATCTCTGTGAGTTCGAGACCAGCCTGGTCTACCAGAGCTAGTTCCAGGACAGGCTCCAAAGCTACAGAGAAACCCTGACTCGAAAAACCAAAAAAAAAAAAAAAAGTGTCAAGAACCGGTGTTTAAGAATGGTTGACAAAAGCCAGGCAGTGGTGGCACACACCTTTAATCCCAGCACTCGGGAGGCAGAGGCAGGTGGATCTCTGTGAGTTCAAGGCCAGCCTGGTCTATAAGAACTAGTTCCAGGACAGGCTCCAAAGCTTCAGAGAAACCCTGTCTTGAAAAGCTGGAAAAAAAAAAAGAATGGTTGACTGGTCTACAAAAGCTAGCATGGCAGTGTCTGTGTTGACAGCAACCTGAGGTTTCTGGTCTACGGAGACTCCACAGTAACACAGGAACCTACGAAGCTGCCGGACTACAGAGACTCTACAGTAATAGTAACATATGAAGGTGTGACTCCATCAGTGTGTGCACATAACCTGACCCCAACTTTTCTGTATGTGTGTCTGTCCTTTCTTCGTGGCCCTAGTTAGGGTTTCAGAACAAACTATGCTGGTCAAGGCACCAAGGAGGTTATTTCTCCTTGCACCATGCAAGGACTCAGAGGAAAATTCTGAATAGGAAGAACTGGCCCTCACCAGACACCAATTCTGCAGGCACCTGGATATCAAACTTTCCAGGCATCAGAAATACAAAAAAATAAGCATCCATTTTAATAAGAGCCAGAACACAACCCCTCCTCTCCCTCTCCCTCCAAATCTTGGAAAGAAATAGTAAAGAATAGTACACCTTTAATCTCAGCACTCCAGAGGCAGAGGCAGGTGGATCTCTGTGAATTCAAGGTCGGACTGGTCTACTTAGTGAGTTCCGGGACATTCAGGGCTACAGACAAATGTACATCTCAAAACAAACAAATGTTGGTAGTGAAACTGAGGGTGTAATGTTCAATGGTAGAGCACTTTTCCAGCTTGAGCAAGGCCCTGGTTTTATTTCTAGGGAAGGAAGAACAACAAAGTTAAAAGTATGCTTGTAAACAATATGTTAAATAATGAGAATTGCTTTTTTAGTCTATTGGCTAAGATCAAGTGTAGGATCTGTTCTCATCAGTTTAATGATGACAGTAACAAATCATAACCTGTTGGATAAAATGAGAGGGTACAAGTCCATACAGATAAAAACTATTTAAATAGAGAGTTTGATAAGGAATAAGTAATAATTTAATCTATAAGCACCTCCCCAGAAACTATGTAATATTTACACAGAGAAAAAGACAGACTAGCTGTCCTAGTTTCCTTTGTAATGCTCTGATAAAACACCACGACCAACTTACAAGGCAACTGGTAGGAGAAAAGGTTTATTTGGGCTTACAGTCCCAGGGAATTGGAGTCCATGGTGGCAGAGTTACGGCATGGAGGCAGGAAGCGAAGGCCCCACATACTGAATGAAACACCAAACAGACAAAGCCCTGGGAATGATGGCCCCAGGCTTTGAAGTTTCAAAGTAGTGATGTAGTTTTCCCAACAAGGTCAGTCCTACTAAGTTTCTCCAAACATCCAAGACTGTGAGGGACATTTCATTCAAGCCACCACACTTGTCATGAGGACACCTGACACCTGGCACCTTAGTGCTCATTGTGATGAGACCCAAAGAGAATCGCCACAGGTGTCCAGGCCCCCAGCGCACAAATGAAGGCAAGCACGAGTAACTAGACACACCCATATTGAAGAGCATCGCCCAATTATGTTCCACAATCTAAATCTGTCAGTACTATGTAAGTCAAAGAAATCCTAGGGTGGCGCTGTCTCAGAATGGCAGAAACTAGAGAAACATTACAACCAGACCAGGTGCTGCCTATGAACGGAACATTTCTTTCAGTTAGAACAGCTGCTACCAGGGGCCTGGAGAGATGGCTCAGCGGTTAAGAGCACTGGCTGCTCTTCCAAAGGTCCTGAGTTCAATTCACAGCAATCACATGGTGGCGCACAACCATCTGTAATGAGGTCTGGTGCCCTCTTCTGGCCTGTAGGCATACATGCAGGAAGAACACTGTATAGATAATAAATAAATAAACCCTTAAAAAAAAAAAGAACTACCAAGGAGACTGAGGTTGACTTACAGTAATTACACAGACGTGAATGTTAGCTTCCAGACTTGATGGAACATCACATCAGTGACTTAGACACTGTGTTTGCCACTTTCCTGTAACCATACCTTAAAATAAATATGAAGAAGAATAATTAAGCAAAATCCAACCCTCTGCTGTATACAATAAAAGTATCAGAATCATGAAATCTCTGTAGGAAAGAAGGGAGAGAGCTGAAAATCACGGCCCAGCTACAAGTCCACCATGAAGACGCCGGCAAAGCGCCTGCTGGGGACAGTATCATGGCCAGGCAAGCACTGTTTCTCACACACACTTGAGCTTCAGGGTCAGAAGAGAGCGTGGGAGAGCCCAGGAATCTTCCGCCATGCTCCAGAACGCCCCAGAACACAGAGGCTGCCAAGACCAATGGCAGCCTCATTCCACTTGATCCTCCCTTTCCTAGCACCAAGTGCAACCTGCTAGAGCCAGAGGGACCTAAGAACTTCACCTCTCAACTCCGCGCAGACGTGCCTTTATTTTCTATTATTTAGCTCTTATTCTCACATATGTATCCCATGGTGGTTTTGCTTCTGTTCGTCTCTACTGCTGTTAGATTTTAGGGGTTTTGTGTGTTTCTCCACCCAGTCTGCGACAAGCACTCTACTCTGTTTCTCAGCACACCTCATATGCTCCCTTCTCTGCCCGGGACCAGACTGGACAAAAGTACCTCTCGCCACGGTAGCAGCAATGGGGATTTAGAAACAGAGTAAAGAATAAGAAGACGCGAATGCAAATAATAAAACGGAGAAACATAGAATGGTATCGGGAGGGAATTCCAGTGAGAACTAAAATTTGACCACGTTTAATTTCCAACTGCTTAAGATACCCCTGACCCAAAAAGGTAAGAGTAAGACAAAAAAAAACTACATTAACATAATCTGAGAAAATAAACAGACCAATTGAAGGTTATGGGCTACTTCCACAGTTAAGCATTCAGTTGCTAGAACAAAACAAATCATGCTCACACCCTAGACCAAAACATTCTGTAGGCAAACCACTCCCTGGGTGGAAACAAAGTTATCTCCTTCAGGGAAACTCGAACTTAGTTGGGTCTTTAGACTTTTGAGGTAAAAACATAACTACTTCTCTCTTCCTGAAATACAAGGTCTAGATATTATCCACACCTGTTTTGTTTTGCTTTTCTAGACAGGGTTTCTCTGTAGCTTTGGAGCCTCTCCTGGAACTAGCTCTTGTAGACCAGGCTGGCCTCAAACTCACAGAGATCTGTCTACCTCTGCTCCTGAGTGCTGGGATTAAAGGCGTGCGTTGACAATAACTCTGAGAGAGCAGAACTCTCTGATCTACATCTAGGTGGGAGCTTTGTTTGAGGTGGAATTCACAAAGATCCGCCTGCCTCTGTCCCTAAGTGCTTGGATTAACGGCCTGTGGTGGCAAACCACACCTGTTGACAATAACTTTGAGAGAGCAGAACTCTCTGATCTACACCTAGGTGGGAGCTTTGTTTGAGGTAGAAACACAATAACCTTAAAGGAACTAGAGGTAAGTTCCAATTCTCTGACCTTTGGTCAATGTGGAAATAGGCTCATATTTTCGGGCTTCCACACTTCTTAGTCTTTTAAATTTTTTTCTCATCCTTATCTCCCTCTTCTTTCTCTTTCTTCCTTCTCTCTCCCTCTTCCTCTTCCTTCTGAGACAGGGTTATTTTGTATCCCAGTCTGCTCTTGAACTCACCTGTAGTCAAGAACACCATTGATTTCCTGGTTCTCCTGACTTTACCTCTGAGTGCTAGGCCAATGAGCTCTTTCTACTTCTTAAATATAACCTTACATAGCTTTACCGATCTTGAACATCTGTGGTCTCTAACAGTATCCCGCTCACCCCTCCCAGTTAATATACTAACCTCATTTTTTTTCTTTTCAGGGGTAATCTAATACTTATCCCCTTTTCTCCCTACTTCCTTCTCCCCTAATCTTATTTACTATCCAAGAATCTTCTATATTGTCCTTGGTTGTTTATCTTCTAACTGTTATTACCATCAAAGGAGCCACTGTTCTTAACTGGCTAGTACGGAGTTTGCATGGTGGTAATATCCAGGAACAATGAAGGCTCCTCCAGTTAATATTCTACTGAGGGAACAATATAGAGTTTTAAGCAGGCATCCTGAGCTCTGGGACTCAGAAATTATTTTCTGAATTACACACCTCCATTCTATGACATTCAAGTTTGAATATTGCCAGTACTTAAAGTGAAACAACACAGTTGATTTTGAAAAGTCCAAGCAATAAAACAACCCTTGATGGATAAATCTCAATGCAGTAACATAAGAAACCTGAAACTCAAGGCAACATTATCCCTCCTGCAGCAATAGCCCCAGGGAGAGTGAGTTAGATGAAATCCTAGACAGAGAATTCAAAACAATTACCCTGACAAGAAGAAAAACAGACTTCTGCTCGAGAACACAAATTGTTGAACGGAATAAGGAAGGCAATGCAAGTTATGGAAAAGGAGTTTATCAGACAGAAAAACTGAGGAAGAGCCAGTCTGAAATGCTAGAAATGAGAAGCACAGGTCAAATAGAAATATGGTGGAATATCTCAGTGATGGCGTGGGTCAAGGAGAGGACAGAATCTCAGCTTGAAAACAAGATGCAGGATTGGCATTTTCCAGCAAGGACAAAATAATCAGAAGGTATGAGCAGGAATTCTGAGAGACACGACTCTGTGGAAAGACCAAATGTATGGATTATGGACAGAGTGTAATGCTCTGTCCCTTTAAGAGAGAAGCCATGTCCCCTGCAGCCCCACCCCTTTCCCCCAAGGCAAGCTGATCTTCAGCTTCTAACATGAGTCCCTTCTCTTTTCTGTCTCTCATCTCTCCCTCAAAGAGGCAGCTTCTGCCTGGCTCCATTCTCCCCACTTCTCCCCTGCCCCCTTCTCTGTCCTCTCTGCTCTTCTCCCCTCCATAGCCTACTAAATAAATATCCAACCTCACTCTGCCTATCCATGTCTCTGTCTCTTGACTGCCGCGTGGCTCCCTGCCCGGACCAGCGTGGTCTCGTGGCATGCCCATCTGTCTGTCTCTCCTCATGGGACTAGCTGCCACTCGTGGCCCACTGCAGCCACTTGGGGAAGGAACTGTGTCATCCTGCCTGGGACTGGCTGCTCTTGGGACCCTCTGCCCACTGCCTGCCCCTGCTCGGGGACCTGCAGCTTGGTCTCATGGCCCGCTGCCCGCTACAGTCCCTCGGGAACCTGCAGTGTTTTTACTTAATCCATTACACAGAGTAGGACAAAAATCTCATTCTATATGAACAAAAACTGTTTTTTAAAAGAATCATAATTTAAAAAAAAAAAAAAAACCGCCTCCAAGAGTTAAAGCAAGGTGGCAATTCAGATACAACAGGGATTTAGGACACCAAACAAATAAGACCAGAATATAATCTCCGTGTCTCATATTAGAATTAAAACACTGAATATACAGAGCAAAGAAAGTATATTGTGATCAGAGAGAAAGAAGTACCAAGTCACAATAGATGCAGGCCTATCAGGATAACAGCAGGTTTATAATAAAGCTGAAAAAATAAAACTGACAAGCCCTCAGTCAAACCAACCAAAATAGATGAAAAGGCAGTCATTATAACACATACCAATAAAATTCAGAAAATCATTAGCTCGAGCTAGTGAGACGGCACAACGGGTAAAAGTGCTCGGGCACTACCCTGACGACTAGAATTTAATCTCAGGCAGCCACAGAAAGATGGAAAGAATAAATTGACTCCACAAAAATCTTCCTTTCTTCCCTCTTCCACACACACATGCAGAAATAATGATAATAATAATAACAAAATAATAATAATGTTTAAAATTAAAAAGAAAAAGTATTAGGTCCTATTTTTAAAATATATATTCCACTAAATGGGGAAAACCAAAAGAAATGGAGGAGTTTCTAAACGCATACAACCAACCAAAATTAAACCAAGATGAGCTACATAATTCAACCAGCTCTATAATAAACAGCAAGATTGAAATAACATAAATTTTTCTACCAAAAAAAAAAAGGTCTGGCCCAGATAGATTCACTGATGACATTTATGAGACCTTCAAAGGTAACTAACACCAACACTTCTTGGTTTTTTTTCAAGACAGTGTCTCACTATGTAGTTCTGGCTGTCTTGGAACTCACTGTATTGACCAGGCTGACCTCAAACACAGAGGTCTACCTGCCTCTGCCTCCTGCGTGCTGGAATTACACACATGTGCCACTATGGCTGGCTTACACCAACACTTCTTAAATTACTACCTAAAATGGAAAAGGAAGGAACATTACTAGACTTTTTCATTAAGCAAATATTATCCTGCTGCCCAAACCTGGGAAAATGCAACAAAAAAAGAAAATTATAGACCAGACTCCCTGATGAGTAGAGGTGCAAAGTTCTCAAGAAAATACAAACCAAGTTTAAGAACACATCAAAAGGGTCACTGCCCATGATCAAGCTAGCCTTTTCCCAGAGTTACAGGGATAATTCAATAGTTGTAAATAATAAACGTTATAAATTATACAAATGGACTCAAGAACAAAATTCACATGATTGCCCGGCAGTGGTGGCACACGCCTTTAATCCCAGCACTTGGGTGGCAGAGGCAGGTGGATCTCTATGAGTTCAAGACCACCCTGGTATACAAAGCTGGTCTACAGCTGGTCTACAGAGTTCCAGGACAGGCTCTAAAGCTACAGAGAAACCCTGTCTCAAACCCTGCCCCCACAAAAATTTACATGGTCATCTCAATAGATACAAAAGACTTTTGCCGAAATCTAATATCCATTAATGACAGACGTTCTGAGGAAACTTGGATTATAAGGAACTTTTTTTGTTTTGTTTTTCAAGACAGGATTTCTCTGTAGCTTTGGAGCCTGTCCTGGAACTAGTTCTTGTAGACCAGGCTGGCCTCAAACTCACAGAGATCCACCTGCCTCTGCCTCCCAAGTGCTGGGATTAAAGGTGTGTGCCACCACTGCCCGGCTAGAAGGAACATTACTAATCTAATAACAGCTATATACGACAAACCTAGAGCCAGCATTATATTAAATAGGGAAACACTCATAAGGTTTCCACTAAAATCAGGAGCAATACAAAATGCCCATTTTCCACTCTTATTCATTATAGTACCTAAAGTCTTAGCTAGTGCAATAAGACAAGAGAAACAAATAACTGGGCAGTAGTGGTGCACACTTTGAATCTCAACACTCAGGAGACAGAAGTAAGCAGATCTCTGTGAGTTCAAAGCCAGCCTGATCTACAGAGCAAGTTCCACAGAGAAACTCTGTCTCAAAAAACTGGGAGTGGGGGCAAGTAAAAATATACAACTTGGAAAGGGAGAATTCAATGTATCTTTAGTCAAAGATGATATGATTCTACACATAAGACATTCTAAAAACTCCCCTAGGCAAGAGCGGGCACATTCAGGGTGGTACGGCCGTAGACCTAAAAACTCCCCTAGAAAACTGTTAGATCTGCTAAACACTGTTCAGCAAAGTGAAAAAATTCAAAATTAGCATATAAAAATAGTGACCTTCCCATATACCAATGGCAAACATACAGCTACTAATAGCCTCCCTAAATACCAATGGCAAACATGGAGAGCAGTGGCTAATATACAGAGAGAGAAACCATGGAAAGAATTCCATTCTTAACAAAACAATAAACAAAACAGGAATAAACCCAACCAAGGAACTGAAAGGCTTGTGAAATGAAAACTGTAAAACACCGAGAAAAGAAATTGAAATACACACTAGAAATGGGAAAAATTACCATGCTTATGGTTTGAATTAATCTTGTGATAATGGCCATCCTACCAAAAGCTGAATCAACATGATTTAATTCAGTCCCGAACACAATAGCCATACTGTTCTTCACAGAAATAAGAAAATATTTTAAATTTCATATGGAAGCACAGGAGACCCCAGATAGCCAATGCAGTGCCGAGCAGGAAGAGGACCCAATTTCAAATATACTACAGAGCCATGAGGCACTAATACAGGGCACAGTAGTAACACAAAAACAGGCATGTAGACCCTATGTATTCCACGTACGGTGACAGCCACCCTATTATTGATAAAAAGAAAAACTGCCAAAATGAATCATGAGAGAAAAGACAGTATCTTCAGCAAATGATGCTGAAAAATTAGGTGTCCACATGGAGAACAAAATTAAATCCTTATCTGTTAACCTGCATAAAAATCAACCAAATGGATTGAGAACTTCAAACAAGACCTGAAACTCTGAAACTGCCAGAAGAAAAAGTAGTGAGTACACTGTAAAATAGAGGTGTAGGTAAGGATTTTCTGAAGAAAAATAATCAAGGACTCTGATCATTCAATAAGACCAGTAATTGACAAATAGGACCTCATGAAACTAAAAACCTTCTGTAAAGCACAGGATACGGCGGTCTAGTGAAGAGGCAGCCTACAGAACAGGAAAAACTCTTTGCCAACTATGCATCCAACAAAAGATTGATTGTTATGGTTTTGGTCCCTGGTCCCTTTAAGAGACAAGCCATGCCTACTCCCTCCCCATCCATCCACTGAGGCAGGCTGATCTTCAGCTTCTGGCCTGAGCTCGCTCTCTTTTCCATCCTCCTCTCGGAGAGGCAGCTTTGCTTCTGCCTCTCTCCCCACTCTGCTTCTCCCCCCTCTCTCTCCCCCCCACCTTTCCCCTTCCCCCTTCATAACCCCCTGAATAAATCTTCAACCTCACTCTGTAAGTCATGTCTATCCATGTCTCTGTCTTCTGCCCACCCGCCATGTGTCTCTCTGCCTGGGACCAGCCACTGCTCGGGAACCGGCAGCCATCTCTGCCTGGGACTGGCTGCTTGCAGGGCCCACTGTCTGCTGCCGCATGGCCCGCTACCACCATTTGGGACCTACAGCATTTCTGCCTGCCTACAGCTGCCACCTGGGACTCCATAGCATTTTTAAAAGAACAACATTGGTATCCTGTACACAAAAAGAGCTCAAGAAACTAAACATAAAGAAAATGAAGAACCCAATTTTTAAAAGTGGGTTATAGAACTAAGCAGAGAGTTCTCAGAGAAGTAATGCAGATGGCTAGTAAACATTTTTGAAGGTGTCCTTCGTCATTGGCCACCAGTAAAATGCAAAGTGAAACTTGCAAGGATCTGTCACCCTGATAAGATTAGCTATCATCAAGAAAACAGATGGTAACTGAAGATAAGGAGGGGGAAGGGGGGGACACGGGAGGGGGAGGGACAATGAACTCACATCTGCTGTTGTAGTGTAAAGTCTGCCCACTATGGAATCAGGGTAGATGTTGCTCAAAAGGCTCAAAAGGGTGCTGAAGAGACAGCTCTGTGGTTAAGACATCTTGCTGCCTGGACAGTCACCCAAAGTTCTTCTGTAAACTTGGGGCATCCATCTTCAGCCTACAGGCCCATAATATCAGGCCCATACACTTTTCCATGAAGCGGGGAATTTGAAAGACTGTTCTGTCTCTACTGGCAGTTTGTCAGTCACTTTCTTCTGTGTCCTGAAGAATGTCTGGCAGCAAGATGTCTCTGTCAGTTCTTGAGTTTTGGAAGTTGCTTTCAAGGCACTTTCTATTTAGTTAGGTAATATTATATCCTTCCAGGATCTTTGAGGGAGTTTAAGACAGATAGTTATAGTTTTATTTTTCTTTAGTTATGATAAAAAATAAAAACCTTAGACTAAAAAAGAAATATTTTAACTGTAATTCTTGCTTCATAACTGTTTTGTATACGTAATTTTACTATGTTAAAGTTAAAACCTTCCTTTTTTATTTAAACAGAAAAGGGGAGGTGATGTGGAATGTCCTTCTATATATGTGGTGTTTTCATTGGTTGATTAATAAATCTGTTTTAGCCAATGACTTAGCAGAGTAAAACCAGGTGGGAAATCCGAACAGAGATATAGAGAGGGAGTAGGCAGAGTCAAGGAGATGCCATGCTGTTGCTGAAGGAGGCAGATGCTGGACTTACCTGTAAGCTATAGCCTTGTGGTAATACACAGATGAATAGAAATGGGTTAATCTGAGATGTAAGAGCTATTTAGAAATACTCCTGAGTCACTGGCCAAGCAGTGTTGTAATTAATATAGTTTATTTACTTTCTGTATGATTATTTAGGTCTGGGCAGCCTAGAAACAAACGAGCAGTCTCTGGCTACATTAAGCTAACTAAAATAATAATAATAATAATAATAATAATAATAATAATAATAATGAGGAGTTTGAATAGAGGTACCTTGTGTGGGTAGATAATGCTATTCCTCCAAGCCACGGGTTATTAAACAAATGTACCAGTGCCTATGGTTGCTGGTTAGAGAGGCCCCAGAGATCATTAAAACCCAGGTTCCATTGTTCTTGGTTACCCACCAGAACTAGATGGTGACATCTGCTGTGGTAGACAGCATACACTGTGTCTGAAGGGCACAGGAAAACCAATCATGTGGAAATGTCTCTAGACTGGCTAGCTGTCAGAGTGCCCAAATGGTACTATGCAGGCCGCTGAGGGAGAAAAGTCACCAGTGGTCTTACCCAGCACTGAATCCTTCATCCTGCAATACTGACCTACTACATGACCTCTTACGACATGCCCACTGGTACACTGGTGGCCTGAATGTTGTGGTGATAGCCAACCATTTTCCTGTTGGATCTGAGGCCTGCTCCATGAGAGGAAAGCCATGCCTGTTACTCTAAACCTGGCTATGAGTCCAAAAGCCCTATTGCGAGCCTACTACCATTATTTTGATAAAAGAAAAAAAATAGTGACAAATTGCTGTCCTAGTTAGAGTGACTGTTGCTGTCATGAAACACCATGACCAAAAGCAGCTTGAGGAGGAAAGGGTTTATTTGGCTCGCATGTCCACATCACTGTTCACTGTCGAAGGAAGTCAGGACAGGAACTCAAACAGCAGGAACCTGAAGACAGGAACTGATGCAGAGGCCACAGAGGGGTGTTGCTTACTGGCTTACTCCTCATGGCTTGCTTAATCCACTAGGTTATAGAACCTAGTGATGTGGGATTCCCCTCTGTATGTTGTAAATATGTTTTGTTACCATTGGTTAATAAAGAAGCTGTTCTGAGCCTGCAGCAGGGCAGAATAGACCTAAGCAGGGAAAACTAAACTGAATGCTGGGACAAAGAAGGCAGAGTCAAAGAGATGCCATATAGCTGCCCAAAGGAGACAGACACCCAGGAAACTTACCGGTAAACCATGAACCTCATGGTAAAATATAAAATAATGAAAATGGGTTAATTTAAGATATAAAAGCTAGTTAACAATACACTTAAGCTATTGGCCAAACAGTATTGCAATTAATATAGTCTCTGTGTAATTATTTCAGGTCTGGGCGGCCGAGAAGGTACAAGTAGCCTCTGCCTATAACCTAAGACCACCAGCCCAGTGATTACACCACCCATATGGGTCAATCACTGTCAGGTGTTCTGTGTTGCACAATCTATTCAAAGCAGGAGAATACAATTTAGGCTCTCTGGCAGCAAAGAGGAACAGTTTCTGAGTATTAAACTCCAAACCTCTGTTGTGAAGCATATTTATTTGCCTGCACACAAAGGTTGTGTTTGGGATACAGCAAAATCCTCATGTCAAAAGCCCCTTTGGTTTTTTTCTAAGTGTTATCTGAAGAAAATCATTATACCCTTGCAACCTTTAGTCCTTACTATGTACTGTTTGCAGTATTCAATAATACAAGACCTCCAGGTGTGTCTGAAGAGGGAAGGAGGAGGGGAGGAGATGGAAATTTTTAATAAAAAAAAAAAATGTCAAAAAAAAAAAAAAAGATCCTGCCGGGCGGCGGTGGTGCACGCCTTTAATCCCAGCACTCGGGAGGCAGAGGCAGGCGGATCTCTGTGAGTTCGAGACCAGCCTGGTCTACAAGAGCTAGTTCCAGGACAGGCTCCAAAGCTACAGAGGAACCCTGTCTTGAAAAAACAAAAACAAAAACAAAAAAAAAACAAAAACAAACAAACAAAAAAAAGATCCCATGAAATAATAAAGTGCAGTGCTGTGAGGAAAAAAAAGAATTAGGGTGACCCCCAAGGTGACCCCCAAAAGGCATTTTAACCCTTTCCCAATCATAATTGCATTCATTAAACCTTAAAGGTGTGCTACAATAAGATGTGACATCCAATCACATTTCAATTTAATTTGCTCTCTCAGTGTCTCTAACTGATCTCCCATTAGGACCACAGTTTGTCTCAAATCAGCTGTTTCATTAACTACCTCACATCTAGTCTATTTCACTTAGTCCAAAGTTCTGCAGAATTTTTATGACAGTCTTGAATAAATTCAGCAGTCTGGATTTCCTTATGAAGGGCTAGTCCAGCTGCCACCACAGTGGCTGTCCATGCAATGATTCCCGTAACCACAGCAACAACCAATCCAAACCTTCTACAAGTTCTTCTTAATAGTCTTTCAGCAAGTTTCTGGTCTAGGATCATCACAGCTGAGTCTCGCCATGGCCTTGACAACCTCACCAGCATCCAAACTGCTGCCCTTGCTCTAAGAATATATAAGCTTTCAGAAGTGACATCCAGTAACACACTAGCGTTAATACAGATATGAAGAGTATGTCACTCACAAGTGATACTATTGTTACTCGGGTGCCGTTGTATAGGCCCTTTCCATAATACACAAGGTAGTGGTACACAGGCTGCAAAGTCATGGCTTTTATCTAAAGGACAAAGGATACTGACCATCATTAATGTTTAACTTTCCTTTCCCCTTCTCTTAAAACTTATCAAAGGAAGACCTAAATACTAACCAGGGTCCTTAGGTTCCTTTACCCACACGCTGTCTGTCATCTTGATGTTGTACCTGTACTTTGCTTCTGACTGTTACCTTGATACTTTTGCAATCTGAGCCCTTACCTCAGTTCCTTGGATAAAAAGTAAAGAATCTGAGCATATCCGCCCAGCTGTCAATCACCAGTAACAGAATGAAATGTCTTAAGATCCACTAGTTCTGTGACCTTGGACAAGTCACCAAACCTCTTCCTGGCAGTTTTCCCTGCGTTTTTAAAATAAAAATATCACTAGCCACTGTGTAATATTCATTTGAGTAATTAATGAAATGGTGTTTATTCAGGAAATGTCTTCAGAAGTCACTTCACAGTATCCTCAGAACTTAAAATGACAGGAATGAAGTCAGACGTCAGTAGAAATGACACAGCTGTTATGGTTTGGATCTTGAGTGTGCCCCAAGGGTCCTTGTCTCCGTGACTCGATCCTGGGATTGGAACCACTGGAATGCGGGACCAAGCGGAGGCCTTGAGACTGGTAGAGGTGAGCTACTGAAGGACCCTAGGGACTCTGCTCTCCCTCTTTACATTTACTTTCCAGCCATGGGTGAGTGACTGTCATCTCGCCATACCCCTCTCCTGACTAACGCAAGGCCAAAGGGATTGAATCTGTAGGAGGGGAGCCACAAGAAAACCACGCTGGACTTGGCTAAGATTAAACCTCACCTGTTGCATTAAAGCCTGAGAAGAAAGAATGCACTAGTAGAAAGGAAACAATCTCTAAAACCATCCTTAATTAAGCTCAGGAGGGGTCAGCTCTTCTTACAGTGGGGGCTGGTGGGTGGTAACTCCTTAGAAGGCACGAATGAAGGCATCAGGCTACTACTAAAGCAGAGTAACACCAGCCCCTGGAAACGTCTAGCAACCCCATCCCACCCTAAGATTCCATGCTTAGTAGAAAATCCCACTATGCTAAAGATTGTACCCAGGCTTTCCCACATGGGAGGCGAGCATGCTATACCCCTAATCTCCTGCCATTTTTGGAGGAGCATCTTGCTATATAACCCAGGCTGGCCACAAATTCTCAATTCTCCTGCCTCAATCTCCTGAGATGGTGAGATTACAAGTCTGGATGAGATTACTACCGTGACTAATACTGGGCAATCTTCTGGTGACAGTTTTATTTATTGTTTACAGGAAGAGGGGAGACTAACAAAGCAGCGTGCACATCAGCTCAGCCCACTTAGCACTGCACTGGTGGGAATCTCTAAACCTGGGACTGGTATGTTGGCCGCTCTACTTCCTTCCTGTTCTGCTGACGCTGAAGGGGATGCCCATGGCATCTACCTTTTTCTCTCATGCCAATCTAGTCAGGTTACATGGGAATGAAGAAGAGAAAGAAAGTATCACTTGGTGACTGTTACAGGGGTCATTAATGACAAGGCAAGCTGATTACTCAGACTTATCAATTATCAATACTCACCGCTGCTGGAGGAAAGCAGGTCCATTATGAGATAATATAAAGAACTCCTATTCTTCCTCTTGTGATTTAGACAAACTCATTCCTTCCTGGCCAGTGCTATGACCCTCCTTTCTTCTCCTTCACCACATTTGATCATCTCACAGGAGCGCAGGCCCATTGTTACACGTCCATCACCTTCCTTTTCCCGTACTCTACCCTCTCTCCGCTAGCACTCAGTTTTACCGTGCGGTGGTGGCACACTCCTTTAATCCCAGCACTCGGGAGGCAGAGGCAGGCGGATCTCTGTGAGTTTGAGGCCAGCCTGGTCTACAAGAGCGAGTTCCAGGACAGGCTCCAAAGCTACACAGAAAAACCCTGTCTCGAAAAAAAAATTCTAATTTTATGCTGTGCTATTGAGTGATATCCATGCCTATGGTATTCTGAATTTAATAACCAATAGCCTTCTTGCACCAGAGTGACTAGGTTATGTGGCATGAACAAAAGAATATTCATTAAACATTTCAAAAGAGAAGAAAATGAGAGGATG
The DNA here is from genome assembly GCF_903992535.2 of Arvicola amphibius. Classification (NCBI taxonomy): domain Eukaryota; kingdom Metazoa; phylum Chordata; class Mammalia; order Rodentia; family Cricetidae; genus Arvicola; species Arvicola amphibius. The sequence goes on from NC_052051.1 coordinate 53,355,991, forward strand.
TTTCCTAGAGAGTGGTTGGTTTCCTTTCTACCTATCGCAAACTAGTAGCTGCCCTTTAGAAGATAAAACTAAACCTCCATCTCACCTGACCTTCTCACCATATAGGAGAGGGCAAAACAAGGGCGTATACTTTATCCAGGTAGCTGCTGTTCTTTGCACTTAATTATCTTCATTCTCTCCAGCCTTGGCAGTTAAATCAACACCACCGATTTCATTTTCAGTGTGTACAGAACAAACACAAGGAAAGGTTCCCAACAGACCTCCTGTACTGGAAAACAATTGTACAGGGGAGGGCGGCACCCACAATATCCCAGGCATTAATCTCTGGAACCTGTGAATGCTCTCTTATTTGGAGAAAGGGCTTTTCCAGGCTTGATCGCAGTTCTTGAAATGGGGGAATCATCCTGGATTATCTGGGTAGATTCTAACGTAATCATAAGAGCCCTTAGAACAGAAAAGTAGATTTTACCACAGATAGAAACTGTTCTGTTCCCAATCTGAAGATGGGAACAAGATGCTATGCTGCCTTGGCATCTGAGATGAAGGAGAATTCCACAAAGAGTAATCCTGTATACAGGGAGCAGGGCAGGTTCCCCTAGGAGCCTCTGAGGGAATCTCAGCCTTCTATGCACTTAGATTTTGCTCCATGAAACTACTTGGAGATTTCTGACTTCTAGAACTTCAAAATGACACATCTGTATCGTTTTAAACCATAAAATTTGAAGAACTGTTTGTAAGGCTTCAACTTGATATCCAATTGTTTCTCCTTATACCCTACATAATATCCAAATAATGACAATAGCAATGTCATAATTCTGCCTAATTTCCTATGACTATCTTATATATAATACAAAATGTGCCAATTCCCTCCTCAAAGCCTCAGAACTTCAGCATTGCTCAAAAGTTCAAGTCCAAAGTCTCTGCTGAGACTCAAACTGATCTTTTATCTGTGAGCCTCTGAGGTGGCAGGGAGAAATTACATCCTCCCTATATAGGAGCCACCACCATCATGAAAAGTTTCTTTGGAGGCCATTACAGAAAGCCACAGATGGTCAAAATGCTGAGAGCTGATCATGTGATGCCCAGTCCCCATTAATGTGTCTACAACACAAGCCCCACAGCTAGGAAAGACATATCTTAATTGAGGGAGCTATTATGGTGCTAGCAAGAAACCTGGCACTAGGGAAACTCCTAGGAATTCACAAGGATGTTCCCAGCTAAGACCCTAAGCAATAGTGGAGAGGGTACCTGAACTGGCCTTGCCCTGTAGTCAAATTGATGAGTATCTCAGATGTTACCATAGAACCTTCATCCAGTAACTGATGGAAGCAAATGCAGAGATCCACAGCTAGCACTGGACTGAGCTCCCAGAATCCAGTCGAAGGGAGGGAGGAGTGAGAATATGAGCAAAGGGGTAAAGACCATGATGGAGACACCACTGAAACAGTTTACCTGGCTGATGGGAGCTACCAACTCCAGCTGGACAAGGAAGGAACCAGCATAGGACCAAACTAGACTCTCTGAATGTGGGTGACAGTTGTATGGCTGGGGCAGTCTGTGGGGCCACTGACAGTGGGACCAGGATTTATCCCTACTGCTCAAACTGGCGTTTTGGAGCCTTTCTCTTGGAGGGATACCTTGCTCAGCACAGATATAGGGGCCTTGGTCCTGCTAGACTTTGTTGATTCCTATGGGAAGCCTTACCCTCTCCGAGGCGTGAATGGGGGGGGGGGGGAGTGAGAGGAAGGTAGAGGGAGCAGGAGGAGGGGAAGGAGTGGGAACTAAGATTAGTATGTAAAATGGGAAGATTTTTTTAAAAAAAAATATAATTAATTAATAAAAACCAAACTTATGGAACATAGTGGAAGAGGGGGCAGAAAGGTAGCATCAGAGGACCAAGGGAGTCTGTAGTGAGATTGCATCTCTTGGAAAAGACTGGGAAGCTACATCCATGTTACCTCAACAACATGGTTGCCTAAATAAGACCTGGACAATGGCAAGACCAAAGGACATGTTAATGTGGAAAGCATAACATTCTATCGAGAGACCCTACCCTTGCCAAAGATCTACAGACTGCTGGGAGAGGGGGACCTTGTCTTGCCCAGGGAGATGGCCCCTACTTGCTTATCCAGTTCCAAGTGCTCAGCCCTGTAACTGTATACACACAAGCAACTAGACAGACTCAGCAGGTTACATTTATATATTTATTCATTTATAACAATAATTAAAGAGAAGGTGGCCATGAATTTGGGAGTGAGTAATAATGGGATAGGGAATCAATTGGAGAGAGGAGAGGGAAGAGGAAGTGATGTAATTATATTTTAGTTTTTTAAATGGCAAAAAATTTTTGGAAAAGAAGTTTGGAATCAGGAAAAATGGGGAAGAATAGTGGGGGAGGGAAAAGAATGAGAACAAAAGATAGTGACATATATGAAAAATCAATAAAAGCAATAAAAGCCCTATACTGAGGGTTAATATTACTCTTTGTTGTTTATAAACACATCTATTAAAATTCTAATTTTTGATAGCACATGTTCTAACTTGTATTTGTTCAGACTTTCAAATAACTACCTTTGATAATTTTTAAAATTATTTTTCACTTTATTTCATTGAATTACTTTCTTCAGTTTTTATTATTTTACATTTTTAGGTTAATTATTTTCTTTTTTCATATCTTAAATGCAAGCAATCATTAAAATTTACACTATTTATGTCTTTGACTTGGGTTTTTGTTAGCCTAATATTTTCTTTTTCAAGACAGTCTTGTCTCTGTGAGTTCAAGGCCAGCCTGGTCTACAAGAGCTAGTTCCAGGATAGGCTGCAAAGCTACAGAGAAACCCTGTTTCGAAAAACCAAAAGAAAAAAAGACAGTCATGCTATGTGATCCTACTGTCCTGATGGTGACTCTCTGAAGGCTGATCTGGGCTTCCTGGGAGTCACAAAGTCCCTGTGCTCACAGAAAAACACAGGGGAGCCAGGAATGCTAAACACAAAGGGTTGTCTTTTCATGGGGGAGACTGACCAGTAGTTAACAGCCTGGTGACCTTTGTGTTATCTGTGTGGCCCAGACTCCACTGGATCCTCTCCCAGACCCTTATCATGTGTTGTTAATCTATAGAACCCATCTTTATGGAAGGTGTCACACGTACTTTACAAAGAGTTTCAATATAGGACATAGTCACGTCTTAAGCTTTATTGTTCACACATAATTAAATGAATCATCACCAGGAAATATTTCGCCTTCAAACTGTGCTGTGCTTCAATATGCCTAAAATAGCTGGGCAGTGGTAATGCATGCTTTTAATCCCAGCCCTCACAAGGCAGAAGCAGGCAGATCTCTTGAGTTCCAGGCAAGTCTGATCTACACAGAAACCCTGTCTTGAAAAACAAAACAAAAAATAAACAACAATAACAACAACACCAAAGCAAAAAGCCCAAAATAAACTACTTGGGGTCAGATCCCAAAGTTTGAACCAACACCAGCTACTGAGTCATGCTGAACCAAACCATCTTCTTGCCTCCCATGGATCTTTACTCTGTTGGCCATGGTGGTTGCAGAGACCCCCACAGAACTTGAGTTACAGTCCCCCCACACCTCGTGATGTGGGGGTCCCCTCTGTGTGCTGTGATTACTATTAATGAATAAAGAAACTACCTTGGTCTGTTGATAGAGCAGAACTTAGGTAGGCAGGAGGACTGGACTGAATGCTGGGAGAAAGAAGGGTGGAGTCAGGAGACGCCATGATCTGCCGCTGGAGAGAGACACGCTGAAACTTTGCTGGTAGGCCATGACCTCGTGGTGATATACAGATTAATGGAGATGGGTTAAATTAAGATGTAAGAGTTAGCCAATAAGAAGTGAGAGCTAATAGGCCAAGAACTGTTTTAATTAATACAGTTTCTGTGGGCTAAGCTAGCCGGGTGGCCAGAGGAACAAGTGGCCCCCTCTCCAACAGCCTCATCTCCTGAGTGATGGGAATCACAGACAAGACCACCGTACTCAACTATGTTTGTTTTTAATTTTAATATTTAAGACTATCACAAGCTTTGATAAGAAATATTAAATTGCTAAAGGCTAGTCATAAAATTGATTTTTTTCTTCTATTTCCATTCAATCTAGGCTATGGCTTGCATATATCATAATAATGTATGTATTGAATTGTCCAAAGCAATATTGTGTGTGCACATGACTTTGTTTCATTTATTGGGGTTTGGATGTTCATTCTATTCATGTACATGAATTGATTTTCAGCTTTTATTCATATCTACACCATGTATTTAGGATCATAATATTTCCTAGCCTGGCTTTAGCTACAGGTTATAATTTCTGTATTTATTGCCATTTAGTTAAGACAGTTTCTAATTTTCCACATGTTTTAAGTATACATGTTCTTTAAAACATATTTCTTTTTATTTTAGTTGTATGCATATGGGTGTTTTGTCTGTTGCTGTGGAATAATCTTATTGTATGCTCTGAAGATGTATCTTGGCCAAGGCCAATTCTTATTGGTTCAATAAAAAGCAAAATAGCCACTAGCTAGGCAGGAAGTATAGGTGCAGCAGCCGGACACAAAGAAAGACACAGTTACAAGGAAGACACCAGGACTCGGAGGAAGCAGCATGGGCAGTAGAGAATAAAGGTAATAAAGCCACGAACGAGGCAAAAAGTAAAGTTAGAAACAAGCCTAAGCTGTAGTCAAGCTTCCATAATTAAAAAGCATCTCTGTGTGGTTATCTGGTAGCTGGCTGGCAGGATAGAAAAAGTCCAACTACCATCTGCTCATATAGTCTGTGCACCACATTTGTGCCTGGTGCCTAGGACACCAGAAGAAGGTGTCAGATCCCCTGGAACAGAAGTTACAAACAACCATAAGCCTTCTTGTGAACGCTGGTAGTCAAACACAGGTTCTCTGGAAGAACAGCCAGCATTCTTAACCCCTGAGCCATCTCTCCAGTCCCTGGAAGTACAATCCTTAATACTCAAACATGCAGGCGTCTTAGCTGGGGTTACTATTGCTGTAAAGACCATGATTGCATGCTGTAAAGCAGCTTGCAAAGGGAAGGGTTTATTTGGTTTACATATCCAGCATTACACACAGTCCATTGAGGGAAACCGAGGCAGGGACTCAGATCAGGGAGGAACTGGTGCATAGGCCATGGAGGAGTGCTGCTTACTGGCTTGTTTCTCATGGCTTCTCAACCTTTCTTTCTTTCTTTCTTTCTTTCTTTCTTTCTTTCTTTCTTTCTTTCTTTCTGTTTTTTATCTTTTCTCACTTATTTTTTTTTAAAAAGAAAACAATCTTTTTTCATTTTACATACCAATCCCAGGTCCTGCTCCCTCCCCTCCTCCCATTCCCTCCACCTGTCCCCCTACCTCACCCCCATCCACTCAGACCACCAGCCCAGGGAAGAAGCCACCATCCACAATGGCTGGGTCCTCCCACATCAATCACAAAGTAAGCAAATGCCCGATGAACTTGCCTGCAGCCCCATCTTGTGGAAGAATTTTCTCAGTTGAGGCTCCCTCCTCTAGAATGACTAGAGCTTATGTCAAGTTGACATAAAACCAGTCGGCACAGCAGGCTTTCCAGTTACTATTTTCTTTATTGGTTTATGACTTAATTGCCTTGGGGTCAGAACATAATTTGAACAACTTAAATTCTTTGAAATGTGTTGGTTTCTGATGCAATGTACCAATTATAGTACATTATATATCCCAAAGATGGTCCTGTTTCCCCAGCCACATGCCCCTCTGCGATGTGATCTTGCACTTTACAGAACAAGAGGAAATGGGCCCTGTCACTGACCAAGAGAAAACGGCTGGCCTGGTAGTTCTCTCATCCTGCTGGGAAAATGGCCACCATGGAAGAAGCGTGACTGCCCTGGAACTAAAGGCTTGAAAGATTCAACATAGGTGAAAGGATTCTGGAGGTGACAGATCTTCAGAGAAGAAAACAGCCAAGGAGTGCCACAGTGCCAAGGCAGGTGACTAAAGAAGCCATCTTAAATCTAATCCAAGTATGCCTTAGGATGACTCCAGTATTGACTCCTTCTGACCAAAGCTACGTAAGAGACACTAAGTAAAAATCATCTGAGTCTAGGCAAGCCAAAGAAGCTTTAAAAAAAAAAAAAACCAGTAATAGATTGCTATTTTAAGCTCCACATCTTAACAGCGATTTTTGTTTATTGTTGTTGGCTTGAAAAGTCTCACGTATCCAAGGCTAGCCTTGATGACCTTGAAACATGGTCTCAGGTAGCCCAGAAGGGCCTCAAACTTGTTCTGTAGTTTGACCTTGAATACCTGATCTCCCCTGGTTTGCTTGCCTTCACTTCCAGAATGCTGGGATTATAGGTGTGTGTCACCATGCCCAGTTGATGAAGCCTGTGGTTTACTGCATGCTAGATTAGCCCTCTTCTTAAACCCTTGACTGAACTTAATCTCAGACCAAGGGTAATTTGTGATGCCTCAATGATTATGCAGAATGATTATGCAGATTTATGGAAATGTTCCTGGCGGGGCTGGAGAAGCAGCTCAGTGGTTAAGGTGCAGCTCCGCTCTTGCAGAGGACCCAAACTCAGCTCTCAGCACCCATCTCAGGTGTCGCAACCGCCTGTAATCCCAGCTCCAGATGGTCTGGCACCCTCTTCTAGACACACACACACAAATACATACACACACAGTTTAAATTTGAAAAGATTTACCTTATAAATGTCCCATGCATATTTAAAAATAATTATCAACTGTAATTATTAATGTTCTGTTATGTCAAGTAAGTCAAATTCCTTAGCTTGTATATTTAAGTCTATATTCTTGATTACTTGGTTTGCTTTCATAAATTACTGAGAGGTTTTTTAAATCTTTCACGGTGATTCTTTGACTACTCTCCTTTTAGTCACCACACCCCAAATCCTGTTGAAGACTGAGGGCCTCTCACTGGCTAGGCAAGCATTCTACCACTGGGGCTACACCCCAAATCCCTAGGTCTATAATTTGTTTCATATTCTTTTATTGTCAATATTTATTGTTTACTTATATATCTAAGCTAACATATAAAGTATTGAGTTTCATTATGGAATTTTCATCCATATATATTCTTATTAATCTCTCCAACTACTTTCTCTCACCCCATCTGGTCCCTTTGCTGGTCCCTACCACCCCCCAGCTTGTTACCCTTCCTGTTTTCCACATGTATTCCACTACAATATCTAGCTAGCTAGCTATCTCATTGCTCCTCCATCTCTAAGATCTTTTCTTTCCCTTATAGTCCACTACTTTTATGAATACACACACACACATAAAAATTCATATGCATATGAGAGAAAACATGCAGTATTTGAGTCTGGTTTATTTCACTTTAATGATCCCTAGTTGTATCCATTTCCTGAAAATGTCATAGTTTCCTTTTTATTTATGTCTGAATATGTACCGCATTTTATCTTTTTGACAGGTAATGAGCATATAGGATGATCCTACTTGTTAGTGCAACAATAAACATGAATGTGTGCTGTGGGACAATAGTTTTACCCTGTAAAGATGTTTCTTGTATTTGCTTAATAAAATGCTGATTGGCCTGGAGCCAAACAGGAAGTATAGGCGAGGCAAGAAGAACAGAATTCTGGGAAGAGAAAGAGTGAGTCTGCAGTCGACACAGAGGAACCCAGACACAGAGGAAAGAGGTACCAAGCCACACGGCTAACACAGACAAGAATTATGGGCAACTTATAACAATAAGTTATAAGCGTTAATAAGAAGCCTGAGCTAATAGGCCAAACAGTTTATGATTAATGTAGACCTCTGTGTATTTCTTTGGGATCGATCAGGCAGGACAGGAAACCTCTTTCAACAAATGTGTGAAGCTTGAGAGGTGGCATAAGCTCAAATCTGAGCACCTATGTCAGGAGGCTCAAACCTGACTGTAACTTCAGCTCCTGGATTTCCGATACCCTCTTCTGGACTGTGATGGTACCTGCATAGACTAGACACACACACACACACATACACACACACACACACACACACACACACACACACTTGTTCCTTTAGCTTAATAAAAACAAACTGTTAGCAAAACAAATGGCAACAGAAAGACCTGAAGTACAAGTACTTCTATGGTATATTGACTTAAAGTCCTTCAGCTAAAACCCAAGAGTTGTACAGCTGGGTCATAGTTCTTTTTTCAATTTTTTTTTAAGAACCTCCATGTTGGTTGCTACATTGGTTACACTAGTTCATTTCAGCACCAGGACTGGCAGAGTTGAAGCAGAAGGGACAGCTGGGTGACCCCATGGAATTTCACATGGTAAAGAGGATGAGGAGAGCGACCATCCAACAGAAGAGCCACACAGCTCCTGGCAGGGCAAAACCCAGATGGCATAGAAAAGTTGCTGCTTCATAGATGGGTTCCTGGCATAACCAATATAAAGCTGCCAAATTCTGCCAAATACCATTTCAGTGCAGATCCCTGCGCTCACCACACCATCTATGGTGGTGGCTCCAGTACTAACAAACCTGGCTGCTATATCAGTGTTTTGGGATACAACTCTGGTCTGGAATTCCCATCTGGCCATTTGGAGAGGGGAGCTGCTGTAGGTGAGCTGTTAGAAGGGACCTCTGGTCTTCTCAGGAGGGAAGCAGATACATGCCTGATCAGAACTGGAGAAGCGAGTAGCCTTGGTGCTCCTCATCTTTCCCATCTACCAGCTTTGGCCCTTGGTCTCTGGGGATTAATTTTGTCTGGTAAAAATCATGGTCTGATCGTTCCTCCCTTTAGGAACAGAAATGCTTACTTTGTGTTGCTGTCTGATGGAAGTATATAACTTCTTTTATTTTATACAAACCTACAGCTAAGAGATAGAATTTTAAAGTACTGGAATTGTTGAAAACTATGGGGACTTTAAAGTTGGCCTGTATACATTTTATGCTTAAACATGGTCATGAGAATGTGTGGACAAGGAATGGAGGGTATGGCTTAAAGGTGATGTTTGAGTGTCTCACTGACAGGGGACAGAGCTGTGAGTGTTACCTGTCAACCTGACAGGATCTAGAATCACCTGGGAGTATTTTATCCCAGCAACATAAAAAGAAACTATAACATGTGTCATTTTATTTCTTCATATTTCCAAGTCCTGCAAAACTTATGGTGTCAACTGATTTTATTGTTCCTGGAAGCATTCCAAGGACATATTATTATATTTGCATTAACTATCTAAAACATAATAATCTTGTTTGAGAAACAAATGTTGAAGATTTTTATTTACTGTGTACATGTTGGAGAAACACTGAATACTCTTACAATAATCCAATGTAAACAACTTAGTGTAAACTTACGTAACACTCTTAATAATTAATTTTCAGTCTACAGATAGTGTTAGATTCTATGCAAAACCTAATCATAGAATGTGACTAAGATAAAGTGTTCAGGAAGAGGTAATATTTAATGTTTCAGGAAAAGATAATAGTTTTTTTTTCATTTACAAGTTTAGAAGGGCTTAACTAAAGACACAAAAACAAATAAGGAAAAACTACCAAACAGACAAAAATACAATTCTCAAATGTTGAGGCTGAGTTAGAATTTTATGTTATTAAATTTGAGTTGTAAAGAAAGCGTAGAACTAAGGCTCACACACATCCAAATAATATGCACAAAAAGAAAAAGAAAAAGGATACATTTTTTAAGATAATTCTATAGCTGCTATATGTTCCAGAAGGACAAACAGATTTAACAAGATATCTTCAAAAATAATCCCATTTATGTCTTCATAAAGTAGTAAACCACCAAACTCTGTGTAAGAAGTGTCTCTGTGTTCATGTGGTACTGGAATTGAACCCAGGACCTGTACAAGCATGGCAAGTGTTGTACCACCAAGCTTTGTAACTGGCCTTTCCTAACATTTTGAGACAGGGTCTTTCTAAGTTGCCCAGGCTGGCTTGAGCTTCCTCTCCTCCTGCTCCAGCCACCCAAGCACCTGGGATTACAGGTTAGCACCATCAAGCCCAGCAAAACTGCCTTCTTGAGATTGCCACAACTCTAGATTCATTTAGAAGGCAGAAAAGCCAAGTCCAGTGGCACACACCTACAGTTTCGGCTTATTTATAATGCTGAGGCAGGAGTATTACTAAGGCCCAGAAGTTAGAGGCCAGCCTGAGTAACACAATGAGACCTTGTCTCAAAAAGGGTATAGAATATTAACACAGAGGTTTCAGCATAAACATATAAGAAAACAGTACAAATACGAGTCCAGAAAATCAGGAAAGTCACATTCCAGCTTGAGCTGAGCCTCATTAGTCACTCTGGCCGGATACCCTCTCAAGTTTTCATTTCCTTATAAGGCTCAGTATTAGGCTCATGTTTTACTATGGGGACTATGAGGCACCTGACTCACTATGTTCAGAAACAAACGTTTACAGTTCAAGTATAGCATCCTAACTTTTTAAGTCAAAATAATGACCAGAATCATAAAGGTTAGCATTTCAGAACTGAACCTAGAAAAAATACGATGCAATACTAAAGTCAAAATCAAAAGTGCATTTGACAGAGATCTTCAAGGATATGTTTGGATGACAATAATTCCATAATAATTATGCACTTGCAATTTGTGATGATGTCAAAAGGGAGAACCAAAATGATACTGAGTTTTCTCAGGACATATGTTGAGAAAGAAAATAATTCTTTTTCCATTCTCATTTAAATTATAAGCATGTCATAATATAAAAATAAATGTAAGTACAATTTAACTTAGTTTCCTCCTTAATTTGTTTTTTATAGCAGACATATTAATTTCATTTTGAACATGATATGCCAAATATCCAGAGCTTCCTGGAATGAAGTCATGTAATTCTCCAAGGAATTTCTCCAAGGCATCAATTGATATATAACCTATAAAAATAAGAAGAAATAGATACATTTGAAATTCTACCATGCTATTTTATTTTCAGTGTCTTTGATTTATTAGTTAAAATTTTTATAGAATATTTTTAAAGAACTAAAAAGAAAAATAAAGCTGGTGGGAAGATTCTCAAAGGATGCCCTTAGGCATCTGCTCTTCCTGCTCCCCCAACCCAGGACCGAGACTGAAGACCCATGCACCGCACTCCGTTACGTAGGACTGGAGACCAAACCCAGAGCTCTGTACATGCCAGGCAAGCTCTCTACAGCTAAGCTATAGCCCCAGCCCTTAACACTGGTTTCTTTTTACGCCTTAGTTTACAAAATAATGGGTTTTATTATGACCTTTTCACTAAAACACATTATTGTACTTTGCTCATATTTGTCTCCTCTCTTCTGCCCATCTCCCCTTCTCACTGTCCTAGTTTTGTTTGTCTGAGACGGGGTTCACTTCAACCTAGGTTAGACTGGAACGCACTTGTAGACGAGGCTGGTCTTGAGCTTTCAGCAATCCTCTGCTTCAACTCCTAAATTCTCACACTATTGGTGTAAACCAACACACTTAACTTTTCCTTCCACTTCTGAAAAGCATAGATACTTGATAAGCAACTTCGATAACTGAGAGTGAATGTCTATACTGGGGCTGGAACATTAAAGTATGGAAACTAGAATGACTGGGAATAACTGGCCTAGGTTGTAACCACTGAAAATTGCCTCTCCAGCTACGCAACAGCACAGACAGCGCATCTGCTCTACAGAGCAGACATTTCCAAGCACTGTAAGACTGGGATAAAGTTCTCTAGTGAAAAATTAATAGCAAAGTCAGTCCTGCTGTCAATCAATACAAGATATGGCTGTAATGTTGATGTAATTAATAATCTGAAATAGATATGAATGCCAAAAAAGAGACCTTGCCTAACTGCAGAGATATTAAGATCTTAATATTCAAAGATCTTAAGCAGTAACTTGATAACAATTATTTATCATTTGAATGATTGTATTTTACATGTAATACAAATGTTTGTGGTTTATACTAATACTAAAAGCAAACATTCTAAAAATTCTAGAAGATCCAAAGTATGACTGAATTTAAAAGTACCATAAAAAACAATAGAGTTTATACATATAGCTTGATGGTTTTAGTAATAAAGTCAATTCATAGTTGAAAATTATAAGTCCAGTCATAGAAAATTAGTATCATTAATCTATTTAAGTCGTTGGATATCTATTTCCTTAGCTCCATCCCATGTGTATTCATGACCTCTGCCTGATAAATGAGCACTTGCGTAACCAGTGGAGAAAATGCTTATTGCACAGACACCATGTGAGGCTGCTAAACGCTTACTGCACGTGTGTGTAGATGGCACCAAGGTCTTGCACTCACAGAGAAGTGCTAAGAGAAGCAGGGCGGTTCATCACACAAGGTGTCTCCTCAATAGAGGAGATAAAACTGAATACCCTGCATTCCACCCAGAAAGCTAAAAGTGGAAGTTGCTAACAACCTGGTGACCTCTTTGCTATCTGAAGAGACAGACCTCACCCTAATTTCCCAGACCGATTATCCCAGACTCTTTCCTCCCTTAGGGGAGATGTCACATGTATTTCTTGTACTGCTGACCTCTATGCTATCAGTCAGAGACCACATTAGCTATAGAACACACCCTCAAGGTCACAGGTACTTTGTAAAAGAGTTGCTATGTAATCATACATTAATCTTTATTGTGCACCTGGAATTGGAATCATGGGAATTACTGTTGCCTGGAGACTCTTTTTCAAATTCTATTGTGTTTAAATATGCCTAAAATAAAGTGCCTGGTATTAGACTTCCCTAAGTCTGATTCACGTTGATGAAGTCAATCTGCATAGGGTTTTCATTTTTATCTCTGTGCAGTTGCTCCCCTGCCTGTATACTTGCAGGGACCTCCTTACACATACACTATGCAAGATTTCTAAACACATTGGGAAAGAAATACAAAATTAAGTCGCGCACGCCTTTAATCCCAGCACTTGGGAGGTAAAGGCAGGCAGATCTCTGTGAGTTCAAGGCTAGCCTGGTCTACAGAGCAAGTTCCAAGACAGGCTTCAATGTGAAACCTTTCATTAGAAGAATTGTTAACACTATAAAGATACAGACAGACAGTAGAATGGTGGGGGCTTTGAGCAGAGCTCAATCCTCCAAGGCAAAATGGAGGTCACTTCTTATAGGTCTCAGAGGAAAGGGGAGGTTTCATGTTATGTGGCAAGTTAGTCCATAGAAAGCTCAGCTGCCTCTGGCTCCACAGTAAAGCCTGATCCTTGTCGTGTAAAAGGCCCTGAGTTCAACCTCCAGACTACAAAAACAAAAACAAAAGAGCTAATCCCTGAATGTCAGAAATAAACTGCAACTGTCTCACGCAAGCAAGACCAAGCATCCCTCCCTTCTAGGGACACCTGTCTTGGCACAGAAAATACGAAGCCCATGTTTGGTCCATTCTGCAAGTTAATGTTTTAGAAGATGAACGGCACCCTCCTATCACCATGGTAAAAGAAAAGGCTCTGCTTGGTAACAGCTTTCTTCTCCCTCGTTTCTTCCCTAGCTGGGTTGCTCTAATTTTCACCTCAGTTTACCTGTTACCATGTTGTTCACTGGATAACTCTGAAGAGGGAAGTACACCTGCTTTTCTACAACTGGAGTGCTTATAAAATGACTCTCCGCACTATAAAAAATGGAACATACAGAAAGTCACATTTATGTTTGAATTTTTAATTTATATTACAAATGAAGATTCATTCCAGACCATGTTTATAGTAATTTAACACTTCTTTAATCAGGTTTTACTTTTACTTGGTGCTCTCAGAGGTCAGAAGAGAGTGTTGGATCCCCTGGAACCAGAGCAGCTGATGGTCGTGAGCAACCATGTGGGTGCTGGAATTAAGCCCAGATACTCTGTAAGAGCAACAAGTGCTCTTACCCACTGAACTATCTCTTAAGCCTCACTTTTACTCTTTTTAATAAAAGTTCATATGACTTTGGACAAATTAATCTTTTTAATCTTAGATCTCTTTCTCTAAAATGAGAATGGTGATGATGTCTCAGAGGAATTGTGAAACTAAAACAAATACACAATCAAGCTCAAAGATTTCTACATTCAATTTGAACGGCAATAAAGCATATTAACTCAATACCTTTCAGACAGTCCTTTTTTGTGTTTTGTTGTTGGCTCACTGCTTTCTTTTTTATTTGATGTTATTCTGCCATGCTGTAAATAGCAAAATAAATCACATTTTTAAAATTTAGCATACTAATTATCTAATCATTAATTTTTAAATTAAATTAAAACATAATCAAAGGCTATTTAAATTTATTCTTTTAGTTAAGTCACTGTAAGCTGGCAGGGAAGCTTACGAAATTTTGTATATATATTCATATAATCATGCCTTTAGAAGAGCATAAAAAAGGAAAACCAGGATTTTAAATGCTAGCTATAGCTACAGCAGGTAATTGAACTTGGATTGAGGGAAGAGGAAGAATACAGGAAAGAAGGAAGGACGGAAGGAAGGAAGGAAGGAAGGGAGAGAGGGAGGGAGGGAGGGAGAGAGGAAGGAAGGAAGAAATCAAACATTACAGACTTAAGACTTTCTTAAAATTCTTGACTTCAGGATTCTCCTTCTTACATATCAAAAAAGAAAAAGCTGAACAATTTGCTCCCTCTTTAAAGAGATCGTGATGGAGATATGTCCACTTCTGAAGTTGTAACAAAACTAAAAGTATATTAAGCTTTTCCAAAACATTTGTAGAAATGACTCAGATGTTTATACCTAATGTATTTAACAGAATATCGTTAGAAATTCTGTATTTAGATCATAAATCTTTCCTAAGCAATAATAATGTTCCAAATTACTTTCCAGATTTATCCTTGTTATTTTTATTTGATAACATAACTTTCTACATATAGATTATAGTATTATAAATAGCTGATATTCAACACTGATAAGTACTTTGAAGGATTGACAAGATCCTTTATCAAATAATGTCTAGCCAATAATCAATAAAAGTGTGTTATATTAATATTCTTATTCTGTCTGTGTGTCTGTGTAAATGTACGTCACATGCAGGCAAGTGCCCACAGAGGCCAGCAGAGCTCCTCAGAGCCCCTGGAGCTAGAGTTACAGGCAGTAGTGAGGCACCTGGTGCAGGTACTGGGGTTCACTGGTGAACCGAATGCTGGTCCTTTGGAAGAGCAGGAAGTGCTCCTCACCTGAGCCAGCCCTCCAGCCCTATACTAACTTTTTAACAGAAATGACATTAGATTAGGTTGAGGCTAAGCAAACTTGGTTTCATCATGCTAATATGTGATTACATGTACTAAAACAATTTTTTTAAATCTTCTGTTTATGTCAGCATTTTTATTTATAAAACTAAATGATCTTTAAGTTCCTTTAAAGTCCCATAGTACTGGTATACTGAATAATTTGACAAATAATTTTTAAAAATCATGATTACTTGTGTAGAAACATTGACAAATCAGAGATTAGATATTTTCAGAATTTATCATTTCCAAACCAAAGATCCTGAAGAGACTATGATTTCCAAATGATGACACTCTGAGAAATAAAAACAAATTAGTGGGGCCAATGAGATGGCTCAGCAATCAAGAGTGTGTGCTGAAAATTCTGATAACCTGAGTTTGATTTCCTGAGCCCACAGGGTAAAGGGACAGGATCAGCTTCTCTAAGTTGTCCTCTGACTTCCACATGTGTATTGTGGCCTGTGCCACACAAAGAAGTAAATAAATATTTTAATTAATAAAAGGAATACGAAATCTATAAATTATTTGGCTGTGGAAATATAGATTTTTTCTCTATTTTTCTCAGTCTAAAAAATAATATCCTGCTAAGTTTTTAAAAATAATACAGAAATACTATATACCTTGCACTTAAAGAGATATTTTTGCTACCTTGAGTGTGCTCTTTTTCAGTTTTGTGATATCATTTGAAAACAACATTTCTTTTTGGAGGGTAGGGAGTTTCTCTGTGTCGCTTTGGAATCTGTCCTGGCACTAGCTCTTGTAAACCAGGAGGGCCTTGAACTCACAGACATCTGCCTGCCTCTGCCTCTCAAGTGCTGGAATTAAAGGCGTGCGCCACTACTGCCTGGCTGAAACATAACATTCCTATTCCTTAAGATCTAGCAAGAATTTTCTCAAAAATGTATTTTTATCTTTATGCCCCTGGCATACTTAAGAAAATTTAACATTTTTATTATTTAACATTATTATTTAATATTCCATGAATCAGTTTTTCCAGTTGCTCTCAAAATGCCTTTTTTAGACAGGGTCTCACTAATAAAGCCCTGGCTGGCCTGAAACTCACAGACCTCTGCTTGCCTCTGCCTCCAAGTGCCAGGATTAAAGACCAGTGCCACCATGCTTTTTATATTAAAGAAATGTTTCTTTTATATTAAAAATAATCTATATATAGGATCTGATCACCACATTTGTTTGTTGTGTCTCAATTTAGAAAGTTTTCTTGCTTTTATTGTGAGTCATTATAGAGGTCAGGTCAGTTGACTGACTTGAGGCAAGATATCGATATGAATAATTTGCATTGGTATGGATTTTAAGGTCAATTTGTTATATGTATATGTATTTCTAATATTGATTAAGGTATTTTGATTGTGTAGTTCATTTAAAAACGTAATGTATAATTAGGAAATATAGGTTATTAATGGATAATTATCAATAATAATCAAGCTTGTAGTCATGTTAGTTAGATTTTCTAGATGTGCATAGATATATTTCAGATAGGGACTCTTCATATCTTTCAAAGACTACAGAATATGGCATTTAATGTTTTAAAAACTTAGGACTTTTCATGACAATGAGATACGTCTGCTCCTGGCAGCACCAATCTACTTCAAGAGGAAGATGGGCATCGAAGAGGCTCCTTATGGAGTTGGTTAGACATTTGGGCAAGAAACTGCTCTTGCCTGGACTGTTGCATAAACTGGACACAGAGAACCCTCAGAGAAGATGACTGCTGAACTTGCCTAAAGGTGAGATGGTCTTTCGGGGTTCCTGATTCATGAAAGAGTCTGCGAGACATTCTACAGGACACAGCAGATAGTGACTGAACTGTCTTTGAAATTTCCTGCTTCATGGAAATGTCTGCTGGATACTATGGTCCTGTAGGCCGAAGATGGATGCCCCAATGGTACAGAGGATCTTTGGGTGACTGTCCAGGCAGCGAGATGTCTTTGTCATTTCTAGAGTTTGGAACTTGCTTATTTCTTGTTTGCTTAGGTAATATTATATCCTTCTGGAGTCTTTGATGGAGTTGAAGAATAAATAGTTATAGTTTTCCTTAGTTATGATAAAAGATAAAATAGATATGTTAACTGTAATTCTTACTTGATAACTGTTTTGTTATATGTAATTTTACTATGTTAAAGTGAAAGCCTTTCTTTTTTGTTTAAACAGAAAAAGGGGAAATGATGTAGGTAGGTCTTCTATCTATCTGTTGTTTCACTGGTTAATTAATAAAGAAAACTGCTTGGCATGATAGGTCAGAACATAGGTAGGCAGGGAAGACAGAACAGGATGCTGGGTAGAAGGCAGTGAGGCAGTTGCCATGAAGCTCCGGCCCAAGATGGACGTAGGTTAGAATCTTTCTGGTAAGCCACCACCTCGTGGTGCTACACACATTAATATTTATTTCCTGGATTCATGTGAATAACTCATAATTGCATCTTGGGAAGCTTCTGAATAAGAATTCAGCACAGACAATACTGTGTACTTACTATATCACAACAGACTAAGCCAAATGAGAGGTTATTCCAGTATTAGTGATATCAGTTTGATCATTTGGCTAAAGTGGTATCTTCTAGTATGTCCATTTGCAGATAATGCTTGTCTGTAATTAGTACAATCTGTGGGTAATAATTTGGGATCATAGTTTTAGCATAAATTAATGGCTCTTGTCTAAATCAATTATTATATTGGAGGTTACAGAATACATATTTTTCTTCTTTTTTTTTTTTGGTTTTTCAAGACAGGGTTTCTCTGCAGCTTTTTTAGAGCCTGTCCTGGACCTAGCTCTTGTAGACCAGGCTGGCCTCGAACTCACAGAGATCCGCCTGCCTCTGCCTCCCGAGTGCTGGGATTAAAGGCGTGCGCCACCACCGCCCGGCCAGAATACATATTTTTATTGTGTATGTGCGTGTTGGGGACAAGGCACCCGATAAGACACAGCATGCACATGGTGCTCTGAGGACAACCTACTGGGGCCGGTTCTCTCCTTCCACATGGAACCTGCCCAGGCCATCAGGCTTATGCAGCAAGCTCTTTGACTAAGGGAGTCATCTTGCCAGCCCAAGGAAGAATTTTCTACTTTATCATCCTTTCTTCTTTATTAGTTGCTATTGCTATAATGAAAAGTTTTACTTATACCACTTTTTTTCTTCTTTCTTATCTTCCTGTCTTTTTTTTCTTTCTGCTTTTGGATTATCACTATGAACTAACTGATGCCTTTTTATATAATGTGTGATTATCTATTATTGTCTTCTTTTCATGCTGAAATTATTTATATTTGGCTACTGCATAAAAATTTTGAAGTAAAAAACAGACAAATTTGAGTAGAACGGCAAAAACTAAAAAGTAGTATTGCATATATTTATTAAGGAACAGTCCTCAAAACAAACAAGTGATACTGCACAAGAATTCACCACAATCTCCACCAGCAAATACCATGTACCTATTGTTACTCTATACTCCTGACTAAAGAAACCAAAGCTTATTTATTTTTCCAGTACTAGAAACTGAAGTGAAGGCCTCCTATGCTAAGGAGGCAGTTTACTACAGTGTTCTAACCCAACCCTCAACTTTCTGTTCTTTTTCTATTTTATTTTTTGACAGGTTTACTTTTTGACAGGTTTTCTTTTATTTTTTTTCCATTGACAGGTTTTCTTAAACTTCTGATCCTCCTGTCCCTACCTCCCAAACGTTAGCATTGCAAACATATGCCACCCTGTCTGGTTTTTATGCTGGCTGAGGACTGAATCCAGGGTTTCTTGGATGCTAAGCCTGCACCTGAGTTTCTTATAAGAATGGTTTCACTTATACAAAAATACTTTAGTTTTACTGTTGTATTATGTAAAAACTATGTGAAACCAGATAATATTCAATAAAAGCATACTCTCAAATTTTCTTAATCTAGATCATTGATGCATATGCCACAAATTATACTGCCTTCAAATTTTTCAAACTGTACATCCCAACCAAGTATTTCAATTCCCTCTTACCTTTTGTATTGGAAAATTTTCAGCTTGTTCCCAAATAAAACTACCAATTTTTCTTCGTATTTCTGTAGTGAGGAAAAACAAATCCAATATTTTTTAAAGTAATTTCTGGGTTTTGCATAACATTTGAAACTTGTAGATTATGTTTATTCTACTTGAATAACCTCTTTTTTTTTATTCTACTTGAATCAAAATAATCAGATTCCTGCTGAAAAGCCTAGGAGTCAGGTGGTGGCTGCGCATGCCTTTAATCCCAGCACTTGGGAGGCAGAGGCAGGCAGATATCTCTGAGTTCAAGGCCAGCCTGGTCTACATAGAGCTAGTGCCAGGGCAGGCTCCAAAGCTACAGAGAAACCCTGTCTCAAAAAAACAAAAAAAAAAACTGATAATAAAAGCATAAAGAGGAGGAGGAGACCTGTATATAACCTGTATATAACATGCAGAGGCCAGAGGACAGCACTGAGTACTTTCCTCTGCCTTACTGCCTTCAGACAGGGTCTTTCACTGAACTAGAAGCTCACTGGTTCAGCTAGACTGGCTGGCCAACAAGCTCCCGGGATCTCTCTGTTCCCATCCCCCGACAGCTGGTGTTAAAGGCACTCATGACCATGTCTATACATATGGATGCTAAGAATTCAAATTCAGGTTCTTATGCTGGGTAAATTCTCTTACTCACTGAGTCATTTCCCTGCCCTTACTTTTTCTACTAGCATATATCACTTCATTAGATATGTGTCTCTATTATGCCAAATATTAAAAAATAAGACAATTGTCACAATAAAATGCCTAAAGTTGTTAAGTGTGTAGAGTTGAGGTTCTCAAGAATAAATTTATTTTTCTAAAAAGTAGATAAACAATGTCTAGTAAAATAGGAATTCTATAAAATTAAGTATATCTGGTGACTTTTTATCATTTTAATAATCTCAAAATTCTTTACAACAACCCACTAGAAGACAAAAAGGGTCTAATTACACTAGACTTTTGCTGACCAATATGGTAGCAATGGTAAATGTATGCTGAGTCATACTGAGGTATGGTGTAAGTGTAAAATCAGCACTGGATGTTTAATATTTGGTATCAGAAAGAATATAAAATATTTTTAAAATTTCATGTTGATTATTGAAATGATAATCCTTTCAATATTAGGTTAAATAAAAAATACTTTAAGATTAATTTTGCCTATATCTTTTTAATATGACTACTAAACCTTTTAAACTCATAGTTCACAGTGGCATCTTACGCATATATCTACTGCTCTAACTGGGTACGTACAATATCCTAGTTTGAATGAGAATGGCCCCCACAGACTTCTGTTTGAATGTTTGGTCCCCAGATGGTGGAACTGTTTGAATCCTCATTGGAGAAAGTATGTTACTGGTGAAGCTGTTTAGGAAGGATCTTCATTGGAAAAGCATGTTACTGGCAATGGATCTGAGGCTTCACGGGACTGTACAATGCCCGGTGGTCTCTAATTCCTGTTTGTGGATCCAGATGTGAGCTCCCCGCTATGACGGCCATGGACTCCTTGCCCTTTGGAACTGTGAGCTTCAAATAAACGCTTCCTTCGATAAGCTGCCTTGGCCGTGGTGTTCTATCACAGTATGGAAAAGTGACTAAGACAGTAGTATACCTTTTTAAAGAGGTATGTTTTCATTTCAAACATTTTTTAAAGATTTAAATATATGTTAGTAGAAGAGGCTAAACTCAAAGGTAAAACAGAAGTTATAATTTAAAATAAGTTAATAAATTGGATACTCATTCTATAATACAAGCTTCTTGAAAGTAGGTTTTTGGCACATGTGGTTTTTAAAGATGAAGCCAGGCAGGGCTACATAGCAAAAACTTGTCTCAGAATTTTTGAAAAGTTGCTGGGCATGATGGTACATATCTATAATCTTGGCCACTGTGAACTATGAGCTTAAAAGGTTTAGTAGTCATATTAAAAAGATATAAGCAGGAGGATGGCCATGAATTTGAAACTAGCCTGGGTTACAAAATTAGTACCAGTTTAGTCAGAGTGACATAACAGAGCCACTCTCAAGAACAAAAAAGAGAGATAGGAAGGGAGGAAGGGCAAGAGAGACAGAGATAAAGTTATTTTAACAAATCCATTTTGCCATAAACCGTTAGTTTATTTGCATAACCACTTAGACTTAATTTAGTGTTATAACTACGTTGTGCTGAACACTATCTTTGCAGTGTCTAAGGATTCTTCTAGGAAAATAACTAAGTTTTTGGTTTGTTCTGCTTTGTTTTTAATATTTTCCTCACTGGAAATCTGTAAACAGCTTCAGTCTGTCTTTCTAGAAATGGACACAGAACTATGAGATAAACAAAATTTTCACCAGAACTGACTGACTAGGGGATGGAGAGATGGCTCAGGTCAGCAACACCGTATGTCCTTCCAGAGAACCCTGGTTCCTAGGACCCACATGGAGGTGCACGACTGTTTAACTCCAATTCCTGGGGATCTGATGCCCTCTTCTGGCCAGCTCAGGTACCAGGCACCACTGTGGTGCACTGAGATATGTTGGCAAAACACCCACATACAAAAAAATAAAGAAATTTAAACAAGAAGTGGGTAATTAACGAAAGACCTACAAAAATGAGATGTGTGAGGTTAGGCAGAGAACCTGAGTTAAGCTTTGGACAGACAGGCTAAGAACATGCTCCAAGCAGGGAAACTGAAAGCACCAATCTCAAAGGCAGCTCACTCACTTTTCCTTCTCACATCATATGGTTTTTGAGACAATGTGAAAGCAGAGTAATAATAAAATGAATTTACTATTATAAAAATATTCAAGAAAAGCCGGGAGGTGGTGGCTCACGCCTTTAATCCCAGCACTCGGGAGGCAGAGGCAGGCGGATCTCTGTGAGTTCGAGGCCAGCCTGGTCTACAAGAGCTAGTTCCAGGACAGGCTCTAAAAAAGCTGCAGAGAAACCCTGTCTCGAAAAAAAAAAATTCAAGAAAAAAATTAGAATGAAGAGATTCAACACTCGCAATCATTTATTAAATACTCACCACATGTCATGTACTTTAACCTATTACCTCATTTATCCTCAGAATCACTTGGAAGAAGTCAATGGATGTTAGATCACAAAACTGCTGGGCATGATGGTGCACAACTTTAGTCCCAGCACTGGGAGGGCAGGGACAGGTGGATCTGTGTGAGTCTGAGGACTGCCTGGTTTATCTAGTGAGTTCTAGGCCAACCAGGACTACACAGTAAGATCCTGCTTCAAAACAAACACCACAAAAGCAAATTAAGTATTGGATCCTAGCTGGTGAGCACTTGACTTTGGGGGTAATACCTGACTCTACTCTATTCACCACTGAATTCCAATTGAGAACAGAGATTGGTAAAATTAAATTTGGTTATCTTAATAGGGATTGGCTGGGTTTGGCAAACGGATGGGTTTATGATCTTTGCTAACCTTTTTGCAGACACGCAGGAGGAAGAACAAAATGGCCTAAGGCCACTGAGTTTTTCCTTTCAGTATTAGCTACCGCAGAGAGATAGTAGGCATGGAAAACCGTAGCGTTATCTTCTATGTACTCGGTGCTGTGATATATTCTAGAAGAAAGGAGATCTTCTAGGTTATCACATAGACAGGAATGCATTCCCCCTTTCAAAAGAAAACCAAATGACTGCTAGGATCCTGCTAACATTAGAGAATACATTTATGATGATGGTCTTTGTTTCCTGGCAAGAATGAATAAATTCCAGGTTCATTACTTAGTTTGGGGACCTAAGTGTAACTAAATCTCAGCTTTAGAATTTACAAAAGACCACCTAAAACAATAGTTAGCCATCAACAGTGGACTGAGAGCCAGCAGCCCAATGAGTTTTACTCATAGTCACTGCTATTATAAGAAATCAGTTAATACTGTGGTAGAGTGGCCATGCCATTCGAGAAGCCTTTCCATGCAGAAGACATCTTTTCT
Organism: Arvicola amphibius; assembly: GCF_903992535.2. Taxonomy (NCBI): domain Eukaryota; kingdom Metazoa; phylum Chordata; class Mammalia; order Rodentia; family Cricetidae; genus Arvicola; species Arvicola amphibius. Next base: position 53,379,098 of record NC_052051.1, read on the forward strand.
AGGCCTGAGGGAGTGAAGAAAGAAAGACATTAGAAAAACTGACGTATATGAAGGAGCAATAACAACACTTAAGGTTGACTAGACTACAAAAGGCATGGAAAATTAAAGAGGTTTTAGTTCATCTAAATCCACAGGCAGTGGAGTGAGGAGCCGGTCTCCTGTAAGCACTCGACAGCAATTATGAGAGGAGATGGCAGAGCACGTGACAGCAGAGTACTCTCTTAGGAAGCTCCCGTGACAGTCCTGACAAGGGGTAATTCCAGTGCCTGTAAAAGCGGCAATGAGGAGGAAGTCCGGTTCCGGTTACTAGAGCCTGTTCCATGGTGTTAGGCGCCAATTCATTCCTGGTAACGGAAATCCCGGCACTTAGAATGCCCAAACAGGAAGAGCATGAGTTTCAAGGCTAGCCTGGGCTATAGAGAAAATAGACTCCCCCCCCCCCCAAAAAAAAAACTAAAAATGGTGGGCAGATTTTCGACTTGAAGAATTCAGGATCTACTCCGGTGTTGAGGCGATATCTGGTTGACAAGCATGGAGTAGGGGCCTACAAGTTTCCAGGTAACAGCAGGACACTCAAAACCAGGATTTCCGTTAGAGACCAGAGGGACAGGCAGAAAGCCAGGGCGGAAGGAAGGAAAGGAGGGCTGCAAACTTGCTGTTCCCCAGTGCTGGTAACTGGACTGCTACTCCCCTGCGCGGCTCTAGGAAAGGCTCTCGCGCGTGGCCCTGGGTACCTCAGCGTGTCTGGATGCGAGGCATCACAGCTGAACAGGAAGTCGGCGGCCTGGGCATCGCTGACTGCCCCGCCTTCGTCCACTGTGGAGGCAAGAGCACGTGTGAGCGCCAAGCAGGGCAAGCGCCCCAAAACCCGGATGGGGGAGGAGGGCTTCCGGGGACCCACTGGCGCCCACGCCCTGCCCTGCCCATCTTCCTACCCCAGAGCTGCCTCAAGTCCTGACTGACGCTGCGGCAGAACCAACCACGCTGCCCCTGGAACATGGCGCCGCCTGCCTCCGGGGCTCCCGAGGTGGGGGGGGGTGGGGCTAGAGCCGAGACCGCTGATTGGTCCGAAACCAAGCGTGATGATTGGTTCCCAAAAGGAAAGGGCGGGAAAGGTCGCAGGAAGCGGGCAAAGAGACGGGAACTACCGTAACTGAGAGACTAGCCACGGAGGACGAAGTTCCCTGGACCCGGTGGGTTTTAAATACTGAGGTGTGTGTGTGTGTGTGTGTGTGTGTGTGTGTGTGTGTGTGTGTGTGTGTGTGTGTGTCTGTCTGTCTGTCTGTGTCAGTGTGTCTGTCTGTATGTCTGTCTGTGTTTCTGTGTGTCTGTTTTTGTGTGTCTATGTGTGTCGTGTGTGTGTCTCTCTGTGTATGTATCTGTTGTGTCTATCTCTGTGTCTGTGTTGTGTGAGTCTGTTTGTGTGTGTATCTCTGTGTGTCTGTCTGTCTGTGTATGTATCTCTGTGTCTGTGTTTGTGTGTGAGTCTGTGTGTGTCTGTGTGTGTGAGTTTGTCTGTGTGTGTCTGTGTGTATGTATCTGTGTGTCTATCTCTATGTCTGTGTTTGTGTGTGTCTGTGTGTGTGTGTCTCAGGACATCTTTCATGAGTCAGTTCTTCCATTGTGTGGGTTCCAGGGTTTGAACTCAGATGGTCACTCTTGGTGGCAAGGGCTTCCTATCAGCAGAGACATCTTGCCACTCCCCTGTATCATATTTTTTGTTGTTTTCAGACAGTCTCTTACAACCTAAGCTGGTCTTGATCTTCTGGTTCTCCAGCCTACACCTTCAGAGGGTTGTGATCACAGGCCTTTGTCACCTTGTCTACTTTACATATTCTTGAGGATAGAACTCAGTGAAAGGGACCCAGAGTCAGCACAGAACACACCCAGACACAAAATTCTAAGCCTACAGGGCCAGACTATGACATTCCTCTTAAACCGATTGCCACAGGATTTTTTGAGATGTCATTTCTTATTTATTGCTGTGTTCAAATTAGTCTCAGATTTCAGTAGAACATTTTTTAAAGTGGGTTATTTTATTTTTTGTTTTGGTTTTTTTTTTGGATGAGTCTCCATATGATTTACAGGCTAGTCTCAGACTTGTGATCCTATGCTTCAGCCCCCACATGTGAAGATTTACTTATGGCTTAGCTGCATTAAAATGAAATACTGGTCTTTTTGATCAAATATTTTGAAGTGTGTTAGCATTTTCTTCTATAATGAAACTATATAATCAGTGAGGTTGTATCTTTAAAAACAATGCTCTTAGATGTTCTAGACTATAGTGTTCTGTATATATGTTTGTTGGGTCAAATTACTCATATTGTCTAATGCTCTGTCAATAGGAAAACCATGTAAAAATCTTATGAATCTATCAATTCTCATATGTCTTAAATTTTATTTGTGTGCAGGCCTTGTACTGCACTACTTTTAACTAGACTCATGTAAACTCATACTTGTTATTTTCTGTTTATTTGAACCATTGAGCTCTTAAATATACAAGGTAAAACCTCAAGATACATAGAACACGAGATAATATTTTTGGCCCCAGGCAAAGGATTTTTTTTTAAATTGAGACATAGTGTTAACCATGACCAAAAAATTGCATAAATTTGATCCCATTAAAATTCTCTTCATCCAAGTCACCATAATTAGGGTGAATACACACAAGTCACAAAATGGGGAAGGTACCTGCAGTGCAAATAATCAACAAAGGATTAGTATCCTGAATATATAAGTAACCCTATAAAACAATAAGAGAGAACTGGCCCAATTAGAAAATTCAGCAAACTTCCAAATAGACCTTAAAAGACACACAAATGACCAATAAACACATAAAAATTTGCTTAATCACATAGTTGTTAGGGAAACGCAAATTAAAACCACAGTGAGATACCATTACATTCTGACCTTATTAATAAAAAGTGGATTGGCGAAGACAAGAGTCGTAGGGATTCCTGCTGCTGCTGCTAGTGAGAACATAAAGCTGTACTAGCTCTTTGGTAAGAATCCAGTCTCACTTAAAGTTACGTCACCCAGCCTTTACAGCCGTCCACCTGGGGAAACTTGCTCCATGTACACATGCAGCAGTACACATAGAGTGTGTATGGCAGCTTAATTGCTAAGAACAATAACACAAAGGGAAAAGGAAACAATCACTGTATGCTGGGTATTTAAATTACTCTCTCCTTTAAATTTTAAATTTGTGGGTTTTTTGGGGGGTGTGACATGGTTTGGATGTGGAGGTCAGAGGCCAACTTGAGGGAGTCTGTTCTTTCCTTCTACCACACGGGTCCTAAGGATTGAACTCAGGTCGTCAGACTTGGCGGCGACTGTCTTTACCCCCTCGTGACCCTCAGTTATACCGCATTCTCACACAATGAAATACAATAGTCCTTAAGCACAGAGGATGTCTCTCCACATTCCACGTGGTTGCCGGAAGCTACTAATGCTAGACCCTATATATACTATACTTTCCACCACTACACATACATATAGCTATGACAAATTTTAATTTGTAAATGGCATGGTAAGAGATTGACAGAAATGAAACAGAACAATTATAAAAATATATTGAACAAAATTAGTGTATTTTCTCTTAACTACCGTAAGGCAGTTGGTATGTACATTGTGAATGCGCTGCTCTCTTGATCCCAAGAGGGAAGAGTAGGAAGGCATAAGAGTCTGTCCTACTACTTAGAGCTGCATGTTTTGTTTGTTTGTCTGTTTATGCAGTCCTGAGGATTCAACCCAAACCATCAAATATGATAAGAAGTCTCTACCACTGAGTTGCACCTCCAGCTCTCAGCGCCACGATTTTAAATTAATGAATCATTTATGTCTGGAATTTCCCATTGATATTTTCAGATCATGGTTGGCTATAGGTAACTGTAACTGTGGTACATGAAACCATGTATAAGAGAAGGAATACTGATAGCTCATAATTTTGAGTTTTCAAAAAACCCAGGAACACATATAAAACAACATGCCATTTATTTTCAAGTTCAAAAGAAGCTATAAAATTAAAATATATATTTTAGTAATATACAAATATTTAATATAGAAAAAATAAAATAATTCATGTATAGAAAAACCAGCTATAGTTTATATTTTTAAGGAATTTTTATGTAAAACATTATTTATTCGCTATGGGTATGTGTGTGTGCCTGAGTATGCATGCATGCCACATGGGTGCAAGAACCTGAGGAAGTCAGAAGAAAGCATCAAATTCCCTGAAACTGAAATCACGGGTGTTGATAAGCAGCCCTGTGGGTGCTGGGAACCGAACCTGGAGCTTCTGCAAGAGTAGTAAGTGCTCTTATCTGCTGAGCCATCTCTCCAGCCCCATCTCTCATGTTCTAATACAAAACAGAGTAATGAGTACCTGAGGAATGGGAGAGGCGCACGGAGCCACCAATGTTTCATTACTGTTTGGGTTTTAAAGCTAAGTTATTAGTTAATTAGTATTTTTATTATTGTTTTCAGAAAGCCTCTACATATCTACCACTTGCTTTAATTATTGTGTAGTTTTAGAAATAATTAAAGTATATTATTTGATAGGGGAGGAGAGGGGAGACAATGATAACACCAAGCAAAGTTCCGGGCTCAAATGAGTCCTCACCGCATCCTGGTTGAAGTGAAGTCATTGAAAGGCATAGTAAGGGGCTGGACAAATGGCTCAGTCATTAAGAGCATGTACTGCTCTTTCAGAGGACCTAATTTGGGTTACAGCACCCACATCAGGCAGCTCACAACCACCTAAGACTCTAGCTCCAAGGATGAAACATCTTCTTTGGTACTCCACAGGCTCCTGTATCCATGAGGCACACACTCAGATATATATGTATACACATAAATTTAAAAAACAAAATATTTTGTTTAGAAAAATAGTAAGTTTTAAATGTAGCCTTTTAATCATGTCATGTTAGTTACCAAACTCATCTGTTATAAACATATACATGTTGTACAATGAAAGCAACTTTAGGTTGGAAATTCCAAAGAGGGGAACTAGGACCATTTCATCAAGAATAATGTGGGTCTTAAGAACTCTAAACTAGCTGTGCAGTGGTGGCTCATGCCTATTTTAATCCCAGCACTCGGGAGGCAGAGGCAGGCAGATCCCTGTGAGTTCAAGGCCAGTCTGGTCACAAGAACTAGTTCCAGGACAGGCCTCAAAGCTACAGAGAAACCCTGTCTTGAAAAATAAAAAAATAAACAAACAAAAAGAACTCTAACCGTAGAAAGAAGGAAGAAGCTAGAGAATGAACATGTTGAAAGGAGCAGGGTGAAAATGCTGTTAATTAAATACAGTCGGGACTGGTGAAAATGCTGTTAATTAAATACAGTCGGGACTGGTGAAAAAGAACAAAGCAGATGGAAATAGGGGTGTGCTTTTTTTTTATTCTTTGGGAATTTCTCTTTTTTTTATTGATTTTTATTGAGCTCCACATTTTTCTCTGCTCCTCTCCCTGCCTCTCCCCTCCCCTCTTCAGCCCTCCCCCAAAGTCCCCATGCTCCCAATTTACTCAGGAAATCTTGTCTTTTTATACTTCCCATGTAGATAATACCTATGTAAGTCTCTCTTAGTGTCCGCATTGTTGTCTAGGTTCTCTGGGATTGTGGTTTGTAGGCTGGCTTTCTTTGCTTTATGTTTAAAAACCACCTATGAGTGAGTACATGTGATAATTGTCTTTCTGTGTCTGGGTCACCTCACTCAAAATAATGTTTTACTATAGGAGAAACAGGTAACTCTAATAAAGCAGGAAAAAAAAACTGAAAAGAGGAAAAAGAACCAAATATTTGCTTGACTAAAAAGTATGTTGAGAGAATGCAGGAAAGATTAGTTATAAGCTAATTCAAGCCGTTTTCTACTTTAAGTCTCTGGAGCAAATTTTCAAATTTACAGCAGCATGTTTTGGAAAAGAAATGAGATGATTTTTTTGTTTGTTTGTTTGTTTTTGGTTTTGTTTTGTTTTGTTTTTCGAGTTAGGGTATCTCAGTGTAGTTTTGGAGCCTGTCCTGGAACTCACTCTGTAGACCAGGCTGGCCTTGAACTCACAGAGATCCACCTGCCTCTGCCTCCTGAGTGCTGGGATTAAAGGCGTGCATCACCACCGCCCAGCAATCTGGATTTTTATAATCAAACCCCAGCACTGAAAAAAAGACAGTTAAACAGGAAGAAAAGTGCAGATGTGCATCCTCTTAGACTCACGCTGGCAGCGCATTTGTAAAGGGTTTCCAAGCATTGCAAAACCAAGGTGCAGTTTGCTGCAGAAACAAAACATGAGGATCATACTCAGGGAAGCTCTTGTGTCTTGGAACACCCAGAGAAGTAGAATATTATCTTGAAAGGCTTCAGCAAAATCCATGTAGGAAACTGAAATTCAAGTCAGTTTGTGAATCCTGCTTTCATTATTCCAGAGTTCCCCATAAATCGGAAAAAGAATCCAGTGAAATTGGTAAACTATTTCAATACTTTAATAATGCTCTGAATTTATACGATAGTATGACTAATTACTGTGGATGTACGATATGCAATGGTTCTTTATTCTCTCCACCATCATTAAGGCAGGGGCAGAAGTAGGGGAAAAGTTTCTCCATGAAAAGACAACTGAAGGTGTAAAGATGGATCATGGTCGTGGCGTTATAGAAGGACACCTGCCCTCCCTCATAATCCAAGTATATGCCCACCCTGTTGAGCTCACCCAGTTTCAGACTACAAGAAGGCAAATCCAGAGCCTTTAGATCAGTTTGGTTCCTTAGTCTTAAAAGCCAGAATCCTTGCTCAGGAGTCAGAGGGCAACTCCCTTTCCGAATGATGGACTCTTTGACGACTCCAACTGTCCATTTTGGCTTCTTTCCTACTTCCACTTCCCAGTACCACTTTCCAGAGGTGAAGCCTTTTGAGCCCAGTACAGCCACACTGGAGTCAAACCTCTCTGGGTCATCAGGCATTACCTGCTTCACATCACCGTGACACACACTGGTCCGGCTTTTGGATAGCACCAGATTTGGATGAGCTGTTTTAGGATCCAGAGTTATTTGAGACAGGCCTAGTAAGAGAATGAGATAGCAGGAAAGGAGGTGAATGCCATTTTCCATAGTAAGAAATAATACTAACATAGATATTTTGTTTTTGTTCCAATATGCAGAAACCCTTAGTCAGAAAGTTTCCCATATACTTTCTATTGCATGGTATCCATGTTTCTATGTATAGACCTTTTTATATTAGGGATAAAGTCAGACTTTGCTCTGAATCAATTTATGTTCTACTGAAGGAAACAATGCAAATAACGTGAATCTTGACTAATGCCAAGGGGTAAAATTAGGTGAGGCTGTCCTAGGAGACGTCCCTGAGGAGCATGTCTCAACCGAGATGTAACAGGAGATGTCCACTCTGGGCAAGCAGAGACTGGAAGGGAGATGGAATGCAGCTGGTGCTTGTGTAGGAGAGATTGTCTGTTAGAACTCGGGAAGACTGAGGTACCTGGTGGAGATTGTGTTTGGCTAACAGGCAGAGAGACATTGTAGCTCTAGAGTGGTGTGTGCCACTGCTCTTCAGAGTGGAGTCCACAAACTGTGTGGTTACCAGCCTGGGACAAGATAACACACACAATGAAAGCCACATTTAGAAATTTGTATGACAATCTAACAACGTAGTTTTGTCATTTGAATCTGGTAATTACAAAACCAGGCCTGTACTTCATAAACAATCTTTAATTTCATATTTGTAAGTACTTAATTTATATCATATTCTACAGTAATAAAATTCTGTGACAGATGAAGATACTTTTAAAATATGTAAAAACTAAGAAAATTTGCCTCATAGAAATAGACTAGTGATCACTGGAGGCCAGGAAGGATAGGAGGGATGGGGTAGAACGATGTTGAATAACAGAAACCCAAATACAGTAACATAGATGTTAATTTCAGAGTTTTATAGCACAACATGGTAATCATAATATACTATATATATATATATTTTTTTTTTTTCCCAGTGAGGCCTGTATCTCCAACACCAGGGAATCCAACCTTTTTCTGTCCTATGTTGACAGACAGCCCCACTAAAGAGAACAAACTCATACGTAGATACACTTTTGTTTTGTTTTGTTTTGTTTCTTTAAATCCCTTTTTTAACAAACATGGGTGATAAAGGACAAAACAATCCAACAAAAGTGTGGTCAAAAGATTGAATATATCTCACCAACAAGACATAGGAATGGCAGAGAACCACATGGAGAGATGTTCAACAGGATTAGACATTAGGGATGTGTACATTAAAACAATGATGAAATGTTACTATATTTAAGGTTAAATAGTTAAAATTAGAAAGATTGGCAATATCAAGTTTTGTCAAAAATGTAGGGAAAATAGTATCTTCATCCATTGCAGGCGGAAATGTAAACTGATTCCTCCAGTTGAGGGAGAAAAGGGGTTAACAGTTTCTTATAAAATTAAGTGCAAAGCTTCAACCTCACCACTAGGTCTCCGTCTTAAAGATTTGTAAACAGATTCACACAACTTTATTCTTAACAGCCCTAAGGTATAATCTACCCAAATGTTCATCAGTGGAAGAATAGATAAGCATATTATGATGTGTCCCTTAAACAAATTATTGCTATGTGCATCTACATAGGCGAATCAGAGGAAGTGCTGCAGTGAGTACAACAGTGCTGTAACATGCGATTTACATTAAATCTCGAGATGAAAAGACATCCAAAGTGAAATAAAGCAGGCCAGCAAGCACTGAGGGCTAGAGCTATACAAAAAGAGCTGACTGCAAAAAGACATGTCTGTGTGTGTGCACACATGTGTTTGTGTACACAGGTATGCCCATGCACGAACTTTTGTGTGTGGAGCTCAGAGGTCCACTTTGGGTGCCTCCTCAATCATGTTCTGTCTTATTTTTTGAGACAGGATTCTCACTGAAATCTGGAACTCATCCTTTAACTAGACTGGCTGCCCAGCAAGCCTCCTAAAGATCTACATTTTTCTCCAGCTCCATCCCCAGTGCTGGGGTACAGTGGTTTGCCCCACTTTTTACATAGGTACTGCGGATTCAAACTCAGGTCCTGGTGTTTGTTCAGCAAGCACTTTATCCACTAAACCATCTCTCCAGCCCCCATCCATCTATATTTTAATAACAGAGATATGTATGTTTGTTAAAACCCATCAGCTTGCACACCGAGTATATTTAGGTAAAATTGGCAGATTCTGCTCTATTAATTATACTTCAGTGAAGTCATTTTCTTTCGGTGTTAGTCATCTGCAAAATGTGACAGGGATATATTTATGATTTTAACTAGGTTAATAACAAACAATAATATCTATATGAATTTTGCAAAAGCTATCGAAAATTTTATTTCTATACATATCTAGGATGTTGCTTCTTTTGCTTGAAATAACACTTGTGTTACTTTGCCCTGTTCAGTCCTTTGATATTTGCAAGAATACAAAAATGTGCTCAATAGTCATATCTACTGAAATTAGAAATTTTCTGAAGCATTGATGATCTCTAACACTCTCTTATAATGCTGTGTTCTATGCTGTGACTGGCAAGCCCTGAAAGACCTGTAAGGACTCTAAATATATACAAGGAGTGTGTATGGAAAATGCCTTCAGAGCAGACACTCCAGAGATTCGTGTAGCTGATGTGACAAAATAGGATGAATTTGTGCCCATTTCTACACATTCTAGATCAAACAAAATCATAGGCTGAGGAGTAATTATAATATCAGACTCTTATGTATTGTTAGTTCAAAGATACATATTCTTAGATCATAGCAGCAAAAGAAAAAGAAAAGATCTTTTTGACTAAACTCCACCCCAACAGCTGGAGAGATGGCTCGGTGGTTAAGAGCACTGGTTGCTCTTCCAGAGGTCCTGAGTTCAATTCCCAGCAACCACATGGTGGCTCACAACCATCTGTAATGAGATCTGATGCCCTCTCTGGCATGGAGGCAGACATGCAGACAGAGCACTTGTATACATAAAATACATAAGTAAGTCTAAAACTTCCACCCAAGTCCATCTCCATCCTGTCTCAAACAAAAGAACTAACGGGGGCCACAGCAGAGGCCCCACAGATGAAATGTAGATTAGGGGTCATAGGAATGAGTAGCTACTTCCCACTATACCTGGACTAAGAATGGACTGCATTTCCTTCCAGGTTGTATACTGGATGGGACCTTTGAAGCGGCCTGGGCTCAGCTTTTTGGAGATAAGCTGACTGGGTGTGAGTGCCCTCATTCCTTTCTCCACACTGTAAGGGACACAAAGAGTTTATTTTTAGACATCCTCAGGGACAGAAGGAAAGGGACAGAGCGCCATGGAGGAGCACTTACCTATCTATGAGCTTTGTGATGTCCTAAGAGAGAAAAGGAGAGAGAGAGCAGTCAGATGCCTGTTTATCATCTCTAGAAGTCTGTCTGGTTGTTCTGGTCACCATCCGGGTTTAATCGTCAATACTGGCTTTCTGTGCAGGTGGTCCTCAGCCCATCTTCAACAACAATTTGCATCCTCCATGGGCTTTTTCCAATCAACACCCCAATCTAACCTGGGATAAACTGACCTCTCACTTGCTAACCTCCTGATTTCTGTAGTTCAACTCTCATAGGAAACAGTAAAGGTGCCAGTAAGTTCATAGTTAAGGTCAGCTTTTTTAAAAGTGAACACTTCCAAATCCTCCCACAAGATAAGATCAGAAGTAATCCCAGTGCCAAGGGTAACTAAGTGATCACTGAAGTGATCACCAGTGTTGCTTTAGAGGTGAGACTTCGGGTAGCAAAGTTTGACAAAAAGATTTTTAAATATTTCAGATTATGATTTCTGTAAGCCCAAAACTCAACAAAGGCTATCAGAGACATTTAAAAAAAAAAAAGAAAAAAGAAAGAAAGCTTCAAGATTTTTATGGGAAAATAAAAATATTGATCCATATAGCATTATTGATGTAATCATGTTTTTTAGAGATATGAAAGCACAGCTTCCCACTGAACTCAGGACAAAAGCAGCCTATGTTTCTACCAGAGGATCTTAAAGCGCTGCCATGGTTGGGTTGGGTTCAGATAAATTGAGCTTAGTTAGGCATTGCTTTCCTTGCCCCTCAACCCCAGGCCCTCTTTCCTCCAAGTGTACCCATAATGAAATTGGTGTGGAATCTCACTTTGAGGAAGTCGAAGGGATTCTGCTGTTCAATCCGTGTCTGAATGTTCGCCAGCATGTCTCTGGCGAGAAGACACTGTTCCTGAAGCTGGTTCAGATTCATCTCCATCTCCTCGGTCAAGACTTTCCCCTCGTTCCGGAGTTCGTTTAGAATGTCCTTCTCTTTGGTGTGCAGGAACTGATGCAGTTTCAGAAACTCCAGGGAAAGTTGTTGTTGCAGTTGTATCTTGTTGTCCTGGAAACCTCCATAATCATCACCACGATTACTACTGAGACTAGCTAGCACTTAGAGACAGGGGCTCACACTACACAACGCACCTTGGAAAATTCCATACAAGTGATTACTTAGCATCAACATTGAGTCCTGCCAAGCAGAGCCCTATGGGAGGCTTAATCCTTCTTTCCCAACTAGTTTAGTGGTGTAAGAGGAAAGGTTTTGTTTTCTTTTTTTTCTCAATGCTTGGATAATAACCAGTGTTCTGTTAAGTAATGTTGTGGAGTCATTCAAACATTCTAAAAAGATGTTTTTGAGGAGAGGGTGGTTTTGAAACAAGATTTCTCTGTGTAGCCTTAACTGTCCTGGAATTCACTACTTACCTCTGCCTCCAGAATGCTGGGATTAAAGGCATATACCACCACCACCCAGCTAAACATTCTAAAATTAATACCAACAATACCTTTCTAGACTGGCAAAACAGTATCTACCAAATGATGCTGTTAAACTAGGGCCATAAGGAACCTGGGGAACCTGTCCTTTCAAAACCAAATCTACTCTTGCTGCCAGGACAACATAAAAAAAAACAGGTTATGAACAATGCATAAAGTGCTAAAATTGGTAATCGCTACACTTGAAGTTTGTGCATGCAAGGTGTGTGTGTGTGTGTGTGTGTGTGTGTGTGTGTGTGTGTGTGTATCCGTGTCCATCCACAACTTCCTCCCTGGTGAACTCTGTATATCCTGGCTTCTTAGCTAGTTCCTCAGTGTCTTTATTTCTAATGACTTAGAACTTTTTCCTCTTATTCTCAACCACACATAGAATTTTATCATTTGCAGAAAATGTATCATCTCCAAAATGACTTTTTGCTCCAAGTTCACTTGTTCCCTACTGGGGCGCTGTTGAATCTCAATGAAAGTTTGTATCCAACCTGGGCATGGTGATTCAAGGCCCTATTCCCAGAGCTTAGTGGAGGGGACAGGGGGACAGAGGCAAGCAGATCGCTATTAGTTTGAGGCTAGCCTGGTCTACATAGTGAGTTTCAGGGCTACATGAAGAGACCCTATCTCAAGAAAACAACAAAATAAGTTGGTAATCATTGACCACCCCTCTGTTTCTATTAATAAACTTCTATCTTCATGGCCTGTCTTATGTAGCTTAGATTCCTTGGACAACTATTATCTCACTCTTAAAATAGTCTTAACTGTTCTTCTCACCCATGTGTTTCCAGTTTCCCTTTCACCTTTCTCATGATTTCCTGGTCTAATTAGTTCCACTTCCTCTAATCACATTTTAAATATTAAGATTAGTATTCTATCCTAAGCTCATTCTATGCTTTCTAGGAAATACCCCCCCCCCCCCCGGCAACTTTAAATACCTTTAAATCTAATGCTGACAGCTTTCCTCCAGCTTTTAGGCTCCAGATTCGCTATTCACTCCTATCTAATCAATCACCACATCTATATAATCACCTCCCTACACCATGTGCTCTTGTTTATCTCTATATATACACAGTCAAGTGCCATTGTTCTTGGCATACTAGCCTGCAACAGTTTTTTAACCATATGGTCTTATCATTGTCTCTCTAACTCATTTTCCTCATGCATGCTAGGCAACAACTGAGTGCATTTCCAGCTCGTGACTTCTTCGGAGCATCGTCCTCCTCCACCTAAATTAGAGTGTCCACATAGCTCTCTCTTTGTTACTCTGTTTTCGTATCATATTGTACTAGCCACTATTGTTATTTCTTGGTATTGCTGGCATTATTTAATACCTGTCTCCCAAACTAAGATTCTAGTGTGGGATTCTAATGCCTTGACCCATTCAATAAATATTTGTTGAATGAATATTGGTTGTAGTTTCTGATTATAATTGGCTGTAGTTTCTGTGGAGATTATTGCCACATAATTTAGCTCCCAACCTAGATACCGATTTGCTGACTCTTTACTATTGTTTAGCACTCCTGTGAAGTCTAAAGTGGATAGACATGTATAGGCAACAGCTTCACATAGTTTGGGAGCAGTTAAGGAAGATATATCAGATGGGGGCAGATGTAATCTGAGAATCCATGGTTCAGAGGTACCAGGTTATAAACTCAAAGGAAATAAAAGTATTTCTTTGGACATAGCCATCTTTGGTAGGTTTTACTGATAAAGTCTTTATTTTGCCATAGGTGAAAGAACAGAACAAGCAGATCTCAATACCGCATTGTTCAGCTAGTGACTTAACCGTCAAAAGACAGCATGTTAGGACAAAAGCTAATCTGTTCAATTGATGAAATATTGGGAACTTTTCCCACCATATGTTTCTTCCTACCCTGAGTGAATGAACTAACACTAACTCTGTAACCCAGGTGCCTTTTAGTATATTGATATAGCTGGAGTTACAGGAAGGGGAAATTCCAGCTCTGCTTCATAAACCCTTTCCCTTGCCCCTCACCTTGTAAGCAGCAATAGCATCTTTCTGCATAGTTCTGAGAGACTGAAGCTCCTTGAGGGTGTTCTGAAGTTGGCTCTGATAGGTAGCAAGCTCATCCTAGAAATACCAAATAGAATCAACCCACAGCAATTTGGGAAATAAAGAAAACAAAGCGCAAGTGCTGGGGAGATGATGGCTCAGTTAGTAAAGTGCCTGCCACACAAACATGGGGGCCTGAGTAAACAGCTGGGCATGGTGGCACACACTTAAGTCCAGTGCTGGGAAGCTGGAGACAGACAAATTCCCTGCAACTTGCTGGCTGGGACTAGCCAGCCTAGCCTAATCTGCAATCCCAGGTCTTTGTGAGAAACCCTGCCTCAAAAAACAAGGCAGACAACTCCTTGAGGTACATCCTAAAATTTTCCTCTGGCCTTCACATGCATGTACACACATGCCTATAGCACAAAGAGACATCTGTGGGACAGGAAAAGAGCTGTGCCAATAGCACAAGGAGGCAGATGTGGAACAGGACAGGCTAGGCAAGGTGGGGAGTCCAGTCCTGGCTCCAGAAGAGATTCTGCCAGAGTGTACAAGGCACACCAGTATTTGTTTGAACATAGAAATTTTAACATAAGAAACTATTAAACTCAGCTCATTGCTGGGATGGGTGAGATGGCTCTGGGTAAAGGCACTCATTGCTCAACTTGTCAACCCAAGTTCAGTCTCCAGAAACACATCATGGAAAAAGAACCAACTCCTTCAAATTTCTCTCTCTCTCTCTCTCTGTCTCTCTGTCTCTGTCTCTCTCTCTCTCTGTCTCTCTCTCTCTGTCTCTCTCTCTCTCTCTGTCTCTCTCTCTCTCTCTCTCTGTGGGGGGGGGGGTGGGAAAAACATCTACAAAAACATAGTGTGCCAGGAAATAAATAAGCTCTGAGGTGTTCCTTCTTTGGAGTTCTCCCACTCTCCGGAGTTCTCTCTCATTTTTTTCTAAAAAGTTTGTGTTCACTCAAGTAAACTTTTGTAACAAAGACATGTTATGCTTCCACTGTGCCGTAATTCCTGCCTCTTGAGAATTGTGACTAAGGCTGAGGATCAGCTCAATAGCATAATACTTGTTTTGCTTACACTATGCCCTGGGCTCAATCCCCAGCACCACCAAAACAAAATTTTTGAGTGTAATAAGCAACAGAAACAGTTAAGTTTGACATCTTATTATCTGGATATAGGGATTTGAGGAGGCTACCGTAACTGCATCTGGACACCTTTACCTACGCTGTTCCCACTGGAGCATTTCCTTCTTCCTTCTGCCCATCCAAACCCAAACGATTCTCCAGTTCTAGTCTCATACCTTTCCTTCATTGAATCTCCCTTGACCCTCTCAGAAATTTTAAACACTTAGAAATTACAAATGTGACAAAACTTCACTAATAATTATCATATACTATTTCTATTGCCATACTCATCTGAAACTTCATCAAAGTTTGAAACGTTTATAGCAGGAACACTCTTTTCTGTTCAAGCTTTACCCAGTGTGTGACTGAAGGAGTCAGCCATAGCTCCCCCATAATGCCTTTCCTACATGGAGCATCTCTAGGGAAAGAACTTTCCAGGGCATGTTGTATTTCTGAGGGCTCTACATTTTCTCATTATTTGAATAAAGGGATGAGGTCAGAAGAGAGAGGCAGCCCTCCAAAAGAGTTTTCCTAAGGGATTGCTCGTGGCCCAGGTCTCACACACCGTAAAGAAACGGACAGCATCGGAGATCTGCAGGAAATCCTTAGACTGCCCCATAGACAACCGCGCATCCTTGCATTGAAAGCAGATCATTTTCCCTTCGGGCTTACTGAACAGCTTGAGGTTCTCTCCGTGCTCTTGGCACTGCGGATGGCCCTTGAGCAGTGGGGACTTCTTCATCTTCTCCACCAGCTTCTCCAGCACGAGGTTGAACGTGCAGTTGCTGTACTGGCATAGCATCTTACAGTCAGGACAGAACGTTTCCTTTGCATGCAGCTTCCAGAAGTTTTGAATACAGACTTGGCAGAAGTTGTGGCCACAGCTCAGCATCAGTGGATCACGAAACCAGTCATTACACAGTGGGCAGTGTAGCTCCATCGTAATATCCTGTATCACCACTTTTGAGGGTGTGTGGATGGTTGTGTCGGTCATTTCAACATAGTTGCCGGGATCGAAGTTGGAGGAGGGCCTGGAGGATACCTTTGGGAAAGAATAGCTTAATTAAGGCTCTCTTATTGCCCGTTTCAATACACATGGATGTAGAACTCCATTCCTAAAGGAGCTGAGAATTGATTCACCTGAAGCATCATAATCTCTTCTCTGAAAATAATGCAATGGAAGCTGAAGAGATGACTCGGCAGTTAAGGGCACATACTGCTGTTGCAGAGGACCCAAGTTCAGTTCCCAGCACCCACTAAAAATGGCTATAACTCCAGTTTCTGGAAACCCAACACCTTTTCTGGCCTTCACAGGAACGACACTCATTTGGACCCACATACACATAATTTAAAATAAATAAATAAAAATAAATTAAAAATAAAACAATACAGTGAATTTAATGTCTTCTAACATCATAGTTTGTGGCACTATTTCAAGCTTTAATGCAGCCCCAAAGCAGGAGAAGAAATTACTCTTTCAAAGATAAAGATACATATTTTGTTGTATATTACTCTCTTTACCAATCTCCAATTATGGTTTGAAATTTTTATTTCGTTTCTGTTTCATTGATTATATTTTTATTTTCTATGGATCACGCATACCTAGAAATGAAGTGTCTGGGGCATCCTGAGCACACAGTTATGATCCCACTGACGTCAGAATACACATTATTTTTATATGTACATGGAATGAAAATACAATAATATTTTCATATGTACATGGAACATTCTCTAAAACCATGTTAAGTCACAAGACAAATCTTAATACATTTCAAAGGATTAAAGTCATATGAATCGTGTGATGGTTTGAATAAGATTGGCCACTTTAGGCTCATAGATTTGAATGCTTGGTCATTAGGAAGTGGACTACATGATAGGGATTAGGAGGTGTAACCTCTTTGGAGGAAGTGTGTCACATGGGGTTGGCTTTGAGGTTTTAAAGGCCCAAGCTAAGCTGAGCACCCCTCCCCCCACCTGCTGTCTGCATATCCTGATGTAGAACTCTCAGCTACCTCTCTATCACCATGTCTGCCTATGTACTGCCATGCTTCCCAACATGATAATGGACTAAACCTCAGAATGTAAACAAGAGCCAATTAAATGCTTTCCTTTATAAGAATTGCTATGGTAATGGCATTTCCCCACAGCAATAGAACAGTGACTAAGGCAAAGTATTTTTTCAGATACTACAGAAAGGAACTAGAAATCAATAATAAGCAAAATGGAAAATTCACAAGTATGTGAAAATTAAATAGTCTGCTCTTAATTAACAGGTGGGTCAAAGAAAGTTAGAGAATATTTTGAGATGAATGAATAAAAATGCAAAGTAATATTTTGTAATATTTTGAGATGAATGAATAAATAGAATGTATAATAAAAAGCAGCACTATCTGGGAAATGTATAGTTGTAAACACTAACATTGAAAAACTAAAATGGGGTGGCACTTAGGAAGGACTAGAATGCTTGCTTAGTGCATAAAGGCCTTTGACTCAGTTCCTAGGATTAGCAACATCAACAACAAAACTTAAAATGTTAGGAAAGAGGTTAGTGCCCTGACATGTACCTATATTTCCAGTTACTTGGGAATCTGAGACAGAAGGATTGCTTGAGTCTGGGAATTTGAGTTCAGCCTATGCAACATGAAGGGATCATGTCTAGGATCTCATAAATGGGCTGGGAACATAAGTCAATCAATAGTTGAGCATGTGCTCAGCATGCCCCGGACCCTGGATTTGATCCCTCAGCACCCCCAAGAGTAAGTCAGTAAGTAAATACATAAATGAATTCACAATAAATTGCCTAAATTTCCCTTAAAGAACAGGTGGGGAGAAAGAACAAACTAAACCCAAAGCTAGCAGCAGGAAACATAGAGTGGAGGTGAGTGAAACAGAGAACAACAGACTCAGTTAGATTGAAAGTGCAGCTTGTTAGCTTTGCTAAGCTTGAGGGTGCACATCTACAATCTCACATTTAGGATATTAGGGTGGGAGCATCACCCATGGTCTAGCTGGGGCCTAAAATAAAAGTAGGGCTTTTAGTTGGTGGAGAAGCTACAAAATTGATTAGCTAAATTAATATTTAAAAACAAGAATCAAATCACTAAGATTTGATTACAGGCCTCACATAAATAAAAATCTTAGACTATTATGCACAATTGTATGACAACAAATGTGTAACCTAGATGAAATAGGAATGGTCCTAGAAACACACCAGCTATTAAAACTGACTCAAGAAGAAATAGAAAAACTGAATATCCCTGTAACAAGTAAATAGATAAATCCATGATAAATTTTTTAAAATAATTAAAATCTCAACAAAGTAAAACCCAGGACCAGATGACTTCACTTGTTAATTTTATCAGTTAACAGATTAATATTAATCCATCTCAAATTCTCCCAGAAAATGGGGTGGTACTTCTTTGACCCTTTATATGAAGTTAGCATTTTCCTGATACTAAAAGTAGATAAATAAGAAAGCAAACTATCTTAGTCCTCCTTTCACAAAGTAAAAGACAAATTACATAAAGGAAGAAATTACTTACAAAACCTAGTTCTTGTGTCTAGAATCCAGAATAAAAGAACTCTTACAACACAAATAAAAAAGATTAGCAACCATTTTTTTTTTTTTGTTTTTTGGTTTTTTTTTTTTTGTTTGTTTTTTTTTTTTTGTTTTTCGAGACAGGGTTTCTCTGTAGCTTTGGAGCCTGTCCTGGAACTAGCTCTTATAGACCAGGCTGGTCTCGAACTCACAGAGATCCGCCTGCCTCTGCCTCCCGAGTGCTGGGATTAAAGGCGTGCGCCACCACCGCCTGGCTTAGCAACCATTTTTTAATAGAGAACTTGAATGGGCATCAAAGAAAGCAGAGAGGTGGTCAACAAACACATGAGATGTTCAATACTTTTAGCCATTATGAAAATTCACATGAGAATTTTGAGTTCATTACTCTCATATCTCACAATGAGATATAATTTCACACTAGGATTGATATAATTTTAAAAGGTACATTGTTGTAGGCTGGAGAGAGGTCACCGAGATAAAGAGCACTTGCTGCTTCTCCAGAGGACTTGGGTTTCATCCTCAGCACCCACACGGCCGTTTACAACCATCTAAAACTCTAGTTCCAGATACCTTCTTCTGGTTCCAGGGGCACCAGTCACACCTGAGGTGTTCAGACATGAAAGCTAAGCACCCATACACATTTTCTAAAGGACATTGTTAATGAGAATATAAAATAATACAGTCATCTGTGTGCTTCAAAAAGTTGAGCATAGAGCTATGCATGGTGGCACGTGCCTTTAATCCCAACACCCAGGAGTTAGATCTCTGTGAGTTAGGCCAACCTGGTCTGTATAGTAAGTTCCAAGACAGCAATATAGAGCTATATTGTGAGATCATGTCTCAGAAAAAAACAAAAACAAAAACAAAAACCTATGAACTTTAAAGACAGCTCAGTTAGAGTTCTTGCTGCATAAATATACAGACCTGGGTTCAGATTTCCTACACCAATATAAAAAAGCAGGTATGCCATGTATTCCTGTAACCTCAATGTTGGCAAGGGTGGAGACAGGGATATCTCTGGGACTTGCTGGCTACCAGCCTAGCCAGAAAGCAGTGGGAGACCCCGTCTGAAGAGAACAATGGAGGAAGATATAAAACTTCCCTCACTGGCCTCCACATACATGCTTATATGTACACTCACATACACATGTATTACATGCATATATCACATGCACACACACTATATCATTATGCTGGAAAAGTGTTGCTTAGTGGTTTGAGTACTTGTCTAGAATTAGTAAGAAACTGGCTTAAATTGCCAACACTACAAAATAACCACAGGACAAATAAAGTCCACAGAAAGATCACTTTTTATGATTTTGTTAATATAAAATATTCAACGTAGGTAAATCCCTAAGAGCCAGAAAGATGAGTGCTAGGACTAGGACATATGGGGGGGAAGAAAAGTGGGGAGCGAGTGCTTAATGGAAAAGAGATTCCTTTAAGGAAGACAAAAACATTCGGAAATAGAGGTAGCTGTTATGCAGCATTGTAAATGGACTAAATGCTACTGGAGGGTACATTTTTAAATAGTTGATTTTGTGTTAAATGTTATCTTAGTTTTTTAATGAAAGATATTTGATTTTAGACCCTAAATTTTTATACCGAACAGTATTCCGCTTTGCAGAATGTTATATTATATGCCATACAAGACATGCTATTATTGATAAAGAGCCACCAAAGATGTTTCAGTCTCCCCCTGTGGGTGGGTTGATGCTGTTCATAAGCCCACGGCGCCAGCTCTGCCCTGTCCTCCACTTTATCTGTGTGTTAGTGGCAAGCCTACTACCTCTGCCTCCTGGTGGCTGATAACAGTTTTCTTTCCTAAACAGTTCCTGACAGACGTTGGAGAGCCTCGCTGTCCTTTCCATCTCCTCCGTGCCCCCTTACCATCACATGGACTCTGCCTCTTCCATCTTAAATCTCTGTGACAAGGGCAGCTAGGAGAGCTCTGGCTTCAGCTTGTCTTCTCATTGCTGTGGGTGTTGGCTAGTAGGATGAAGCACTTCCTTTGGAAAACGATGTCACTCTCTCTAGGGTTTGCATCCCTAGTCTCTCACATGCTCTGTTTGGCTCTTACTGTATTCTGTAGTCTGGTACCCAAAGCTTCTTAATGTCTCTAGCTTCTTTGTAAAGAGGTTTTCTGGTTTTTTGCTTTTGGGGTTTTTTGTTTGTTTTTCCTGTGTTTTTCATTCTCCTTGAGTTTTTTGATTGGGACAGGGTCTCAGTATATGGCCTGACCTCCCTCATACTCAAAATCTTCCTGCCTTTCCCCTTCCAAGTACAGGGATTACAGGCATGCCAGCACACCCGGTTCCCTCTCTACAGTTCTGGCTCTACAAAGAATGAGGGGTTCTTTAGAAGGGAGAATCAGTTTTTATTATTTCACCATTCGAAAACTGTCATATTTTTCCAACATTTCTGTATGTTTAGGGAACAATATGTATGTGTGTACACATGGGAAGGGATGGATTTCAATGTAACACACCATCTTGACAAGATGAGTAATGAAACGTCACCCATAATCTGTGTGGATGCCATTTCTTAAAGAATATAAATTGAGTTCCTTTGCAGCCCATAGGAAGGGAGACTCAAAATTAATATTTAACAATGTTATAAACAATCTTATGTGTTATTCTCTGTACACCTGATTTTTTAAACTAAGATTTCTCTTCAGCATCTACTGAATGTATTATTAAAATAACTGCCATTCTCACAGTCCATGCTGAAGGTCAGGTCTATATATACCATGTGACTTCTACTTCCTTTCCCAGACCACAGCTGGGCATCTGGACCATTTCATAGTCTGTCCAGCAACCCCAATTGTTACCTAATGCAAAAGATGATCTGTGCAAACCAGAGCCTCTCATGAATTCTAATCTGAAAACAAACAATAGGAACAACAAGACCACTGCGAGATACCATGTGGAACACAGAAAATTATTAAATAAAGAAACAGGATCTGTCCAGGCACGGTGGAGCACACCTTTAGTCCCAGCACTTGGGAGGCTGAGTTCAAGGCCAGCCTGGTCCATATAGCAAATTCCAAGACAGCCAGAGAGACCTGTCAGAGAGAGGGAAGGGGTGGATAAATTTTAAACAAAAATCAGAATAGATGGAGAGATGCAGGTAAAATCATTTCATTGATAAAGATAAGAAGACATTACAGAGAAAAGGGCTGGAAAGATGGCTCTGTGGCTAAGAGCACTTACTACTGCTGTATTAGAGGACCAGAATTCAGATCCTAGAACTCACAAGTCCCTGTAATTTCAACTCCAAAGGATCACATCTTCTGTCCACCATACACACACACACACACACACACACACACACAATTTGAGAAACAATTTAGAGAGAAACGAATGAAGAAAGCGGCGGCGTTCCATTAAGCACTTCGCTGTCCTTTGGTTCTTCCTGGATTCTTGGGCCTGACCTGTTCCTTGCTGTGTGGGGGGGTTTGGCTAGCAAACATGCTGGAGGTGACTGACTCTGCTCTCACCGTACGCTTTGTCCTCGTCTCCTGAGCTCACTCTGTCCTTTGGCCCTCCACGCACTGCCACCCTGGTTCTTCTGCTATGACTAGTTTCTCCTCTTCTTCCTATTCTTATGATCTTCTCCATCTTTCTTCTGGTTCTATACTCTTAACAAATGACTATGTCCATGGCTTCACGTACAGCCTCTACACAGGTGAATCCCAAATCTGTACTTCAGAATTCAGGACCGCCCTTGAAAACCAACACTAAGCTGGCATGGTGGCTTGCCTTGGAATACTGAGGCAAGAAGATAGCCCTGTGTTTCAAGCACCATGGGCTACAAAGATGATGTCTAATTTTATGTCAGTTTGACACAAGCTAGAGTCATCTGAGAGGAAGGAACCCAATTGAGAAAAATCCTCCATAAGACTGGGCTGTAGGCAAGCCCATGAGGCATCTTTTTAAATAGTTATTGAGGTGGGAGGGTCCAGCCCATTGTGTGTAATGCCACTTATGAACTGGTGGTCCTTTTTCTATAAGAAAGCAAGCTGGCCAAGCCATGAGTACCAAGCCAGCAAACAGCACTTCTCCATGACCTCATCAGCTCCTGTTCCAGGTTCCTGTTCTGCTTGGGTTCCTGCCCTGACTTCCTTCAGTGATGAGCTGTGATGCAGACATGTAAGCAAAATAAACCCTTTCCTCCCCGAGCTTCTTTTGGTCATGGGTTTCATTACAGCAATAGTAACCCTGACTGAGACACCACCAATCCCGTCCTGACTCAGATCCACCCCCAAAGGATTGACCTTAAAAACTGAACACAATAGAACACACCTGTAACCCCAGCACTTGGGAGACCAAAAAGGAGGACCAGCAGCCTTAGTTACTAGCGAGTCTTCAGCCAGTCTAGGGCTATATGAAACCCTGTTTTAAAGAGAAAATTGACCTTGGAAATAAAAAAACAACACAACTCATCTAGAAACAAGCAATGTGGCAGAGCCATCTCTGACTAAACTAAAAAACACTGCTTTCTGAGTTTGTCCACAGGAGGAGGGAAGACTCAAAACTTGCTGGCTTCTCAAAGGTGTCATGTCCTTCACTATTTCCAGCCTCTGCCTGAATAGTGGAAGTAACAGGAAGTTCACCACCACACAATCTTCTATTTTGTTATTGTCTTCCTGACTTTGACTTTAAAGGGATCAGAGTATAGTATGAAAAGGCAATGGCAGTTGGTTGTTCTCCTCCAGAAAATGTAAACAAAATATTTGCTGCTCAGTTTGCTTCAGTGGCCAAGGACAAAGAAGAGTATGAGCAGACCTCAAAGTCGTACAGTAGAGGGGGTTAGAGCCTGATCATCATAGCAAAGAACTGCGTGCCACAAATTCAACCCCGTGCTGTTGTGGGACGGGCCTGGAATTCCAACATTTGCGAGGTGGAAGCAGGAGGATCTTGAGTTCCAGACCAAGCTGCATAAAGAGATCTCAACTCAAAACTCAAACCTACCAAGTCAGAACACCAAACAGTAAGTTTCATAAGTAAAAATTTGGAGGAAATGATAAGTCAGCAAGGAGAGGAGGGTTCATGTGTTGGGATTTCTTGATGAGCTTTAGTGGGGTTCCCCTCTTCTGGTAAATTATCATTTTCTTT
This sequence comes from Arvicola amphibius, assembly GCF_903992535.2. Lineage (NCBI taxonomy): Eukaryota > Metazoa > Chordata > Mammalia > Rodentia > Cricetidae > Arvicola > Arvicola amphibius. Next base: position 53,402,738 of record NC_052051.1, read on the forward strand.
AGTCTCTCTGACAACACTAAAGTTTAGAAGTCTGACTTCCTTTAGTTTTAAGGTGTCTTAGAACAAGGAAATCTATTTAAAACCTTTATCTGGGCTGGGGAAATGGCTCAGCAGGTAAAGATGCTTACCTGCAAGCTTGACGACCCAAGTTCAATCCCTGGGACTCATATGGAGGAAGGAGTGGACGGATTCCTGCAAATTGTCCTCTGACCTCCACACTTGCTATTGCATGCACGCCCAAACATATACACAAAATACACAAATCTAATTTTAAAAATATTAACTTCTCTATTTTAACTTAACACACCAAATGTGATAGTATGAAAAACTATAATTAATAATTTTCATGTAAAGATAAAGCTATTAATAAAGAGTAAACTTTTGTATAATGTTTATTTTTATTATTCAAAAGTTATGGTGGACTTTCTTACTTTCTTACCCTCCTCTCTTATTTCTGTTTTGTCAAAGGCCTAGAGAGAGCATAGAAGGTTAAAGCTACACATTAAATATTACCTTGATTTTCTTTTCTTTTTTTTTTTTTTTTGGTTTTTCGAGACAGGGTTTCTCTGCAGCTTTAGAGCCTGTCCTGGAACTAGCTCTTGTAGACCAGGCTCAACTCACAGAACTCACAGAGATCTGCCTGCCTCTGCCTCCCGAGTGCTGGGATTAAAGGCGTGCGCCACCATCGCCCGGCCCTTGATTTCCTTTCTTGATCCACAGTCCGTACCCCATTCCTATGATCTTGTTTTCCACACTATCCAGAAGGCCTGCAAGGTTGTTGGAAACTTACCTCCATGGAGCTTGATTATCAGGCCACCAGGGGGCAGAGACAGGCAACTTGGCTTTGCTCAGTGGGCCCAGGATGGCTGCAGACCAGTAGTCCTGGGCTTGTTAGTTTGCTAGGGACAGACTCAGGGCCCATGAGAGGAGGAAGGAGAGTCCAGGAGCTGGAGAAGAGAGGCAAGGCAAAGAGAGGTCTGGCAGGTTCCGTGACAGTTTGTCAGTTGCCTTGGTCATAGTCACTTTCAAGAAACTTGGATTGGAATGGCCTGCCAACCCCTTTCATTTTAGTTTATTTGGAGTAGGGTTCTTTTAAATTTCAGGTGGTAATCTAATTTTTAAATATTTAATCTTGTGTGTGCCTGTGCATGTGTGTGCCACATGTGTGGAGATGCCCACAAAGACCAGAAGAGGGATCAAATTCCCTGGGGCTGGAGTTACAGGTAGTTGTAAAAACCACCTGATGTGGGTGCTGCAATCAGACTCTGTCCTCTGTAAGCAAAGTACATGCTCTTGAAAGCTGAGCCATCTCTCCAGCCCTGGTAATGTCATCTTCAGGCTTACAGATCTCACTTCTGAATGAGGCTGCTCTAGAAGAAAGAGCTCAAACAGCAGCAGCAGCTATACACCCGACTTTAGAAACAACCTTCACCCCTCTGGGCCCGCCATCTCAAGGCCACTGGACCTTCAGCGGGTAACTCTTTCCTCTCACCTTCTTGCCATCTATTGAAGCAGATCTGAGCGAGTAGCAGGGCCTGAGGTTGGGCCCTACGGAGGCAGGGAAGATGCTTTCACACAGCTTGCTCTAGTGCTTTTAGCTTAGAGATTTGTACTAGACCATGCTCATCCAGGGCATGTAAAGAACTATCTCAGAGCCAGCAGGTTTGCTGTTTTGTGTATAGTAATTCCAACCCAATATATTGTCTGCAGTGGGTAGTGCCTGTCTGCATAACTGCCCATATGCCTTGCTCCTCTGGCTTTGCACAGGCTGTCCCTTCTGCTAGGGGGCGCTCTTTGCCAAGAGAGTTACTGAGAAGTCAAAGAGAGGTAGCTCTTTATGTAGCCGCACCTTACAGCTGTTTCCATCATAGCTCTGATTATACTCTGTTGTTTCTTTCATAAAACCTACTTGCTTACAAGAAACTGTGAGCTTCTTGAGAGGAAGGACTATCTTCTTAGGCCCCCAGGCCTACCACACTATCAGTATGTAATAAACGCTGGCTGAGAGAGTGAACGAATGAGGGGCACCTGTGGATGGCCTCCTCCCCCCCAACCCCGCCTCCTTTCTGTTTGCTTGTTTGGTTTTATTATATTTGGGAGGAGGTGGTTTGGTTGTTTAGTTGGTTTGGTTTTGGTTTTTGGTTTTAGAAGCAGGGCCTCTCTACATAGCATTGACTGCCTTGGAATTCACTATGTAGACCAGATTGGCCTCGAACTCACGGAGATCTGCCTACCTCTGCCTCCCAAGTTCTGGGATTAAATGCCCTGCATGTATGTTTGGTTTTTATATTTGGTGCTATGATTAGGTCAGTACCTTGTACAAGCACCCTAATTACGGCCCTAACCCAGCCTTCTTTCCAATTGGATGGCTGAACAACGCTGCTCTTCTGGCTTGTTCAGAAAAAGAAGAGAGTGGTTCTTTCACAAAAAGCACTCTCCTGTCATGGGAGCCAAGGGGCATGGAGACACCACACTGGCAGTTTCTCTGTCTTCCCTGTAGAGGATCAGTGAGACCGGTAGAGCCACACCGGGGGCCTTGTGTCTTTTATGTGCCTCAGAAGAAAGGAGTGTAAACCACGGGAACTTTTCATCTGCTGCAAACTAAGAGGGGAGGGATGATCTCTCAAACACTGCCTGATTGACATCTTCTGTAGCATGAGGGTCTCGTGTCACTGGACAGTAAAACCCCACGTTTGCTCCAATCAGAAATCTACCTGCATGGTCCTGGGGCACTGAAACTAAAGATGCGGGGGAGATGCACAAGGCTAACCTTTAAAACCTATGCTCTGTGGCAGAAAATGCTGTGGGCTGCTAGGCATGGTCGTGTAACCTGTAAAACCAGCACTTGAGTGACAAGCAGGGAAAGCAACCAGTTCATGGCTAGCCTGGAATTCAGAGTGAGTCCTTGTCTCAGAAATCCTTTTTTAAAACCCACAGAACTATGTACTAATAAATATTCAAAACTGTTAGCAGTGAGGCGGCTGCTCCCAGCATTGGACACCTCTTTTTAGAACTATCCGGTGAAAAACTGGGCTTGGGGGCTCATGCCTATACCCAATCCTTGGGAGATGGAGGCAGGAGGATCATAGTGAGTTAAAGCCAACCTCAGCTATATGATACATGAGACATTGTTTGTTTGTTTTAAATGTCTAGGGAGGTGGCTCTGTATGAAGAGTGCTTGCCCTACAAGGTTAAGGACCTGACTTGGAATCCCAAGAACCCACTTAGAGCCAAGTGCAGCAGCTCATTTGTAATCACCGTGTTCCTACTATAAGACAGGAAGTGGAGCCAGGAGGATCCCAGAAGCTTGCAGGCTAGCTAACCTACAGAAAAGAGAACCTGTCTCAACCTAGGTGGAAGGCACGGACCAACACCCAAGGATATCCTCTGACCCACACATGCATGCTCCCTCCACGTACATGTTCATACACAAAATAAACTGCCCCCACCAAAACCCTGCTGCCCAGTGAGACCACTACCTTCCTGGGAGCCTGGGAGCCTTGGAGCTAAGCCTCGCCAGAGCCCTGGAGCAGTTCAGGGTTGTAATACAGAAGTGCAGGGATTGCATGCAGACCAAGGCCTCTCTGACGTGCTCCTTGGTACTTAGTATGTGTTAGGCTGCCAGGAGAGCTGGAGCAAGTCTCGAGAAAAAATTCCAGGACCGTGCGCACTGCTGCCGCTGCCTGTGATCTCTGAGAGAGCACTGCTGGCTTAGAGACATTAGGATGCTAGTGCCATTGAAAGCTTGCTTAATAAGACTCTGACTATTCTAGTATAAACATTTTAATAGCAGGGGTTAAGTGATTAATTGCAGCCCACAGGTCACCGTGTCCCAAGAAAAGTATGAATGTGACCCAACACATTTGTAGGCAACAAATGGCATGTTGCAATATCAAAAGGTTGAACATTTCTGGGCATGTCATATTCATCTTGCACATCCTGTACCAAGCCAAACAACCAAGGTCTAGGACACAGGCAACATCCTAAAGAGCACATTGATAACAGATGCTGTGTCCCAAAACTCAGAAGGCTGAAGCAGAAGAATCACCACTAACTCAAGGCCAGCCAGGGATACATAGAGAATCTGTGGTCAGCCTGAGTGGCATATTGAGACCCTGTCTCAAAGAAACAAAAAACAGCCAGAATGCAATGGGACACAGACGTGCAGGTATGGGCACTGCCTTGCTGGTACAGCTGAGCCTCCATGTGGAGATGCATACTGTAAGGAAAAAAGAGTGCTCCCCTGCACATTAGAGAAAAAGAAAGAGCGTGGCCGAAGTCACTCCTCTCCCGTCCTGAGATACAGGTTGCTTTGTGAGAGCTATCTGATTCTCTGTGGAAGAGGAAAGCTGTGGAGGAATGTGCTTCCCAAGGTCTGAGAGCCGGCCTGTCTGGTGTTTGTTCATAGCACCATGCGAAGTTGGTTAGCTGACCCAATTGTTAGAACACAAACAGCCTGTGCCGCCAAGGTAAAGTAGTTCCTCCCTGACCTGGCATGTCAGAGTTCAGAGAATGTAAAACTACTATCGTACTTAGCAGGCTGGCTTCACAAGCCACTGGTCATGGTATTTGCCTGTATACCATGTACTTCGTCCTCGGGTAGAAGTAGTCACAAAGAACTGACTTCCACTCCACTATAAGCAGGAAATGCTGACTGCATCCTGCCTGATCCATTAACAAAAATAAAGTTTCCTGTGCCCTAGACAGAAACAAATTTGATGCTTAATTTTACAATATTAAACTGATAAAGTTGCCAGTCTCTCAAGTTCCTTTTGTCTACTTGTTCCACCATGTCTTGGGGACTATCCTTATGGCTCAAATGTTCCCAGGTGACCATCTGAAAATTGCTGTGAGAAAAAAAATGCTATTGACTAATTTTCTGTTGTGTATATGTGTAATCTCCCTCTTATAAAGCCACTAGAAATTAATCATATCTAGTATTTTTTTTTTTTTGGAGACAGGATTTTTCTGTAGCCATGGCTGTTACAGAACTCCCTCTGTAAACCAGGCTGGCCTTAAACTTACAAAGATCTGACTGTCTCTGCCTCTCGAGTGCTGAGACTAAAGGTACGAGTGTAGTAAGGAGGCCACTAGTTTGTTACCAGATGCTTAGCCCTGAAATAATCACACAGAAACTGTATTGTTTAAATCACTGTTTGGCCCATTAGCTCTAGCTTCTTTGTTGTTGTTGTTGTTTGTTTTGTTTTGTTTTGTTTTGAGACAGGGTTTCTCTGTAGCTTTGGTTCCTGTTCTGGAACTAGCTCTTGTAGACCAGGCTGGCCTCGAACTCTCAGAGATCCTCCTGCCTCTGCCTCCCAAGTGCTGGGATTAAAGGTGTATGTCACTACCATCCAGCTAGCTCTAGCTTCTTATTGGCTAACTCTTGCATGTTAATTTAATCCATCTCTTTTAATCTGTGCATCACCACGAGGTCTGGCCTACCAGCAAAGTTTCAGCACATCTGACTCCAGCGGCTCCATGGCTTCTCTGACTCCACCTTCTTCCTCCCAGCATTCAGTTTAGTTCTTCCCATCTAACTCTATTCCACCCTATCAGACCAAGCCAGTTTCTTTATTCATTAACCAATAAAACAAACACATAGACAAAAGGACCTCCCACACCACACGAGCCTCTTAATTACTGAAAGGCCTTCTGTAATTAACTTCTGAACACCATATCTAGATAGTTTTCACCCTCTTATGCTTTACAACAGGGATTAAATTTCAACACAAATAAATACAATAATGTATATACTCTGGCAGCCCCATGAATGAATTCCAGACAACCCTGAGAGTTCTGCATGCAAAGAAAGATGCTAGTCCTCGGCATGGCCTTAGACGGGTGACTGACAGGACTCTGGGGAGTATGGGTCTGGCTTTACCTGTGAACAGCTTCAGCCTGGAGTAGTGAGTTAACTCATCAAGATTCCAGTAAGTCACACATGACCTGATTATTTGTCCAGTTTTCATGGGAAGGCACTTGAGAGTCACATAGGTGGACTGCAGTGAGAGTGGAGGGGACAATCCCCTAAGTAGGGGACAGTTACACTCTAACAAAAGAGAGTATTTCTGGGTATGGGGACACACACCTTTAATACCAGCATGCAGATCTCTGTGAGATTCAGGACAACATATCTAGGTCTACAGAGCGAGTTGTAGGCCAACAGAGCTACATAGTGATTTTCTGTCTCAAAAGAGAGGGGGTACAATGTGTTCATTTAAAAATAACTGTTAGAACAGCCTTAGATCTAACAGTGTGGTTGTCATACAATGACGTGGAAGATCCAGCCAGACAGTTTATCTGTCCTAAGTACCAAGCGTATGTAAATACAACAATACTGATGATGGTTGATTTTTTTCTCCAAACACATCAGTTTGAGTATTTTTCTTTTTTTATTATTGTTTTTATTGAGCTATATATTTTTTCTCTGATACCCTCCCTTCCTCCCCCATCTTTTTTTACTCTCTCCCATAATCCCCATGCTCCCAATTTACTCAGGAGATCTTGTCTTTTTCTACTTCCCATGCAGATGAGATCCCTGTCTCTCTTAGGGTCCTCATTGTTGTCTAGGTTCTCTGGGATTGTGATTTGTAGGCTGGTTTTCTTTGCTTTATGTTTAAAAACCACTTATGAGTGAGTACATGTGGTAATTGTTATTCTGGGTCTGGGTTACCTCACTCAATATAATGTTTTCCATTTGCCCGCAAATTTCAAGATGTCCTTATTTTTATGGTATGACTGAGCATCCTTTGGATATATATCCAAAAGTAGTATTACTGGGTCTTGAGATAGGTTGTTTCCTAATTTTTTGAGAAGTCGACATACTGATTTCCATAGCAGCTGTACCAGTTTGCACTCCCACCAGCAATGCAGGGGTTTTCCCTTCACCCACATCCTCTCCAACATAAATTTTCATCAGTATTTTTGATCTTGGCCATTCTGACAGGTGTAAGATAGACTATCAGAGTTGTTTTGATTTGCATTTCTCTAATGGCTAAGGATGTTGAGCATCTCCTTAAATGTCTTTCAGCCATTTTAGGTTCCTCTGTTGAGAGTTTTCTGTTTAGGTCTGTACCCTATTTTTTATTGGATTATTTGTTTTTTTGATGACAAGTTTATTGAGTTCTTTGTGAATTTTGGAGATCAGCCCTCTGTCCGATGTGGGGTTAGTGGAGATTTTTCCCATTCTGTAGGCTGCTGTTTTGTCTTTGACCGTGTCCTTTACTTTACAGAAGCTTTTCAGTTTCAGGAGGTTCCATTAATTAATTGTTTCTCCCAGTTTCTGTGCTACTAGGGTTATATTTAGGAAGTGGTCTCCTTTGTCAATGCGTCCAAGTGTACTTTTCACTTTCTCTTCTATGAGGTTCAGTGTGGTTGGCTTTATGTTTAGGTATTTGATCCATTTGGACTTGAGTTTTGTGCATGGCAATAGATATGGATCTATTTGTATTTTTCTACATGTTGATATCCAGTTATGCCAGCACTATTTGTTGAATATGCTTTCTTTTTTCCATTTTATAATTTTTTTCTTCATTGTAAAAAAATCAAGTGTTCATAGGTATGTGGATTGATATCTGGGTCTTTGTTCAGTTCCACTGGTCCTCCTGTCTGCTTTTATTCCAATCCAGGCTGTTTTCAGTACTGTAGCTCTGTAGCAGAGTTTGAAGTCAAGGATTGTGATGCCTCTAGAAGTTCCTTGATTGTACAGAATTGTTTTGACTATCCTGGGTTTTTTGCTTTTCCATATGAAGTTGAATGTTGGGTTTTTTGAGGTTTGTGAATATTTTTTCTGGGATTTTGATGGGCATTGCATCGAATCTGTAGATTGCTTTTGGCAAAATTGCCATTTTTTACCTAACCAAAAGCATGGGAGATCTTTCCATTTTCTGGTGTCTTCTTCAGTTTCTTTCTTCAAAGATTTAAAGTTCTTGTCATACAGGCCTTCCAGTTGTTTGGTTAGAGTTACTCCAAGATATTTTATGTTATTTGTGGCTATTGTGAAAGATGATGTTTCTCTGATTTTTTTCCTCAGTCCATTTATGATCTGTGTAAAGGAGGGCTACTGATTTTTTTTAGTTAATCTTGTATCCTGCTGCATTACTGAAGGTGTTTATGAGTTGTAGAAGTTCCTTGGTAGAATTTTTGGGGTCCCTTATGTAAACTATAATATCATCAGCAAATAGTGAGAGTCTGACTTCTTCATTTTCAATTTGTATCCTCTTGATCTTCTTTTGTTGTCTTATTGCTCTAGCTAGAACTTCGAGTATTATATTGAATAGATAATGGAGAAAGTGGACAGCCTTGTCTTGTTCCTGATTCCAGTGGAATCACTTTGAGCTTCTCTCCATTTAGTTTGATGTTGGCCGTTAGCTTGCTGTATATTGCCTTTATTATGTGTAGGTATGTTCCTTTTATCCCTGCTTTCTCCAAGAGCTTTACCATGAAGGGATGTTGTATTTTGTCAAAGCCTTTTTCAGCATCTAATGAGATGATCATGTGGTTTTTATTTTTCAATTTGTTTATATGGTGGATTACATTAATGGATTTTCATATGTTGAACCATTCCAGTATCTTTGAGATGAATCCTACTTGGTCATGGTGGATGATTTTTCTGATGTGTTCTTGGATTCAGTTTGCCAATAATTTTGAAGATAGATGCTAAAAGAAATCCCACACTAGCTCATAATTGAGTATAATAGAGGGTTATTTATTTAGGGGTAGATGCACAGATCACAGTCCTCTGCACGAACAGGGAACAGGAACTGAATCCAGCAGCAGGAAGAGAGAGCTTACGCTTGAAACCTTTATGGGTGAAGCATTCTTATCTTGCTTGCTCTGTGTCTGGCTTCCTCTGTGTCAACTGCAGACTGACTTTTTCCTCTTCCCAGAATTCTCCTGTTCTCATTGCCCAGCCTCTACTTCCTGCCTGGTTGTCCCACCTATATTTCCTGCCTAGCTACTGGCCAATCAGTATTTTATTAAACAAATACAAGAAACAAATACTTACAGGGTAAAAACATTGTCCCACAGAACTTCCTCCTTTGATGGAGGACTCTCGTTGGTTAATAAAGAAACTGCCTTGGCTTTTTGATAGGGCAGGATTTAGGTGGGTGGAGTAGACAGAACAGAATGCTGGGAAGAAGGGAGTGAGGCAGATGCCTCGGGCAATTGCCATGCCTCTCCTCTCTGGGTCAGATGCGATGAAGCTCCGACCCAAGATGGATGTATGCTAGAATCTTCCCGGTAAGCCACCACCTCGTGGTGCTACATAGATTATTAGATATGGGTTAAAGCAAGATATGTGAGAATTAGCTAATAAGAGGCTGAAACTAATGGGCCAGGCAGTGTTTAAATGAATACAGTTTGTGTGTTGTTATTTCAGGTTTTAAGCTAGCCATGCGGGAGCCAGGCAGGACGAAAAGCAGGCCTGCTTGCTCATCACTACACTCCTTTCTTTTCAAAACAAGAACTCTGAATCAAACCTCAGATTTGGTTAGCTTTCTTCCTGATCATTATCCATACAACTTGTAACCAACACTCTAAACAAAGAAAAGCATCTATATAATCCATTTTGGGGGGAATGTGGGCATAGTTTTCCAAGCTACATCCTACTGATTGGGGGTGCTGATAATCTTACAGGGACCTAAAGAAAATTTAGAATTACAGTCAAGTTTGGATTGGAAAATTCTGTGAGGCTTGATCATCTCAACTAGCAGTCTTGAAACTGTTCCGGATGTAGAACTCAGACATCTGGGCCATCTGCTCCTATTGGAGATCTCTCTTCCTTGATCAAACCTGACTTTTCTTAGCCTCTTATTTCCTGTGGAAACAAAAGTAAAACCTCTTCTCCAAGTTGACTTAAATTTTGAAGTCAAGGCATTTTCAAAATACATATGTTGGATTAATTCAGCAACATTTATAATCAAATGTCTCTTAGCAGCCCTTGTTCCTTCCTCAGCAGCCATACACTCCAAAGACAACACAATGATATACACTATCCAGGCTCTCTGTGTATTTTCCATCTTTACGTGGCTTTATTTTAAACTCTATTTCTTTTATTTTTATTTTTAATTTTTGGCTTTTTGAGACTAGATTTCTCTTTGTATCTTTGACTGTCCTGGCACTCACTTTGTAGACCAGGTTGTCCTTGAACTCACAGAGATCTGCCTGCCTCTGCCTCCCAAGTGTTGGGATTAAAGGTGTGTACCACCACATTCAACTACTTTCTTTCTTTTTATGTTAAGGAATTTATCCTTTTTCTTTTCTCTCCCAAGCTTACATATATTTTTATACACACTGTAAACTGTGTAGAGGCTTTTTTATCTGAAACTATCTTTACTCTTTATCTGCCACATGAGTCTTTATAGAATAAGAGGCCATGCCCAAGTGGGCAGGTAACTTAAAGGCTACTGGCTGTAGGATTTCCTACAGCACCTCTCCCTTTTGTTCAAATAAGAGAGTTCTAAAACTAATACAAAATTATATATAATAAGAACAAATATCAGGTATATAAATTAGAATTACAACCAGCATAAACAATATCAAGCAAGAGACATGTGATAAATGTTTCAATAATTATCCTATCCTAAGGAGTTTAAGTCTTGTATTATAAATAACTTTGCCAAGTCATAAGAGGAAAGTAATTACAACTATCTAGTCTTCAACCCCATCAAAGACCCGAGAAGGGAAATAATATTACTTGAATAAGCAGGAAATACAATCAAGCAACTTCCCAAATGTGCAACAAATGACAGAGACAATTGACTATCTGGGCAATCACCTAAAGTCTCATTTGCAATGTTGGAGCAACCAACTTTGGCTAAGGCCTAGAGTAACTGACAGACCATTTTCTGCAGTCAAAACAGAGGAAGCCAGACACAGAGCAAGCAAGATGAATATGCCTCACCAATAAAGGTACCAAGACACATGTCTAACACAGACAAGAATTATGGGTTACTGTAAGATATAGAATGAGTTAATAAGAAGCCTGAGCTAATAGGCCAACCAGTTTATAATTAATGTAGACCCCTGTGTGTTTCTTTGGGGCTTAACAACTGTGGGATCTGGGCAGTACAGAAACCTCTGTCAACATATTTGAGTGTTTTTACGTCAATGTTCATGAGTGAGATTGATCTGTAATTCTTTCTTCGTAATATCTTTGTATGGTTTGGGTATCAGGATAATTGTAGCCTTGTAAAAAAAGAATTTGGCAATGTTTCTTCTTTTCTATTGTGTGGAACAACTTGAGAGGTATTAGAATTAGTTCTTTGAAAGTCTTGTAGAATTCTGTGCTGAAACCATCTGGTCCTGGGCTTTTTTTTTTTTTTTTTTTTTGGTTGGGAGACTTTTGATAACTGTTTCTATTTGTTTAGCCATTATTTAAGTTGTTTATCTGGCTTGATTTAATTTTGCTAAGTCATATTTATCCAGAAAATTGTCCATCTCCTTTAAGCTTTCCAATTTTGTGGAGTACAGAATTTCAAAATACAACCTGATGATTTTCTGGATTTCCTCTGTATTTGTTATTATGTCCCCTTTTCATTTCTAATTTTGTTAATTTGGATATTCTCTCTGCCTTTTGGTTAGTTTGGATAAAGGTTTGTTTACTTTGTTGATTTTCTCGAAGAACCAACTCCTTGTCTCATTGATTCTTTGTATTGTTTTCTTTGTTTCTATTTTGTTGATTTCAGCTCTCAATTTAATTATTTCCTGCCATCTAGTTCTCCTTGGTGAGTTTGCTTCTTTTTGTTCTAGAGTTTTCAGGTGTTCTGTTAACTCACTAGTGTGGGATTTTTTTTTTTTATGTAGGCATTTAGTGCTATGAACTTGCCTCTTAACACTGCTTTCATTGTGTCCCATAAATTTGGGTATGTTGTGTGGTCATTTTCATTGAATTTTAGGAAGTCTTTAGTTTCTTAATTTCTTCCTTGACCCATTGATGATTCAAGTGAGCATTGTTTAATTTCCATGTGTTTGTGGCTTTCTGAAATTAATGTTGCTGTTGAATTCTAATTTTAATGGTGATCTGATAAGATACATGGGGTTATTCCAATTTTTTGTATGTGTTGAGATTTGTTTTGTTACCTAGCATGTGGTCAATTCTTGAAAAGGTTCCATGAGGTGCTGAGAAGAAGATATATTCTTTTACTTTTGGATGGAATATTCTATAAAGGTCTGTTAAGTCCATTTGAGTCATAACATCTGTTACTTCCCTTATTTCTCTGTTAAGTTTCTGTCTGGCGGACCATCCAGTGGTGAGAGTGGAGTTTTGAAGTTTTCCACTATTAGTGTGTGGGGTTTAATGTGTGATTTAAGCTTTAGTAGTGTTTCTTTTACATATGAGGGTGCCCTTGTATTTGGGGCATAGATATTCGGTATTAAGATTTCCTCTTGATGTATTTTTCCTGTAACAAATATAAAAGGTCCTTCTTTGTCTCTTTTGATTGACCTTAGTTTGAAGTCTATTTTGTTAGATATTAGGATAGCTGCACAGCTTGTTTCTTAGGTCCATTTGATTGGGAAAACAAGTTTTTTCCAATGCTTTACTCTTAGGTGATGTTTGTCTTTGAGGTTGAGGTGTGTTTCTTTTTTTCCTTTTTTCCTTTGGGGTGTGTTTCTTGTATAGAGCAGAAGGATGGATTCTGTCTTCGTATCCAATCTGTTAGCCTATGTTTTTTTATAGGTGAGTTGAGTCTATTTATATTAAGGGGTGTTAATGATAGGTGATTGCTAGTTCCTGTTATTTTAGCTTTCATTGTTAGTGATGTTATTGTGTGTGTTTGTCCCCTCTTTGGAATTTGCTGCTGTGAGATCATCTGTTGTCTGTGTTTTTGTGGATGTAGCTGACTTCCTTGAGTTAGAGTTTTCCTTCTAGTACTTTGTGTAGGGCTGGGTTTGTGGCTAGGTATTGGCTAAATCTGGTTTTGTCATAGAATATTTTTTTTTCCATCTATGGTGATTGAAAGTAGTACTCTGGGCTGGCATCCATGGTCTCTTAATGTCTGCATAACATTTGACCAGGACCTTCTGGCTTTCATTGTTTCCATTGAGAAGTCAGGTGTAATTCTGATAGGTCTGCCTTTACATGTTACTTGGCCTTTTTCCTTTGCAGCTCTAAAAATTCTTTTTATACTCTGTATGTTTAGTGTTTTTATTATTATGTGATGAGGGGACTTTTTTTTGGTCCAGTCTATTAGGTATTTTGTAAGCTTCTTGTCTCTTCATATGCATATCTTTCCTTAGGTTGGGAACGTTTTCTTCTGTTATTTTGTTGAATATATTTTCTGTGTTTTTCTCCTTCTTCTATTCTTATTATTCTTAGGTTTGGTCTTTTCATGGTGTCCCATATTTCCTGGATATTTTTTAAATGTTTATTATGTATACAGTGATCTATCTGCATGTATGCCTGTAGGCCAGAAGAGGGCAGATGGTTGTGAGTCACCATGTGGTTGCTGGGAATTGAACTCAGGACCTCTGGAAGAACAGCTAGTGCTCTTAACCACTGAGCCATCTCTCCAGCCCCCTTTCCTGGATATTTTGTGTTATGCTTTTGTTACACTTAACATTTTCTTTGACTGATGTGTCTATTTCCTCTATGGTATCTTCAACGCTTGAGAGTCTCTCTTCCATCTCTTATATTCTGCTGTTTATGCTTGCCTTTGTGGTTCCTGATTGTTTCCAGAATTTCCTCTGTTTGTGTTTTCTATATTGTTTCTTTTTCGGTTTTCAAGTCTTGAATCGTTTCTTTTACCTTTTGATTGCTTTGGGGGGGGGGGCGTTCTTTAAGGGATTTGTTGATTTCTTCCAATTTTTTGTTTGTAGTTTCCTCCATTTCTTTGAGAGAATTTTCGTTTCCTCTTTAAGGGCCTCAAACATTCTCCTAAAGTTATTTTTGGATCATTTTCTTCTGCTTCATCTGTATTGGGGTGTTCAATTCTTGGTGTTGTAGAGCCACTGTTTTTATTGGTGCCATGTTGCTCTTTGTGGTGTTGAGTGTATTCTTACCTTGTCTACTCATCTTTTCCTCCAATTAGTGTATTTGGGACTGTGTCTCTGGTGATCAATCTTCCAGGTGCCAATGGATCCAAGGTTCAGATGTTTGCCCCTCGTGGTAGAGTCAGAGTCAAGTGGTCCAGTTACCCCGGAAGGTCACTCGGCATTCCCTGAGGTCGTTGGGCCTGGTCTTGTGGAGGTTGTTTGCTTGGGCCTGTTCCCACAGAGGTTGCTGGCCTGGGCCTGGTCCTGCGGAGGTCACTGACTCAGGCCTGCTCCCACAGAGGTCGCTCCCTCATACCTGCTCTTGCTGAGGTTGCGGGCTCCCAGTTTAAATATTTTTAAGAGAAATTCACAATTGGAAGCCTCAGAAGGAAATTAGTGGAGCTGAGGGGTGGGAGCAGTGCCTGGCACTCCATCACAAGTACCAACCTAGTCACCCAGGCAACACTACTGAGACACGTGACTCTGGTAGGCTCTCCTCTCCACTCTGCCTCATATGATCACAGGCCATGATTACATTTTACCTCTCCAGCCAGGAAAAGAGAGGCCTTCCAGTGAGGCTGGGCAGCCCTTGAGAGCAAAGCCCATCACCTCGTCTCTACGTAAGCATCCAGCAGCCGATCTGGAACCTACGTGCTTTGTCCTTTTCACCTCAAGAATTCCTGCCAGGGTAGCTATTGGGCGGGAGAACTGGGGTGTGTGCTGAGTGTGTTACACTGGTGGGGCAGGACCGTGCTAGGCTGTGTAGAAGGAGACAACCAGGGAGAAGGCTGTCACACCCCAGGTTGCAGAGCAAAGGTCACAATGCAGGTTGATAAGGTGTAAATTCCATCTAGAATTCCACTCTTGCTTCTCCTCCCCATCCCTGCTGCCCCTGCCTCCAAAAGCTTTGTGAACTGCTCACTCAGAGCGGGTTGCCACATCACCAGACTGCAGGCAAAAAGTGCGGGTTGGTTAGAAAAGGGACATCCCCACCCACTTCCCGCTAGTTTCCTCTTTCACCAAAGCCCTTTGTAGGAAAAGGGAAGGGTGCTTGTTCTCCTTTCCCATCTGCCCACAGAGATTACATCAGCATTCCCACTGTCTAATCAGTCCCCCAGTGAGGCTTCGGGAAATTAATAGGACACCTTCTGGACACTCCGATGATGGCATTACTTGTAGTGTCCAGAAACTGAGGGTCAGAGGTCACAGCCTACAGACACACAAGTCTTTATAATCTGGGTTTACAATCACATGTAAAAATTTTTTTGGGGTTTTTTTTTTTTTTTTTTTTTTTGTTTTTCGAGACAGGGTTTCCCTGTATGTAAAAATGTTTTAAATTGTTTTATTTCTTGAAATTGTGTTGACCACTTGCTATGTCTGGCAAATACAACTGAATAAGTACAAGGTAACTCAAAAGGCATAGTTTAGGATTTTTGTTTGTTTTGGTAATTTTACCTAAATTGTCACCATTTCAGAAAAGCACCACAGAGCCAATAGCATCAGAGCTGGGGCTCAAACAATATGGCAAAGTGGTGTGCCAGAGAAGCCTCACACACACACACACACACACACACACAGCCATGATCATGTTTCTTTGTAAGGTCTCTTGGTGGAGGCTGGAGTTCTTTGTCCCAGGTCCCTCTCCCAGGTTCTTCTTGAGCTCTTGGCTGCTAGAAGCAGCCTTTGGAAGTGCTAGCCCAATCTCCTTTCCTTCAGCTGAGTTCCCAGGCTGCCACTGAAGTCTTGTGATGTCTAAGTGAAGGAAGAGCTTCCCATGAAGCTCTCCTACCCTGCTTAAGCTCAGCAGTAACACAACCATCTTCAGTTCTACTGAAACTTGAGTAACCAAGCAAGATTAAACAGGAGACTGAGGACCCAACACTATCCCTAGTACTCCGAGGAGCTCTGTCCCAGACTGTTGTCTTCTGGGCCCATTTACCTCCCATAAAAGCCATTGGTGGGGGTGTGGAAGATGCCTCAGTCTTCAGGCCTTAAGGCCTGGCTGCAACCCTCAGTACTCATGTAAAAGCTGGGAGTGGTGATATTGCCTATCATCCCAGCGCTGGGGAGGTGGACACTGAGGATCCCTGTGTTAGTTATGATTTCTATTGCTTTGAAGAGACCCCATGACCACGGCAACTCTTAGGAAGGAAAACATGTCATTGGTACTGGCTTACTGTTAAAAGATTTAGTCCATTATCATCATGGCAGGAGCATGGCAGCATGCAGGCATAGTTGATGTTGGAGAGTACCTAAGAATTGTACATCTGGATCTGTAGGCAGCAGGAAGAGATGAAGACATACTTCCTCCAACAACACCACACTAACTCCAACCAGGCCACACCTAATAGTGCCAGTTCCTATGAGTCTATGGGGGCCATTTTCTTTCAAACCACCACAGTCCCTAAGGCCTGCTGGCCAGCTAAATCTCCAAATTTGAGGTTCACAGAGACTCTGTCTCAAAATATAAGGTGGCAAATAATAGCAATTGAGGAAGACATCCAACAAGAAGCACCTCTGGCCTCTGCATCCATACACACACACATATACGCATGCACACACAAACATATTCATACAAAAAAATTAATTGAAAGGCTTAGCAGTTAAGAGTACTGGCTCTTCTTCCAGAGGACCCAGGGTTTAGTCCCTAGCACCCACATGGTGGCTCACATTCATCTATAACTCTAGTTCCAGGGGATCTAACACCCTCTTCTGAACTTCCTGGGCACTAAGCATGCATGAAGTGTATGTATGTACACTTCAATATACATATATGTACATGTATCATATTCATAAAAATAAATGAATAATTCTAAATTTGAAATAATAACAATTGAATGAACAAATGAATAAGTTTACTATTAATAATTACTCCACTTTTGGGTTATGGTGACTAGTAATTAATTGTTATAACAAAATACTTGACACAAGCTATTTGATAAGATTTATTTAACTTACAGTTTTGAAATTTCAAAATTAAACGATTAGTACAGACTCTATGCCAAAGGTTCCTCCTCCTTCATACCAACAGCAATGGGAAAAATGGGAGTGAGCAAGTGATTACACGTCAGACCAGCCAAAGGGACAGAGGGGGCCAGGTTTGCTGCCTTCTAACAGCCTTTTCAGAGCTCAGAAAGATCTCCGCCCTCTGGGAGCACCACAGGACCTCCCACTAGACCCCACCTCTTAAAGGGCCAGCCACAAAGGGACTTTTGGGGCGGGGGGGGGGGGGGGGATACAGCTAAACTGTCTCAGAATTTCATAGTAACTTTTGTATTAGGATTCAAACGTAGTTCTAAATTGATTAGCCTCACTTTAGCATTAGCCCTTAGAAACTGAACTTTGGAAGTGCTAGCCCAATCTCCTTTCCTTCAGCTGAGTTCCCAGGCTGCCACTGAAGTCTTGTGATGTCTAAGTGAAGGAAGTGCGACTTTCAGACTGTGCTGAAGGGCCAACAGAGTTTCACAGGAAACCAGCAGCCGCTGATGCCACGCCTACATCCGGCAGTAGGAGCCAGTCTTCGGTTTCTGCATGCCAGTACCTGCACACCAACACATCTGGGCTTTTGTCCTATCACATAGCCCTGTAGAACCAGCAAAGGCTAGTCCACATTGCCAAGACAAACTTTAAGGTGTGGTTTTCGCTCTAGAGCTCCCTGTGAGAGCAGCACTTCTGAAATCCCTACTCCCCTCAGTTTCTTCCTAGTCCCTGTCACCAACCTCTCCTATTGCTTTGCTTTGGAGTCTTTTCTTAGCTATGTTCCTCTAGACCCTAGTTCAGGCTGCTTCTGTGAGGCCTCTTCAGACACTCGCTGGCTCTCCAGGTGATAAACGCCACATACACACAGCAGACATTTAAGGCTACCTAGAAACCACTCCACTTAATACTCTAACAATGTCTAGCAAAAGTTTTTTTTTTTTCTCCTTTATTTTGAAGTAAAAATAACAAAGAGGAAGTAACCCATGGGGTTGCGGGAGAGGATGGCTAAACACAACGGCAGACTTCAGTCAGGTCTGTGTGTTTATCAAAAGGAAAACATCTCAGATTTCTTAGATTTTTAAAAACTGATTTATGTTGTGATAGACCAAGGATGAATAATTGTATCCAACTAATAAGATGTACAAAAGGTTTGATATATGATCAACTATTGTTTTTAAATATATTTACTAGCAGATATTTTTCTTTAAAATTATCAAAATGGTTTATTTCTGATGAAAATACTCATTGATGCTTTATATTTCAGATATCTAAGATGTTAGTTTTCAATTTTTTGGAAAACATGCAGAGTTCAAAGTAAGTTATAAAGATAATGTGTCATTATTATTCCCACTGTGTGCATACATTGTACAGCATATTAAAAACTGAGAAATACATTAGAATTAAACTGGTCCAAATGAAGCATCTTCAGATCTGAAAAGAAAAAGGGAAGGGAAGAAGGGAAGGGAAGGGAAGGGAAGGGAAGGCAAGGGAAGGGAAGGGAAGGTAAAGGAGGGAAGGGAAGGGAAGAAGGGAAGGGAAGGGAAGAAGGAAAGGGAAGGGAAGAAGGAAAGGGAAGGGAAGAAGGGAAGGAAAGGGAAGGAAGGGAAGGGAAGGGAAGGGAAGGGAAGGGAAGGGAAGGGAAGGGAAGGAGGAAGTTAGTAGAGCATGTACTTTATTTGCATTACAGATCTCACCACCAAATGAGTCTAGGTTCTGAGTGCAACCACCTTCTTAAAGGAAGTGGTTCCTGGCTCCACCCTTTGGTGATTGTCTGGTCAGTTATCCAACCTCTAATACTATCTCTCTCAAATCAATCCCCCTTTCCTAGAAATAAAATAATACAAGATTTGAATGAGATTTTGGCCCTCAAGGTCCCTCGACAGTGTGATTTATTTTCTATCACTAGACTGTATCAAATACAGTCGCCTGATTTCCCCTCTCTTGTGCTACTTCTGATACCGCTATTGTGCCTTTACGTGAAGTTACAACATTCTCTGTTCATGTCTTTCCTAGAGTGGTCTGGAATCCTCTAGAAGGTAAACCTAATGCCCACCCAGTGAGACAGGACAGAAGGCTGAGGGGTGATGTATCCGCAGAACTCAGTCTCCCAGCTCTTTTGGCCGAAAAGCAGGCCTCTGCCACATAAAGAAAGCAAGTGGTTCATTGTCCCAGGCATCAGAAATGCCAAGGAGAAGACAAAGAACAACCAAACCCTTGAGATGGTGTAGCTAACTACTGGTGGGTCTCTCCTGACCACACACTAACAGTCTCTCTTCTCCCTTCAGAAGGTTAGCGATGGTGGCAGAGCCAAGCCTGCAGTTACATGCCTCCTTGGTGCCAACCCTCAGGATAAAGTAATGTAACCCCAAAGGATTTTTCTGTGGCTACTGACAAGCTACCCTGATTAACGTCTTTCATACAGTGGCAGTTCTCAGAGCTGCCTACAAGCAGCTCCTAGCAGAGCAAAGCAAACCTGTCTCTTCCTGCGGTGCTGGGAATAGAACTCAAGGCCTTATGCATGCTAGGCACGTGCTATACCCCCAACCTCCTCCCTCCCAAAGGCCCATTTCTTAAGGCCAAGAAACATACCTCCATGATGCTTGATTACATGTCTGGATCTATGAAAAGAGAAAATGGGAAAAAAATTTACTTTTATACTGCTAAGTACTAACAGACATCCAAAAGTATTACAATAAGACTGGTAAAATAATAGATTGTTGCTAGCCTTGAGGGCTTGTTGACGACTACCCAGAGATCCACCCCTGTCTTCAGTCCACACCTAGCCAAGGTACTGGAGCAGCCCAGAATTGTAGATGCACCAGGGCCAGGATTGCAGGCCAAGGCCTGTGCCTCCCCAATATGCTCTTTGGCACTTTGTGTGCACCAGACTGCCAGGAAAACTGGAGGAAGCCACAGGGAGAAGTTGACAGTGGGTGCTGCTTCTGCCCCCACCCCAGCAGTGCTCCACTGATCAGCGCTTTAGAGGTATTCCCCAACGATCTCAGTATGCAAATTTTTGAAATAGCAAAGCTGTTTTAGGCCGTGACTCAACACAGACCAAGCTTCCAGAAACTAAGGAAGAGCGTGAAGACTCACCCCAGTTGATGACCTTGGGTTCCTTCAGAGTGGTGTGTCTAACTCTGCAGGCATATTTGTCTTTTGAATTGGGTACGAACTCAGCGTGAGCCAGGAGATAGAAAGACCAGTCCTTGTTGAAGGACAGATCCGACAGCTCAACCTTGTCCATCTTCTCCCCGTTCTTCAGCAGCTCAATTTCAATTTGGGGTGGGTGAAACTGTGACACGTAGCAGTTCAGGTAGTTTTGTTTCCCGTTCTCTACTGGGTGCCGTGTGTACACTTGCACTTGTGGGGGACCTAAGGATCGCAGGGAAGGACAGATGACACCTGCTGAGCCTCTCCCCTTGGGACCAACTGCATCTCAGGCTATGCTGTGCCCCGTGCTACATTTGGTTCCGTTTCTGCTCTGGCAGGTGATCTTCTGCTTCCCCTAAAGGCTACCCACATTTTGAGTGGAAATCCTGTACAGGCCTTTGGTTTTCCCCACATGGCTGGTACACTGCTGGAGTTTTAAGAAGCTTCTATTGGAGGCTCTCAAGAACTGCGCTCATCCCTTCCCTTAATAAATCCCATGGCGCACGCGCTTTCTAAAATTCCATACCTCATCCTGCACACCCTCTGCTGGATCCAAACCTCCGCACCTACGTCCTCGTCTGCTGTGTCAGCCCCTCTCACTTTCTCCTTTTTATAAAAATATTTATTTATTATGTATACAATAATCTGTCTGCGTGTATGCCTGCAGGCCAGAAGAGGGCACCAGACCTCATTACAGATGGTTGTGAGCCACCATGTGGTTGCTGGGAATTGAACTCAGGACCTTTGGAAGGGAAGGCAATGCTCTTAACCTCTGAGCCATCTCTCCAGCCCTCACTTTCTCATTTTTATCGCCTTCCTTTTTGCTTATTGCCCCTCCCTAGACTTCCTGACCTGTATTGTCTGCTACAGAGCTGAAAGCTGAGCACTGCCCCTCAGGCCCAGGGTTAGGATTATCTCCTCCCTCCTTAGGTTCCTATGTGAGTCAGTCCAGGGGCCAATCCGGCCAAGATATAATCTCTCTGTTCCAGCCTAGAGTTAAAACAAAACAAAGCTCTGATTTCATCAACTAAAAAACGAACGATATTTAAATATCTACATATAAATCTACATATGTGTGTGTGTACACACACACACACACACACACACTCCATTAGAACTGAGTGGAGCAATGGACACAGGAGTAGAACACGCATTTCTGGTCAGCGCTTTCAGATGGCTGCCCTAACTAGACATGACAGTATGGGCCATGGAAAGAAAATACTATAAACTCGTTCTAATTGTTATTTGTGTGTGTGTGTGTGTGTGTGTGTGTGTGCGTGCGTGTGTGTGACTGTGCGTGTATGAGCGCCATGGCTCTTGTCTGGATCTAAGAGTCAGTTCTTTCCACCCGCTAACTGGAATCTGAGATCAAACTCAGGCTTGGTGGCAAGTGTCTCTAGCTGCTGAGCCATTTCACTGACTCTTGTGTTCCCCCGGCTAGTTCTCTAGCTATCTTTCTGAGAAAAAAAATCTTACTCTGTCTCCAGACTGGCCTCAAGCTCTTGTCTCAGCCGCCCCAGGACTACCGGCATGAGTCACTACACCTGCCTTATAATATACTTTCAAATACACATATATTCAGAGTACGTGGTCTCTAAAGGGCAGCTGTTTGTCCACATAGAGAAGGCAGCAGGAAGAAGGAGGAGCCTCTGGGAACTGCGGTCAGCTGAATGTATCTAGAAGCCCTGTCAAGAACTAGAGTTAAGGTTTCAGTGAAGCTTTGAGTAATTTTCCTGTAGTTAGAGTGAAGATAAGCAGGAAAGCTCCTTGCATTTGAGGTTTTAGTAACAAGAATAACAAATGCCACAGAGGTCAGAGGCCAGGTTCATCCTGCCTGGAAACCTCTAGGAAACAACGATCTCTTCTTGGACAACTAAGGCAAGTGTTGGGCCAGGTTTGAATTTGGGCTCTGCCACTTTTCTACCTCTATGACTTCGTAATTTGTTTATCCTCAAGAGCTTTGGTAACTATACTGAATTATCTTTACCCCAGCGTTCACAACCTCCCTGACTTTGATAAACTTTCCGTTTTCAAAACTGAAAGTAGATGTTCTATGTATCTTGGAAAGAACCAGGCAGTGTGCCAAAAAGGAACGCCTTTGTGAAGGACCAAAGGCCCAAGGCAGCCCAGCATGGTTAGTGGACTATGACCCAGGAAGGCCAGGGGCACTTCTAGGAACAAATGGGGGTTACAACCAAAAGGTCTACTTTTACCCCAGATGGCATAAATCAACCTCACTTCCTAATCCCGACTGCCATTAATCCCTTGTGTGAATAAATTACTTAAAATCTCGATGCCTCCGGTTCCCCAAACAAGGAACCATAACGTTTACATGGTAGGCGCAGTTTCAAAGTTATAAACCACGCACCGTTCTCAGCAACAATAAACTGTCATACCTAGCAGCCTATATGATTATTTTAAAAACATTAATGAGACAAGGTAAGTTAACGGTCAGAAAGCTTTGGAAACAGTAGAGCTGGGACCCACGCCCATCTCTCTAGCACTTTGGCTCAGCTGGATCCCAGGCGCCCTAAAGAGCAAAAGCAGCTGGGCGGCTGCGGTCTGAATTCCCGGGTTCCCGGGGTCCCAGTCCCGGCTTCCAGGCGTTCAAGGCTTTCTATTCCACACCTTCGGAGCAGGCCCACCCTCTCCCTGAGCTCAGGAAGTCTGAGAGTTCCGGCAAGTAAAGAGCAGGAAAGTTTTCCTACCTCCAGCGCTGACTGTTCGTCCACCCAGTCGCAAACTGGCCGCACCCACACGGCTGCCTCAAAGCAGCAACAAGGGGGCGGCGGGACTCCCACCCCTTCCCCGAGAGACCCAACCCTAGCTAATTCCGTTGGGACAGAGAACTAAGGAGAAATTAAAATTAACTCCAGGAGAGGAGAAAGAGGCACTCACGCTGGATGGCATCCAAGCAGGCTAGGGAGCCAAGTATCAGAAAGACCACGACCACGGAGCGAGCCATTCTGCGCGCTGGTCTGGAGCGAATGGGTGCCGCCCGGTGCTAGGCGCACACTCTTATAGTCCCCACAACCGCAGCCAATCGAGACCCAGATCCGGAGGCCGTCACCAGTCTCCTAGCTGGTGACGCTGAACTAGGTTAAAGAGGGACTTTCCCATTTTCAGTTTCATGTTCTTATAAAGTCCCATGATGCTTGGAATAGCCGGGGCTGGACCCTTCGCACCCTGCGATCGGGGTGTGCTTCTGAGCTTGGTGTAGGGATTTCTGGCTGATCCAGCTCCATTCGTTCTAATGCCAACAGTATCCCAGTCAGAGAAGCGCTTAGGACCTGAAGTTTTCGTTCTTGAAAAGTAAAGCCAGACTCTTAAGAGCATTAGCTGGCAGAACTCAATCAAACCTTGGAATTCAAATGAGGTTTCAGGATTCCCTGCCAAAGACCCTCCTGCCCTAAGGGCCGCTCGGAGAATCTCGCTTGCTTCTCCCTGGTTTCTCCTTTGAGAGTTTTGGAAGCACGTCCTCGGGTACCTTTGCTAAATTTAGGTAAATTTCAGTTCTGTTTGTAGGTTTGAGGGAAAGACAACGGCTTAGAGCTCTGAGTTTCCGTTCTCTTAGTACCGCCCTAGAACCGTGTGGTAAACTGAGTGGGAAAAGAAGTGACCTGAGTCCACGAATAAATTCTTTTTCCGGATGGGGGCGATAAAACTGAGGCGTTCCTTGGGGGTCCTGTTTTATCCGCTTGGAAGACAAAGGCAATTTTATTCAGAATGTTTATTACATCAGCTATGGACCCATCAAGGAAGTTAAACTCCTGGCCAGAAGCGCGCATGACAGAGACAAGCAGTGACCGCCTGGGTGCTGGAGACACTGCCGCCACAAGCAGCCAAGTTGAAGCAGCTTTAGTGAGCGAACAGTAGGAAGCGGAAGTGGAGCATAGGGTCTCTGGGATTTACCGTAGCGACTTTGGGCTGGGCTTCCCCAAGGAGCGCATAATTTCTGGATTTCTTTGACATGTTTTTAAAACCATTAACAATCTCTAGTGTGGAGCCCGTGTCTAAACTAGAGAAAACAGAATATTCTCTATGGACCTTAATGAGGTAATAAACAGATACCCACTCCTACAGTGCGGACCCAACACATAGTATTTTTTATCCAGTAATGTTTAAGGATCATAGCTATTAATGTTATTTTGCCATCCCATTCTGTAAGTCTGAAATATAAGAATAATTGTTATGCATAGAAGCATAATTTAAGATACTTTTCTTCATCTAGTTTTAAAAAAACTTATTAGTACATTTAAGACATGAACTATTAATGTTAAATTATACTAAACACATTAGTGTTGAATTAATTTACTAGAAGATGCTTTAGGAAGCTAGAAAACTACAGGGCTTTTTTTGTTTTGTTTTGTTCCTAGTTTACTATATCACAGAAAATTACTATATTTAAGTTCATTGAAGATGGAGTCTTTTCTACTCACACATAAACCCACTTTAAAAGTAGAAAGAAAGAAGTCTTAGGAGGGAAGCTGAGAGAGGTGCACACATTCCAGTCCCAGGTCCTGGAAAAGCTGAGAGAAGTATTGCTTAGACCAGAAGTTCGAGACCAGTCTGGACTATAAGGTCTTATCTCAAACAAAGAAGAGTCAGAGGATCAAGAAGTATTTTCAGTTTTCTGCACGCGGGGACTTCTGTGTTTTCTCAGACTCCCATTTATGACACGTCTCGACGGTAAGACTGAAAGGAAAGGAAAACTATCGTTCAAACGGTGAGTGCTGGTGAGGTTGCCATCAAGCCTGACAACCAAGTTCAATCCCTGGGACCCACCTGGGAGAGAATCAGTTCTGCAAGCTGTCCTCCGACCTCTACACACACACACACACACACACACACACACATCTACACACTCACACACTCAGTCAACAAATAAATAGAAAAGAAAAGACAAGAACCCTGTGTGTCTAAGAGGACCGACTTTGGGAACCCATAAACATGACAATTTAATAGTATAATCTCCCAGGAGACTAATTAACTGGTGGCTTTTTTTTTTCTTGCTACATGATTGCCTAAAAGATTTTTGCAATCAATACTTCAAGATAGTAAATATTGGCAAGAATTCTTTCAGAAGAACTAGAATTTTTATGCACTCCTGGTAGCAATGTAAATGCCGTAAGTATTTTAGAAAACAATATAACCATTTTATTTAAAGCAAAACATTTTGGGGCTAGAGAGATGGGTCAGTGGCTAACAGCAATTGTTGCTCTTGCAGAAGATTGGGGCTCAGTTCTTAGCACCCATATGGTAACTAACAGTGCTCTGTAACCCCAGTTTCAGAGGATCCAAGGGGCATGTACACGGGACACATACACGCATGCAGATAAAATGTCCATACAAACAAAGTAAAGTAAGTCTTTAAAAGTTTTTAATTAAATATAATGAACCATTAGATCTAGTCTCTGTACTCAGGTGTTTTCCAAGGAGAAAACAAAAGCATATGTTACACAATGACTTGTACATGAATGTTCACAGCAGCTTTGTTTGAAAAAAAAACTTGTAAACCAACTGGGTGGTGCTGGTGCACACCCTTAATCTCAGCACCCCAAGGCAGAGGCAGGCGGATCTCTGTGAGTTCAAGGTCAGCCTGGTCCACAGAGTGAGTTCCAGGACAGCCAGGGCTACACAGAGAAGCCTTGTCTTGAAAAACTAAAATAAATAAATAAGTAAATAAGTAAAGCTGTAAACCAGAAATAATCCAGATAACCACCAACAGATACAAAATTTGTGAAGTAGCTCTGTCGATGGAATACTACCAAGAACAGACAAGAAATCAACTAACGATACAAGAGCATGGATTAAATAATAATTCTGGAAGAAGCCAGACAGAAGGATGTACTCTGCATGAGTCTGCTTATTTAACTTACAAAGATACAGTAGTCTGTAGTGACAGAAAGCAGGTGAGTGGTTCCCAGGGTACAGAGGGGGCCTCAGAAGTAGGAGGAAGTGTTGACGGTGAAAACTGTTATTCAGAGTTCGATGGGGTTTTACAGATGTGCTCTTAAATCACTAGTCACCATGTACTTCAATATACTTACGGTATATTACTTATGGTTACAAAAGGTAAACCCTGCCACTGGGGAGATGGCCCAGTGGTTAAGAGTACTTACTGCTCTTTCAGGGCATGAGATTTACAACCCAGCACCCACTCTGGGCAACTCACAAACACTGTTAACTTCAAGTCCAAGAGATCTGAGATCTGACACCCCACTCTGGCCTTTGTAGGCACAGGTGTACACACACACACACACACACACAATAAATAAATAAATAAATAAATAAATAAATAAATAACTGCTTAAAAGAAAGACAAACTCTGATAAGCACAGATATTTATTGCTAGATTTAAAAAAAAAAACAAAGTGCTTGGAAAGAAAGAAAAGTAAGATATCAAAGTGAGAGACAGGAATGGGTTAAGTTCATGTGAGGGGACCGCTCTCAGCAGTTTTCTGAGACAGGTCTGTCTACACAGCAGGTCCACTAGAAACAATAGGGCGTTTTGCTGAGATCTTTCCAACACTGTCCTCAGTCCCTTGCTAGTCAAAACATGACCTAACATCAGCACCAACAACATCTAGGAACACTTAGACACGCTGGCTCTTGGGTCCATCTCAGACAAACTGTAGCAAAATCCCCCTTTAACAGCATCCCAGATGACTCATACATACACTACGAATGCGAAACTGCTAACCCAAACCATACAACTGTTTTGAAGGTGGACATTTTTATTTATACACAAGAAAATTGAAACAGGGATAGCACATATACAGGGAGAAGTTCTACAAAATTGGGATAATTTCATGTATGTCCATTAAATTTGCTTGTTTTCACATTAACAAAATGTAGGTAGTTTCCATGTTGTTCTGTTCAGGCAAAGGCAGGGAATGTCATTTCCATTATCAAAGGCTAGTGGGCTGGCCAGGGTCAGAGACATACTCCTCCAAGCTCTGAGAACTAGAGATTTATTTCTAGAGCCTGGAGTCATACATCTGAGGCTGAGAGCTCTGGGTGTCATGATGGAACTTAAGGCTCATGTACTCAGCACCTAAAGAAACCCTTGGTTTGCAACAGCAGCGGTCAGTGAGTCAATCAGTCAGTCAGTCAGTCAGTCAGTCAGTCAGTCAATCAGTCCCCAGCAGGCCCCAGAAGCCACCAGCAGCCAGTGTTAACGTTCCTAAACCTTTTGATATGGGGATCTTCAGCCTAGAACTCTTCTGATGACCATGACTCCCAATCCCTCATCTTCAGCATCTCAACTTTTCACCTTCTGTGTTATCTGAGTTGGGGTTTTCACTGCTGTGAAGAGACACTATGACCATGGCAACTCTTATCAAGGAAACATTTAATTGTAGTGGCTTGCTTACAGTTCAGAGGTTCAATCCCTCATGGTGGAGAGCATGGGAG
This sequence comes from Arvicola amphibius, assembly GCF_903992535.2. NCBI lineage: Eukaryota > Metazoa > Chordata > Mammalia > Rodentia > Cricetidae > Arvicola > Arvicola amphibius. The sequence continues at coordinate 53,430,263 of NC_052051.1, forward strand.
TATGCTGGCAGGCATGGCCCTGGGGAAATAGCCAAGTGTCCTTACATCTTGCAAACAACAAGTCAATTGAGTTACTAGGCAGTATCCTGAGTACATGAAACCTCAAAGCCCGCCCCCACAGTGACACATGTGGACAGACTTTTCTTTCCCACTCAACAGCTCCCAAATAACTTACACAGAAATGTAAATAAATTATAAAAGCTCATCTGATAGCTCAGGCTTATTACTAACTAGCTCTTACAACTTAAATTAACCTAATTTCTTATCTAAATTCTACCACATGGCTTATGGCTTGTGAGCTCATTTTTTACATGTCCTGCTTCTTCTGTGTCTGCTTGGTGACTCTGTGACTCTGCGCTTCTTCTTCCCAATCTGTCTCTCCCGCCCAATCTCTCCTGCCCATCTATAGGCCAGTCGGCTCTTTGTTAACCAAAGTGAATAATAATATTTACAGTACAAAGATTGCTCCACAGCAGACATATTTCCTCCAGAAGGTGTGGGCCAGATTAAAGGTGCGTATCATCCAGCCTGCTCCAACAAGACAACATATCCTCCAACTTATTCCTAATAGTGCCACTCTCTATGAGCTTATGGGGGCCAAACACATTCAAACTAGCACATGTGTGCTTCCTCCATCCTTTGTCATCTCTGCCTGTTGCTCTCAGGAACTCTTAGCTACCTCCTCACTGTATCTGCACCACCACAACCACTGTCTCCTCTTCATAGTTGTCTGGGCTGGTTTCTTTTTTTTTTTTTTTTAGTTGATTTTATTGAGCTCTACATTTTTCTCTGCTCCCCTCCCTTCCTCTCTCCTCCCCTTCAATATGCTCCCATGGTCCCCATTCTCCCAATTTACTCAGGAGATCTTTTCTTTTCCTACTTCCCATGTAGATTAGAGACATACATTATATGTATGTCTCTCTTAGGGTCCTCATTGTTGTCTAGGTTCTCTGGGATTGTGATTTGTAGGCTATAGGCTGGTCTCTTTTGCTTTATGTTTAAAAACCACTTATGAGTGATAATTGTCTTTCTGGGTCTGGGTTACCTCACTCAATATGATGTTTTCTAGATCCATCCATTTGCCTGCAAATTTCAAGATGTCATTATTTTTTCTGCTGTGTAGTACTCCATTGTGTAAATGCACCACATTTTCCATATCTATTCTTTGGTTGAGGGGCATTTAGGTTGTTTCCAGGTTCTGGCTGGGTTAGTTTCTTGTCATCTTGACACAAGCTGGAGTTATTTGGGAAGAGGAACCTCAATTGAGAAAATGAGACACCAAATTATCTGCAAGTCTGTAAGTCTTTTTCTTGATTAATGATTGATGTGGTTGGGCAGCCTAGGGACAGGGAGGTGGTGCCACAAAGGCAGGTTTTTATATAAGAAAGCAGGTTGAGCTAACCATAAAGAGGAAGCAGGTAAGCAGCATGCCTCCATGCATTCTGCTTCAGTTTCTGCCTTGACTCTGCTCAGTGATGCACTGTTACCTGGGAGTATGAGATGAAATTACCCCTTCCTCCCCAAGTTGTTTTTGGTCATGGTCTTTATCACAGCAATATAAAACCTAATTAAGACAATATTTCCAGCTCAACTGGCTCTGCCCACAAAAGTAAAAAGAGATAATTCAGAAGAAGCTGTATATTAAGCCTAATAATATAACTCCAGGGAACAGCACAAGAGAATGTCTCCTGGCCGCCTCAAAAAGTGAACTGAACTGCCTAATTATATATCCAGGAGGGGTGTGGCTACAAACGAAGGATAGTGTTTATACCAATCATAGCTCAGTCTTCAGTTCCACCAATCACAGCCCTCATACAGGGACATAGAGAGAAGTCACAGGTCTCATACTGCACCAGTCATTGTCTTCTTACTGAGTTGCCTAAGACTCCAGTCTGAAATGAGAAAAGCTAATGTTACCTATAGCTTCCTAAAGTTTCTATCACCTGGCTTGCTTCTTTCTGGCATAGATTATCAGAAGCATCCAGGACTGGAGCAAAGCCTTCTAAACAGACTTTGACTGGTGTGGTCATTAGAGGGGTTCCCTTTAATGTTCTCAGAACAATTCTAAAGTATCCAAAACAGCTGGGCTACCTTGAGGGCAGTTAGCCAACTGGGAGAGAAGGTGAGCGAGCTACTTGATGGACAGCTTTCTGCCCCAAGACGTCACGTATAAAGGAAAGAGGTATGACAACTTTCAGCTGTGGTGGCTATCTTGGTTGTCAACTTGACTATCTCTGGAATTAGCTAAAACTCAAATGGGTGGGTTCACTCACCTCTGAGGGATTTTTCTTTATTTAAATCATTTGAAGTGGGAAAACTCACTTTTAATCTGGATTTTCTTTTTCTGTGTAGTCCTGAATGTCCTGGAACTGACTCTGTAGACCAGGTTGGCCTCAAACTCAAAGATCTACCTGCCCTCACTCCCGAGTTCTGGGATAAAGGTGATGTTGTTCCACCGCTGCCTGGTTTAATCTGGATCTTTTGAGGTGGAAAGAAACACCTTTAATCTGGGCCACACCTTCTGCTGGCAACCTGATGTGGGATTCCCCTCTGTGTGCTGTGATTACTATTGATTAATAAAGAAACTGCTTTGGGCCTATAGCAGGGAAGAACAGAGCTAGGCAGGGAAAACTGAACTGAATGCTGGAAGGAAGAAGGCGGAGTCAAGGAGAAGCCATGGAGCTGCCGCCAGAGATAGATATGTTGGAAGCTTGCTGGTAGGCCACGAACCTCCTGATAAAATATAAAATAATAGAAATGGGTTAATTTAAGATAGAAGAGTAAGCCAGAAATATGCCTAAGCTATTGCCCAAACAATATTGCAAATAATACAGTTTTTGTGTGATAATTTCATGTGATAATTTCGGTTCTGAGCAGGCAGGAATGAACAAGTGGCCTTCGCCCACTGGTGCTCCAACGTGTGCTAGCTAAATCCACATAAAACCTGACAGGGCTTGGAAAGGAATTCTAGACACAAAAGAACAGAGTTAAACATGGCATTTTGGTAGCAGCATTTTCTCGGGTGGGCTCTGTTTGTTAGAAGCAAGAAGAGGCATGATTTTTTTTTTAAGAGAGTTCATCCTGATTCAGTGGCAGAAAAAAAAAGCCATGTGGTTTTTTGAATGGCAGCTTTCCTGGGCCATGCTGCCAGCATGAAGTCTAGCTCTTTCAGGACCAAACATTTAAATGGGGTTTGTGAACATGTTACAAACTACTTAAAGGTGCAACATAGAACTGGTGCATACCTGGAATTGGGGCTGTGTGCACAGTTCACAGAGGTGGTGAGCATGCCTTTGCCATGTTGGATTGGGTGGAACCAAAAGGCAAAGTAGCCTTAGTCCTAATGAGGCTGCTTTGCATTTTAAGAAGTGGTCCTGATCAGAAAATAGTTACAAATACACAATAAAGACAGATTCAGATAAAAAAGACCTCTAAATGGGTCACAGTGTTGGATAAATTTATGTAGTCTTGGGAGAGAGATAAAAGGAAGAAAATGGTTTTTAAAAAATAAAACAAAGTCTTTAAATAGAGTACAGACAGTCATAGATTAAAAGGAGTAAAGGAAAATAAGTTACATAAAGATGGAATATGCAAAGAGAGTCTGGATTATGTATATTATTGTGTTTTCTTTATTTCTATTTTATTTCTATATTATTGAATTTTTTGACTGCAGAGAGATATTTGATTCTGGGGCCTGCTAAGACAAACCAACATAAAGGTATATTGACTTCAAAATTTGGGTCTAAAGATTTGTTACTTTGGAAAAGAGGTTCTTTTGTTTCCACAAAGGATGAGAACCTGTGGGTTGCCTTCAGACTAATGAGGTTTGATGGACCCCTGAAAGGTCACTGTGAACACCCGCAAAAAATTACTTTGCCCAACAAAAAGCAGAAAAGCAGTTTGAAGAGAACTATACCCAAATTCCCAAATATTTTTATAAATATTTCTTTACATGTAAAGGGGGATATGCTATAGAGATAAATGCTTTGCATTGGTATGAATCTTGGTTTATTGATACAAATTTGAGGTCAATTTCGTTATATGTATAGTTCTACTCTTGATTAAGGTATTTTGTTTGTGCAGCTCATTTAGAAATGTGAAGTACAATTAAGAAATATAGTTAATAGATAGTCATCTATAATAGTCAAGCTTGTAGTCATGTTAGTTAGGTTTTCTAGATATATAGAGATGTATTTCAGTTAGATAGATAATATTCAAACCTCCCAAAGACCTACAGAATATGGCATTTAAAATATTTTTAAAACTTAAGACTTTTCATGACATAAGACACATCTGATCCTGGCAGCACCAATCTACTCCAAGAGGAAGATGGGCATCAAAAAGGCTCCTCATGGAGTTTGCTAGCCATTTGGGCAAGAAACTGCTCTTGCTTGAACTTCTTGCCTAGACTTACAGGACCCACAGAAAAATGACTGCTGAAGTTGCCTAAGGAAGGTGAGACAGTCTGTTCAGGGTTCCTGCTTCATGAACGAGTCTGCCAGACATTCTTCAGGAGACAGAAGAAAGTGACTGACAAACTGCCAATATAGGTGGAACTGTCTTTGAAATTTCCTGCTTCATAAGAAAGTCTGCTGGATACTATGAGCCTGTAGGCTGAAGATGGGTGCCTGCAACATTACAGAAGAATTTTGGGTGACTTTCTAGGCAGTGAGATGTCTTTGTCAATTCTAAAGTTTTGAAAGTTGCTTACAATGTACTTCCTGTTTGCTTAGGTAATATATCATTTTGGAGTCTTTGATGGTTGAAGAATAGATAGTTATAGTTTTCTTTAGTTATGATAAAAGATAAAGTAGATATAAATATTTTAACTGTAATTCTTGCTTGATAACTGTTTTGTTATATGTAATTTTACTATGTTAAAGTTAAAACCTTCCTTTTTATTTAGACAGAAAAGCGGAGGTGATGTGGGATTCCCCTCTGTATGCTGTGATTACCATTGGTTAATAAAGAAGCTGTTTTGGGCCTGTGATAAGGCAGAATAGAGCTAGGCATGGAAGACTGAACTGAATGCTGGAAGAAATAAGGTGGGGTAAAGGAGAAGCCATAAGCAGCTGCCAGAGACAGATGTGCCAGGACTTTGCTGGTAGGCCATGAGCCTCCTGGTAAAATATAAAATAATAGAAATGGGTAAATTTAAGATATAAGAGTAAGCCAGAAATACACTTAAGTTATTGGCCAAACAGTATTCCAAATAATATAGTTTCTGTGTGATAATTTCTGGTTTGGGAAGTCAGGAACGAACAAATGGCTTCTGCCTACAGCAGCCTGTATAAGGTTAGGGAAGACACAAGCTCCCTCTCTCTACCTGCTTGTTCTCTCTAACAAGTCCATTCCTTTACCAACATTAGAGCCTACTACTTCTCCGGAATTCTGGTGTGTACTGAAGACAAGCTGCTACATCCCACCTTGTAGACTGAACAACTACTGGATTCTTGGATCTTCCTTTGGTAAACAGCCATTATTGAACAAACTGGACCACAGTCCGTAGGCCATTCTAACATGTGTGTGTGTGTGTGTGTGTGTGTGTGTGTGTGTGTGTGTGTGTGTATTCATTCTATAAATTCTGTTCCTCTGGAGAACCCTAATATACCAGGCAACATCTTAATTTTTTATAGAAAAATTACACATCAGAGTGCTTACAGCAAAGAACTACTTCCTTGCCATTAATCCATCCTAGCACAATGGAGGCAGAGGCAGGCAGATCTTTGTGAGCTCAAGGTCAACCTGATCTACACAATGAGTTCTTATGCAGGCCAGGGCTACATAGTGAGACTCTGGCCAAAAAAAAGTACACAAATACACATATACACATCAGCAAAAACAATAAAAATAGCTTATTAGCACTTTTATTTTGTGAGGGTTGGTGGTAGTGGTTTGTGGGGGTTTTGTTTTATTTTTGTTTCTTAAGACAATGTCTCACTATGTAGCCTTGGTTGTCCCTGTAATCACCCTGTAGACCAGGCTGGCCTCAAACTCATAGAGATCTACCTGTCTCTGCCCCCCAAGTGCTGGGGTTAAGAGTATGGGCCACCATGTAATTTTAACAGCCTAATACCCTTAAGGAGCATTGGCTCACCTCTATATCATTTATATAGAGAATTGAATCCTAATAAACAATAATTTCAGAGTTTTCTCCACATCATACCTTGTCAGACTGAATAATGTTCCCCCATTTCCAGAAGCCACCCTCTTTTCTTTTCTGCAAATTTGTTATCTTTAAGGTATGTTGCTGATATAATTAAGGTTGAGAACCTTGGGATTGGATTGCTAGCGAAATTTTGAGCAAATCTATTTTAACTGCGTGGATCCCAGCGAGAGATGACTCAGTGGTTAAGAGCATCAGCTGCTCTTCCAAAGGACCCAGGCTCAATTCCCAGCACCCACACAGCAGTTCCAGGGGATCTGATGCCCTCTTCTGACCTCTGCAGGCATCAGACACACACCTGGTATGCATACATACATGTAGGCAAAACACTCATAGACATAAAATAAACAACTCTAAATTGTTTTAGTCGGGGAACTATTTTTTTTGACTATGGTTATTCGGGCAATACTGTTACAGAAGCTCAGTCAGGGGCAGTCAATAAGCGATGTTAAGACAAAGGAAGAGGTTGTGAATCAAGAAATGAAGGCAGCCTGTAGAGACAGAACACTACACTCTAGGGTCTAGCGTCTCCAGAGATCATTGCGGCCCCATCACTACCTTTGCTTTAGCTCCAGGAGACGTGTGCTAGACTTTGAATCCAGAAGTACAAGACGACAAAGTGATTTGAGGGAGTGAGTTTTTAGAAACTCATCGCAGCAGCAACAGAAAACCAGTCCAGCCCTCTTTCCCAGAAGCATACAGCTATGGACCTGGTTACCAAAAACTTAGCTCCACATAAATGTTTGCCCTTCCAAAGTCTAGTTTGCCTTTGGCCAAGCAGTTCTGGCTTCACAGGGCATTTGGGGTACGCTCATATTGGGTGTTCCCTGCTTTATGGCTTTATGACTGAGGGGAGTTGGAATTTTTGTTAGAGCCTTGCACCATCCGGTTCCCTCACCACCTTCATCTGAGCTGGGTCAGCCCTGGGAATGAGGGCTCAGCACAGCACGAGAGGCACCAGTCCTGGACATGTGTCTTACATACGTTATTCCAGAGATGCCACATTCCAGATGGGCCAGACCACCTGGGCTCCACTTGAGGTTTACAGTGTTACAGGGGGTTGAGAATTACAAGAGGGGACTTCTAGAACAGGACAGAGGTGTCCACAGTTTTGCCTTTTTTTTTCTTCTTAGCCTGTACCAAATAACTTCCACAATCTGCCCCAGCTTGTCCACCTAACACATCAATGCCCACAAAAAACATTCGGTTGCTCAGCAGTTCTGTACTGGTTTCTGCTACCTGCTAAGCACAGGGGAGCTCTGTGAACTGTGGTTTATAGACCTGCAGATAGATCATGATATCAGAACAGCAACTCACTCTCCAGGGAGCAGTCAACAGAGGACCTTGGCACAAAGGGAAAGAATCCGAACTTTGCCCTTTGGACTGTGATACAGTGCCAGCAGAGACAGGCTTGCTCCCCCCACACCCAGGCAGGGTTTATCGATGTAGCCTTTCTGGAACTAATTATCAAACCATAGAAACCATGTTTATGTAAATAGAGACCTAGATATTTCTATGTCGCAGAGTGAGGCCTTACTATATAGCCCTGATTGGCTTGAAACTTAATGTGCCTCCCTCTGCCTCCCAAGTGCTGGGATTAAAGACGGAGTTTGTTATTTGTTTAGTTTCCCCATCTCCCCCCCCCAACCTCCTCCCCTCTGTCCTTGGTCCTTAAGACTTTTCTTCTTTGTTTGGGGGTGTTGTGAGTCAGACTCGGGGGTCAGGTATGCTAGCTCTACCACTGAGCCACAAACCCAGCCCCCCTTTTTCTAATTATAAACTACACAGACATAAGAAAATTTCAGACAGTATAGAAATAATAAGATCACATGTTAGTCTATCCAAGATATCCATGAGCATTACACTGGTGTGCTTATGCCTGGACTTTGCTCACACAAAGATATGTGTATGGATCTCATGTTAACGAAAGTCTAATCCTTCTGCATATATTTCTATGCAAACTGGCTTTTAAGTAACCATATGTCATGGATACTGTTTCTCTGACAGTATAGATATGTACTGTGTCTTTATACTTTCATAATACTTTCTTATATACATACATCATACTTTTTTAACAGATGGGTTCTCACTATAGAAGGTCATGAATGCTCAGATGTCTTTCTGTTTGAGCCTCCTGAATGCTGGGATTATCAGTTTCTATACCACACCCAGTTTAGACCATGCTTTTTTAAACCTAATCCTTCATTGGGGTATTTCCAGTTTTTCCTTACTATAGCCCATCCTATGTGTCATGAAGCTGTCTTCCAGAGACTTTGTAGCAAGTTATACTTCCCACCTTAAACCAAGAGATCTACTTAGCTCCCTATACCTTCCCTTGACGGTTATTGCCACTGAAAAATGGCCTTACTTTAAATCTTTAAAGATTGTTGTGTGATATTTTGATCTCATTCTGACACTCCAAATATGGCCAGTAAAAGTTTGTTTTGATTCAGAGGGCAGAGCTAGCTACTGAAACGAAAGCGAAACCTTCCTAGCAAGCACGCACGGACAGCCTGTTTATATTGGGTTTCAAGGTCTGAGTTGGTGAGGACAGACTGACCAGGGCTCTTCCTCAAGAAATAGGTCCTGCCAAGGTACAAACTCAGTTCTCTGGATTCAGAGTCCAGAGCATTAACAATTATTTGTTTGGAGGTAGCTACTAGCTGACCAAAATTAGCCATAGAGGTTTTGGAGGACTGAGGACAGATAGGGCAGGGTGTAGAGAGGGGTCTTGGCCCTTTTGGTTCAAATAATGAGAGAGAGAGAGAGAGAGAGAGAGAGAGAGAGAGAGGAGGTCACTGGTGGCTTCTCCACTGCTTCTCTGATCATTTAGGTTCTTATCCCAGTAGCTGACTCCCGAGTTTTTATTGATAAATAGTAATTAGATAAATGCTTAATTTGGAACCCCATGTGGGGTGTCATTTGTAGTTGGGCTTTTCTTTGGGCCACCAGTTCAGAAAAAGTGATGCAGAGATTTGTATTAATTATGAAAGCTCAGTCAATAGCTTAGACTCGTTTTTAGCTAGCTCTTATAACTTAAATTAACCCATTTCTATTAATCTATGTGCTGTCCCAGGCTCATTTACCTCACCTACATATTATATCTCATCTACATACTGTACATCCTGCTTCCTGTCTCCTTGTATCTCCACCTTTCTTCTTCCCAGTGTCCTCTGTGCCTGGAAATCCTGCCTAGCTACTGGCCATTCAGCTTTTTACTAAACCAATCAGAGTAACACTTCTTCACAGTGTATGAAAAGATTATTCCACAACAAAAGGTGATTGTTGGGCAGCTTATGTATGCTCTTTGCATTTCTGTTTGCGAATTTCCTATCTATGGTACTATTAGCCAAAACCCCTGGCTACTGAAAATGGACACTGGTGTGTGTGTGTGTGTGTGTGTGTGTGTGTGTGTGTGTGTGTGTGTGTGTGTCTGTGTGTCTGTGTGTGTGTGTGTGTGCACGCACACACAAATTTGACATAGGGTGTCATGTAGCCCAGACTGGCTTTGAATTGATCTTCTGGCCCTTAAGTTCTAAGTGCTGGGTTACAAGTGTGGATGCCACATTTGGCTGAATGTTTTGTTTATTTGTTTTTGAGGCAGGGTGTCACTATGTAGCCCTGGCTGGCCTAGCACTTGCTATGTAGACCAGGCTGACCTCAAGTTCACAGAGACCTACTTGCCTCTGCCTCCCAATTGATATAGCACAAAAAGAATTTATTTAAAGAATATTTGTAATGATAAGGGACCGGGTGGAACAGGTAGATTCATATTCTGTATTATAAAGACATACTTGTTCTCTGTATCTTAACACACACACACTGTTAATGAATTGTTTGTTCTGAGTTATACACACACACACACACACACTCGCCACCAGATGCCCTCAATACAGGTAGAAACAAACTAAACTTGGCCTTTCAAGTTCCCAGGCCCAAACATCCCCAGAATGAGAGAAGGGGCTTGAAGGAATGACAACAAGAGAGGCATCCCAAGTCTCAGAAATGTGATTAGCCACCCAAACAGGGGCAACACCAAGCTCTGTGCCCCCACCCACCTCCTCCCTGTGGATTCTGCTGCCTGGAGATGGGAGACAGGCAGTTTTTAAGGTTTTGTTAGCCTACTGCCTTCTCGGATTACTGATTCTCAACAGAGCCTGATTTGAAGATTCAAGTCTGGCCTCTGCTGATCTGCCTCGGTGATAATAGGTATCATGAGCCCCAGTCTGCATATTCTGGAGACTCTACTGGGAGGGCTCTGGGACTCCCCAGTAAGTCACTGAGTTAGCATGGAGTCCTGATCAGCGCCTGGACTTGGGGCCTCTGGAGTTATAAATGGGGGTGGGGTGGGGCCACTCCCTTAATCCTAGCACTCCGGAGGCAGAGGCAAAGTTAGCAAACAATTTCGCTAGAGGACTTTTCCTTCCTCTACTCCCTGACACTTGACACAGCTTCCTTCTGAACAGCTAAACCTTTGCACTTTTAGTTTGGTTCCAGGGATAAGACTCCCCTGACCTCTGGTTTAAAAGCCCTTCCTGTTCCATTCCCATCCCTGGGTTATGGTCTCTATGGCCTCCCTTTCTGTACTGTTTGGTTTATTTCAGGGAGCTCTGTCAGAACGGTGGTGCAGCCTCAGTTCCTGGGGACAGTCCCTTGAGGCATGTTCTGGTGAGCTGAACAGGCCATTATGTTTATGCTGCTATTAAAAACACACCCGTGCCCCACACTCGGGCGGAGAGAGGAATATAAGGGGGTAGAGACAGGAACTGAGTGGATGTGGAGTCTTCAGGATTCGTGGAGACCGGATCTCACCCATTTTCCGTCTGATGTAGAAGGAAGAGCCAGGGGCTGGCTGCTTTGCTTTTCTGATCTTTAGGTTGAACCCAATATCTGTTTATGGATTTTTATTATTCGTGCTACCGCTTTGGAAGTCTGACCTCGAATTGCTTATTTTTTTTAAAAGATTTATTTATTTATTATGTATACAACATTCTTTCCATGTATGCTTGCATGCCAGAAGAGGGTACCAGATCTCATTATAGATGGCTGTGAGCCACCATGTGGTTGCTGGGAATTGAACTCAGGACCTCTGGAAGAGCAGTCAGTGCTCTTAACCTCTGAGCCATCTCTCCAGCCCTCGAATTGCTTATTTTAAGCACAGTGAAGTACAGCACAGTTTAGTGAAAACTGTTCTTGTGATAATTAACTCAATGCAGCATGCACAACAAAGCATACATTAATCTCCTTGAGAAACAGATCATGCGCGAAATCATCCAAACTCTCTGTAAAGTCCATGAAGATTTTCTAGGAAAAACAAATTTATGTGTGAGGGCCTGGGAGAGAGAGGGTCCAGTGCTGGAAAACCTCTAGCCCCACAGATAAAGCAAAAGCACTTGAGTAATAAGCATGTCTGCTCCAGTCTTCTGGCAGAACAGCTTTTGCATTCCTTCCCTTGAAGGAACAGCCCTGTGTGTTTAACATTCCAGGCTCTCCTAGAGCAGAGGTTCTTATCCTTCCACCCTTTAATACAGTTCCTCATGTTGTGGTGACTCCCAACCATTGCTTTCATTATTACTTCATAACTCTATTTTTGCTATTGTTATGAATAATAATGTAAATATCTGATATGCAGGATGGTCCTAGGAAACCCCTATAAAAGGGTCATTTGACCTTGACCTCCACCCCTATCACCCCCACCCCTTTACCCCCCTCCACCATAGGTCTCAACCTATGAGTTGAGAAACACTGTCTAGCACACACCTGTGAGAACAAAGGCTTCATGTCTCTAAATATTCCCTCTAGCGAGGCCACACCTCCTAGCCACCAACCAGACATCAAGTATTCCAGACATCAAGTATTGAAATGCCTAAGACTTAACTATAATACCTCATTCAAACCACCACAACAGTTTTTAGGATGTTAACCTGATGCCTTCTCAAGCTGCTGACTGCAAAGAGCAACTTGCACAATCCTCTCCGGTCTTTGCTCCTTGACTTCTATGGTAACAGGTATCGTGAGCTCTGGCTAGTATTCTGAATACATCTAGTTGTTAGAATTAGATATAACTAGGGTGGGAGCTGGGGAGACGGCTCAGCTGGTAAAGTGAGTTCAGATCCCTAGCACCTACATCAATGCTTGACACTGTAGTGCATGTCAATAACCCCGGGGCTGGGAGGGTTACAGACATAGAACATCTGTGAGTCATATCCAGGATGCCTGCTCTCTAGGCAGGCTAGCCAACATAGAGAGCTGCAGGTTCTATGAGGGACTGTCACCAAAAATGAGGTGTAGAATGATAGAGGAAGACACCTGACATGAGTCTCTGTCCTCTACACATGCGTACTTGGGTGTGTACCCACCCCATCCCTCTGCAACCTGTACACACACCAAAGGAAAAAGTCACAGAGATGAAGTTGGGGGTAGGTCAGTAGTAGAACACTTGTCTAACATGCACAAGACCCTGGGTTCAAACCTTAACATTTAAAAATTAATAAATAGATTACTTTAATCATTCAGTTTCTCTTTAGAATTAAACACTTGGAGAAAGGCTTTAAGGGGCAGAGGCTGAGGAAGGAATTATGGTCTATGGTTTTAGCTCTGAGTACAGTAGTCACTGTGGACTGAGAGTTCTCTGTCAACTTGGGCAAACCCATCTCTTCTAGCTTGAGATCCCCTGGCAGGATGAGCAGTGTGAACCGGCCTGTTCCCGTGACTAGTATTGTTCTGCCATGGTGCTCTAGGACAATTACTCCCACCAGCCAGATCCCCACAACCTCACTGGAGATTAGTTACCAGCTTGTAGGTAGAGCAAAATGGGTTTCTAGATTTCTATCACACGGCTGCAGAAAGCCGAACTTCCAAGCCAAGGTGGTGGTGGTGCACACCTACAATTCAATATTTGGAAGGCTGAGACCTGAGGATCCTGAGATTAAGACCAGACTGGGCTACATAGGGAATTACAGGTCAAAGTCAGTTCCATAGCAAGACCTTGTCTCATAAAACCAAAGATTCACTTGCCCAGAACTTTTACAAATGGAGCAGTTAAATATTGATAATAGAAAGTGTGGGGGCTGAAGAAACAGCTCCGGCTCTGTGGGTAAGAGCATTGTGTGGGAACACAGGGGCACCTGAGTTCAACTCCAAATAAAATTTGGCTGTGGCTGCATGTGCCTATAACTCCAGTGTTGGAGGTCGATACAGGAAGTTCACATGAGCTCAATGGCCCACCAGCCTAGCAGAAATGGCTAGCCCCAGGCTCAATGAGAGAGCTTGTCTCAAAAAAGACAGAGTGACAGAAGACACCCAACATCTTCCTTTGTCCTCCCCATGAGCACATTCATCTGAACACATGTGAACAGTGCATGCACAAACGCGCGCGCGCGCACACACACACACACACAATGAAAATTTTAATGTGTTGAGCTATAAATCACTAGAGAATTACTTGACTGGGTATTTAATACATGTTTGAAAAGCAAAGTATCTTTTCTTATTTATATAGTCACCTTTCTCATAATGTAACCGGAAGCATATATGGAGAGAAACGGTAAGAACTTTGAGATTTGGGGGAGAGGGGTTGTTTGCGTGGTTTTTGTTTGACACTGTCTTATGTAGCCCAAACTGGTCTTCAACTCTCTACATAGTTATAGTGACCTTGAATTCTCAATCCTCTTGCCTCCTCCTTCCAAGTGCTGGGGTTAGAGGTGTGTACCACTATGCCTGGATTGGAGACTTCTGTAACCCAGGCCGTGTTCAAGCTAGACAAGTGTTCTAACAACCAGGCTACACCTCCAGCTCCTTGTGGAATTTTAAAAAGAATGTTTAAACATTTATTTGTTTCTGTTGTATGTATATGCACACGCGTGTGTTCATGCTCACGCCCTGGTGTATGTGTGAAGAGATGGGGGGAAACTTGCAGGAATCAAGTTTTACCACGTGGGACCCCGGGGATTGAACTCAGGCCATCAGGCTTGGCAGCAGCACATTTACTCACAGAGTGTCTTTCCAGTCTCCCATTTTTTGGTATGTTTAAGGATTCATTTACTCAAATTCTTTGCCTTATCTGGAATTTACTTTGGCATAAATATCTTCAGTATTGTTTCACTTTTTGAGGTGAAATTTATGTTTTTCTTAAAGCTTCATGATGAGGTGTTATCATTATGTTCTTAGCCATGTTCTGGGGACCACATGGAGGGAGGCATGGCTGGAGGACGACACAGCCGGGTGGCAGCTGCAACCTAAATAACAAATGCTCCAGAGACCACGAATTATCTGGGAGTAACATTGCAATGGGGATTCCATGTCAGAGTCAATGATGTGAGTATTTAAGGAGGTTGAGGCAAAGGCAAGGCAAAATACAGGTCACTACCCGTGTCCTTAAAAACTAAGCCTTACCTACAGGGATCAATCAAGGCCTGCACTAGTCTATTTTTAGGTTGGACAGTTGTTAGGCATTCTCGGAGAAAAACATCAGGTTGCGGTCCTTTCAGAGTCTTTTGGTACAGTTAGTTTCCCCTCCTCCTCTTTCCCTCCCCCTCTTCCCCTCCTTCCACGTCTTCCCCCTCCTCCCCCTCTCCTCCTCCATCCTCCATTTGTTTGCTTTGAGACAGGGTCTCACTATGCAGCCCAGGCCTGAACCAACTCTAAAGCCTCAGCTGGCTGCAAACTGGAGACAATCTTCCTGCCTCGGCCTCCCAAGTGCTGGGCATGGAGCTCAGGTGGCTGGGCGCCTGGCTAGCATGTACAAAGCCATGGTCCATACAACACATATGTAACAGCAAATGATATGGAAATATAATTGTGTTTTACCTACAGTAAAACGCATACCTACATACCACAGTCCCAGCTCTTTCTGTTAAACTAGCCAAGACGATGTATGTCCGTGTTGTCTTGTGCAAAGGCGTTCTCATCCTTAAGGGCCATGCACCATTGGCAGCTGGGTGAGTGAGCTGGTTGCTGTAACCCAGTGAGGCTCAAGCACCCTCAGGTGGACTTGGAGGAGCCTTGGATGCTCTTCCCAGCGGCAACCTCCTCAAGATGCATCCAGAACTTTCCTCCCTAGTTAGCCTGGAGTAAAACTTAGGTATCTAAATGGAAGCAAAGTTCTTTACAAAATTCCTAAACCTTCCTTAAAGGACACCTTTTTAAGCATTTGCCCACAAAATTGCAGCCAGCCCCATCCAACTGTACTCAGAGTCTTAGACAGTTAAATATACAGTTTATTTCTCCAACCCAGTCAAGAGGGATTTTGTTTGTTTTGCTTTTATTGTTGTTTTTTTTTGTTTTTTGTTTTTGGTTTTTTTTTTTATCTTTTGAGACAAAACCAACTTGGAATTTACTATGTAGCCCTGGTTGAACTTAAATCTAAGCCTCCCAAGTGCTGGGATTACAGGTGTGGGCCCTATAATCAGTTAAGAGTTTTCTTGTTTGTTTGTTCTTATTTGGTTGTTGTTTGGGTCAGTCTTGTGAAGTCTAGTCTGGCTTAAAGTTTCCTAGGTGGCTAACACTTCCCTTAAACTCCTAACCCTCCTGTCTCCATCTCTCAAGAGTGAGGACCACTGGCCCTGTGCTACCACACCTGACTAAGAATTTTCTTATTAGCGTTCTCATACTTCTACACCACCTCAGCCGTGAAGCATGCTGGCCCTTTAACAGGTGAGCAGGAGGCAGAGTCTTCAAAAGCTAGAAGAAACAAGCAGGGCCTGGCTGCCATGGCTAACCTACGTGGGAAGGACAGCAGCAGTCACGTGGTGGGTGTCAAGCAACAGGATGTCACTGTACACAGACGGTGGTTGGTTGTCGTCTTCCAGGACCTAGCCAGATCTCTAACTTCTGTCCCTCCTTGGGGCTGAGCTGGTCGGGTGGGAGGGGTGGGAGCTTATATGCTTATCTGACTTATCAGACTCTGACTTCTTGAAGCCTTGGGTCAATAATTCTCTGCCCACCGTCCTGAAAGGAGACCATGGATGTTTTAGGGGCCAGCCCATCCTTATCGAGGAAGAGAGGGTCTCTGGGTCTCTTCTCCGTCCCAGGTTTCCCTTCTAGAGGCTTCTCTATCAGTGAGGGACACGACTGGCAAGGAATCCCACCAGGCTGCCGAGATGAAATGTCTTGAAGGTATTACCACGTGGGCCGAGTGTCTACAGAAAATGTCCAGAAGTCCACAGGCAAGAGGTACACATGAGCCTAGTTAAGAAACCGGGCGCAGTACAGTGACTGAAAGAAAGCTCTTCTGTGGCTAGCTAGCTACTGAGATAGATTTGTCTGGGCTTTTGTTTTCCTTGCTGATGTGGAAAAACTATCAGCAATGATCTAACAGTACTGTATGACTGTGCCGTACGTGTGCGGTTTAAGGTAGGGAGCTTACACGGTTAAATGGCACTGAATGAAGACAGCTGAGATGAGCTCATTTAAAGAGGCAACAGAAGGGCTTGTTAGATTAGGAAGAATGGGTGGAGAAAGAGGCCTGTGGTATCCATTCACACCATTGAAGTGATCCCCGGGAAGTGAAGGGGTTTGGTGTCTGCATAGTGCTGCTCATGCTAATGGGGGCTCATTTGGGAGTGTCCTGGGGTGGAGCTAAAACAGCATGGTGTTTAAAAATGGTTCTAGAGTCCAGTGGGAGAGGCAGGTGGATCTCTGTGAGTTTGAGGCCAGCCTGGTCTACAGAGCAAGTTCCAGGATAGTCAAGAATACACTGAGAAACCCTGGGGAAAAAAAAAAGAAAGGAAAGGAAAAGAAAAGAAAAATGATTCTAGAGATGGCTTTTGAATGGAGCTTCTGGTTAGCATCAGCTTGTCTAGAGCAGAGTTGTCTCTATCTTCCTCCCCAGGCCTGCATTTACACCAGAGGCCAAGCAAGTTCTTTGTTCCCCTGGCTCCTGAAGAAGGCTCAGTATCTGCCTTCCACCTGGAGAAAGTGGAAGAGGAGAATGAAGAGGAAGATGTGTGTTCAGATCAGGCCCCATATGTGGAGGAGGAAAGGAATGATCTCGGGGATCCAGCTATACTGAGTGTCATCCAAAATACCCAAGTACCACGGCAGGTAGGGCTAGAGAGAGCGGTCCCAAACTTCCACGTTCCTTCACAGACTGTCACTCAACAATCCTCTTGTCACCTCTGCTGCTTTAAGACCCATTTATTTACCATGGTTTATTTCAGGTATGACGCTGAGCTGGGGCTTTCTCCTTCTCTTTCCTCCTGTCTCCCATTGATGCTTCTGCAGCTGTCCTTTACCTTAAATCAGGTCCAAAGCCAGGTGCAGTGGTGCATACCACACCTGCAATCCTAGCACTGAGACTCCTGAGGTAGAAACAGAAGGATCATGACTTGTCCTCAGTCTGGATTGCATAAAGAGACCCAGGCACAGACAGACAGACCAGGCGTGCGTGCATGTACATACACACACACACACACACACACACACACACACACACACACACACACACACACACAAATGTGCCCTAAAATCAAACAAGCAAAATCCACAAGTCTGGGGCAGGAGGCCACTCAATTGGTACAGTCCCTGCCTTGCAAATGTGAGAACCTGAGTTCAGATCCTTGGAACACATGTAAAACCCTTTATACAGCAGTGTGTCCCTGTAATCCTAACCAGTGCAAGATGGGAGGTGGGGACAAGAGGGACCTTAGGAGCTAAGGCCAGCTTGCTCAGCTCGCCCAGCCTATGTGGCCAAGTTCCAGGCCAATGAGAGACCCTGTTTCAAGAAAAAGGTAGAAGGAGCCTGTAGATCAACATCTGAGGTTCTCTGCCCTCCACACCACACAGTCTCACACACGCATGTGTGCCTCCAAGTTCATGTGGACGCAAAACCCCGCAGGGTCCTGTGTCTCCCATAGATAGCAACCTGACTATTGGTGTGTCCCTTTTGTTTTAGCCTTGTGTCTTGACAGGCCATGCCTAGTATGTGATCCCTTACATTCACACAACCAGTGGAGAAAAACAAGGACTTCCAGTATAAGCCAGGTGACTTGGCCCTCCTGCAGCATACCCCTAAAATGTTAGCCATCTTCTCAGGAGGAAGAAGGAGCCTGGCCCATTTGGCCTTGAGGATGAAGGGAAAAGCCAGGTTGTTACTCTCCCGGCTGTTGAAATAACTGACTTTGCTACCCCAGCCTTGTTCCCATGAAAACAAAAAGCAGAAGACAGTGTGGGAGTCCATTCAAATCTGGCATTTCTTCCTTTCTGTTCCAGAGAGGCCTGCACGGTTCCTCTGGAGCCGAGGCCCTTGGTACCCTGGGGATGTCACAAGCCTCCTTGCGTTTTCTGTGCCAGGTGAGTCGAGTCTAGTCTCCATCCTGTGAGGAGGTGACTGAGTGACCCAGAACATTTCCATTCCTGGAAGTGTTGAATGTCCCTTGCTTCGTTATGTTCAGTCTACCCTTCTCCTTGCCCTGGAGATGACGCGCCCAAAGTGAGGCATTGGTATGGGGTGGACAGCCACACCAGGCAGAAGAGCTTGGTAACTGACAGGTGGTGCAGGACAGCCTTAAGTGCTACGGGAACAACTGTCACTCAGACTAAACGGGACACGCTATAGATTCCTACTCCGACATTATAAAATATCTCAGCAGACGATCAAGTACTGAACTTAGGGGCAGGAAAGACACCAGCTGCCCACGAAGTACTTTGTAGTGTGAGAACAGAAGACTGGGAAACCCCATAGGGAGAGCTATAAGGTAACTGAGCTCTGCTGAGGGCTTGAATGAGGCAGAAAAAAAGGCTGAGGAGCCTGCCCTCGGTAGCTGAAGACAACACAAAAGCACATCCTCCTCCCCCATCCTCAAAGACGGAAAAGGCATCTCCTAGGAGGTGGCAAACTGTCAAAGGAAGGAAGCACGGTCTCCACAGCTGCCTTGAGGGTTTTGCAAAACCCTGGGCGAAATCACTGAGGGGAAAAGGCAGGTGAGAAGGCAGAGGGAAACGACCTGAGCAGGGGCACCGTTCACTCCTCTCTCAGTGGAGTATCCCCCTTGTGCCCTGGACTATCTATGGCAAATTCCTTTCCAGCCTGCATTCTCAAGAGCCAGCTTTCCAGCCCACCACATGGGACCTCACCAGCCTTCACCGGATCCTCTTCTGTCCTACAACCCACTGACCCTGTGCCCCCCTAAACTCAGGTACCAGGGACAGGCTGCGCAATGGGGACAGGCTGAGTTCCTCCTATAGGTTATAAGACATGGTGACCAAGGGCCACCTCCGTTACCTTCTATCAGTTGCCACAGAAAAACACTTAGATACACTAACAAAAGTTGGAAGCATAGTCCAGTCTCTGCTTCCTCACAGCTGAAGAAGCAGAGCCCCAAGGGAATTAAAGAAGAGAGGTGGGCAACCCCGACAGATTAGGACTTGCTAACAACCATGCCAAAAGGTTGCCTATTGTGCCTAGATTGTCGGCAGTCAGATTGCAGAGAACCATTTCTTGGGATGGGGACATGAGGATTGCGTTGTTTTCTGCTTTTTGTGGGGGGAGGTATGTAGATGCACAGGGCTGCCTTAGCTGTTCACTGGAGCTTACCCGGTGAATGCACGGACAGTTGGGGTGCAGGGCAGAAGTTTTCCACTCAGCTGATTTCCTTTTAAGCCTTCCCAGTCATCTGACGCAGCTCCACCCTCAGCACCAAAGGATCCTACTGCAGCAGAGGAGTCAAACCGTGAGGTAACACCTAGATGAGAAGCGGGGCTGAGGGGAAGCAGTCTGCACTATACCTGGTATTTCCTTGTGACTAGCCGTCTTCCCCCCACTGCATAATGGTACTCCATCACCGTTGCCCTACACTGCACCTTTTCCAGTCCTTCCAAGAACACTCCACTGCCTGCTCACATCTCCTTGGGAAGTCACAGTGGCAGGGCTTGCCTAAAGGGATGTTTCTGCTGGCTTGAAGTCTCCTAGCCAAGAAGCCTTGGTCTCTGAAGCCAGACACCTATGCTAACCTCATGACCCGAAAAGAGAAGGACTGGGTGATAAAGGTGCAGATGGTTCAGCTGCAGAGTGAGAACCCTCGCTTGGATGACTATTACTACCAGGTGAGCTCTGGACGCCCTCGTCCCACCTTTAGACCTTGGCCAGATGAGCTAGGACTCCTTGTGACCGTCACTCCAACTCAGAGGGGCCACATCTGGTTAGGTGCCGGCACAGTCACTCCACGAAAGAACCCGTCTTCCTAAAGTTAGTGTCCCAAGCCCCTTCCCTCCTCATCTCCTACACTTTGGTCGTCAAATGGAGTTATTGACTCTTTTTCTAAATACCCAAGGCTGGTCTCTCCATCCTTTCGAGAGGTTCCCGTTTCTACCCTGGAAATGTGGGCCTGTTCATGTCTGAGCGCTTTCATGAGCCTTCAGGATGCCTTATCAACACTCACACTCTTTGCCTGCTCCCTGGACCCTCAGGAGTACTATCAGAAGCTGGAGAAGACACAGGCAGACAAAGAGCTGCTTCGGCAGAGGAACAGGGCTGAGTCTCTCAAGCTGGTCACACCTCACACCCAGAAGGCAGAAGTTTATGAGTCAGGTATGGCCAGACTGCTGGCTTGGGCTGGGTATCTGGGTGCATGGGTGCTCCTATAGAGAAGCATGCTTCTCCCGGCTCTCTTATGCAGTGGTACGAATTGAGGGTTCCCTGGGCCAGGTAGCTGTATCAACATGTTTTAGCCCTCGCCGAGCTATTGATGCCGTATCTCACAGAACTCAAGAGCAGGTAGGACAGTGTGATTTTTCCCAGAACTTTCCCTGCCCCTGTTGTCTAGAATGCATTCGCATTTGGGGTTTAAACACTCTTACATTACGACATACGGGTGAGGAAGCAGCACAGGCAGACTTTGTGTCTAGCCTTTTCCAGCCGCACTGATGTATGACTGATGGCCAGGAACCCCTTGTGCCTAGGATACGGGAGCAGCAAGCAGTCAGAGGCTCCGAGTGCTCTCCCTGATTGAGAAGGTGAGATAAGCTCACTGAAAGACGGATGCTATTGACTAAAATTGTAAGGATGGGCTATTAACCACCCCTCCCCCATCCCCACCACTGTCGAATTCCCAGATGTTCCTTCAGTTGCTAGAGATAGAGGAGGGCCAGAATGATGGGTTTCCACAGCTCTACCACTCGGGGGAACAGAGCAACCAGGTGGAGAAGCTCTTTCAGGCCTTAAAGACCCAGGGGCAGGACAACCTGGAGTGAGTATGAGAGAGTCCCACCTTAGCCTCAGAAGAAGAGGCTCAGCAGCTGTGGGGGCTTGCTGCTGGCATGAAGCCTTCTTCCCCGGGCACAGGTCTCAAAACACTCTTCTCTCTCCCCTGTAGAGAGACAGCAGATAGCCTTCTGCAGGTGCTGTCTGTGAGGAAAGGGAAAATTCTGGTGGCTCGGCTGCTCCCCTTCTTGCCCCACAATCAAGCCGTTAGCCTTCTCCTGTACATCACCTACCACCTGCCTTTCCTGATCCTGAGGGACATGGCTGACCAGGTACCATGGCAATGAGTGGCAAAGAGGGTGGTCTCGATGGGTTTGGGGTCTTTTCCCTCCCCTATTTCCCCTCCCTTCATAGAGATGCCAGCAAGAGTAGTGTGCTACCCACCCCTCAAATAAGGAAGTTACAGAATGAACGACCATAGCGACAGCAGATCATCGTCAGGTATGATGAGCGAAGAAAGTAGGTGAGCGGCCGTGCAGGTGTGAATGCGCGTGAGAGGAGATAAGGGTCCTCTGAGGAGGGGCAAGTCTCGTCTGTGTCCTATAGAAAGCCACTGTAAAATAAGTCAGTGTTCTAGGACTCCATTAGGAATAGAGAGTCATGAGCAGTGGTAGGCCTGGCAAGGACCTGGACCACGAAGCTGTGTACAGCCCGTCAGCCAGGGAAGGAACTGGAGGTAAAGATGAGGGGATGAAGCTGTGGTAGAGTTGGGAGAGATGCTTAATGATTTTCTTGTAGGCTCTACACATTCTATTCAAGCCTCTGGGAAAATACATCCGTTATTTGAGCTTTCATCAGCTCCTCCGTGGACTTCAAGGTCTAATGTTGCTGCCCCCCGGCACCTCAGAGCGGCCAGTCTCTGTGGTGCTTCAGAATCAGGTAATATATCCGGGACACTGTTCTTTCCATAGATGGCTTTTTGTTTGATTTGATTTTTTTTTTTTTGAGACAGGGTCTCATATAGCTTAGGCTAGCCTAGAACTCTCCAGCAAGCCGAGGATAACCTTGAACTCATGACCTTTATGTTGCCATGTGCCACCATGACAGTCCTCCCATAGATGACTTCTCAATGGCCTACTAGAAATTGTAAAGAGGATAGTCTCATCTCTACACAAATCTTATCCTCAGTAGCACTTCTCAGTGTCCAGTGAGAACTAGACATGATCTACTCCTAGTATGCAGGAGGCTGAGGCAGAAGGACTATGAGTTCCAAGATCAGCTTAAGCATCACAGCGAGGGTTAGGACACCCTAAACCTGTCTCAAAACCTTCCAGGGAGCACAGGATCATCTGGACATAGCTTATTAAGTACCAGGTCCTCGGTCCCACTCCCAGGAATAACAAGGAGCTGTGTGTGGTGGTGGGGGTGGCTGCTCCCCCCATTTCATCTCTCTGTTCTCTTCCTTTCCCCACCGTTCCTCCTCAGAATGTGGTGAGACTTGTGGCGAATGCCACGGATGGGAATGACATGTGGTACAGGACTTCTTACCTCCTGGCATTTAGAAAAGAAAAGTACACATCTTGACTGGGTGGGGGGGGGGGATGTGGCTCCGTTGGTGGAGTGTTTGTGGGGTGTGCACAAAGTTCTGGTTTCAGTTTCTAGCACCACACAAAGCGAGGCTGGTAGTGCTTACTTGAAAAGGAAAATAGAAATGAGGGTATCAGGGTTTCAGGGTCACCTTTGTCTTTACGGTGAGTTCAAGGCTAGCTTGGACTGATCTCTGTGTGGTGGGGAGAGGGGAGAGGATGTGGCCACATCTTTGTGACTGCTGGTGGCAACCGCTTCCACACCAGAAGTCTCAAAACTTTCTATTGTGTACCCTTTAGAAAAAAAAAATGGAGACATCCCATTATAACATTAGGATTTTTTTCTAAAGAAGAGACAAAAAGTCTTTTCTTTGTCCTGAGCATCCAAATAAGTGACAAATTAGGCACTTCCCATAGCATTGAACTCCACCCCCAGTCCACAACAGCAAGTCTGTAAGTATTGCCACTTTAGACTTGACAGACTGTGTCCGTATCTAGTGAATTCTCTTGTGCAGTCTCCTCTGTGGCTCTCTGCTGAAGGTGGTACTTCCGAAAGTGTGGCCACAGACTACCGGAATCATTCCTCATCTACTGACTGACTTCCCCCCCCCCCCCCATTTAGTCAGCTCTCAAAGGCTTGTGGAAAGTTCAGGGCAGTGAGTTCTTTCTTAGCTGTAAATCTGACCACTCCTGCGGCATTTGTCTCCATCTGCACACGCAAGCCTGTCCTTCAGGAGGAAGCCGGCAAAACCAGAGAAGCCCAAAATGCCTAGGTGACCCCCTTTTGTCTCAGACTGTCTATTCTATCACTCACAGTTTGGGATATCTCTGCTTTATGCCCTGCTGAGTCATGGAGAGCAGCTGGTGTCCCTGGATTCTTCCCTCCAATCCAGCAGTGACCGTGCAGCCTGGTAAGAGGGCAAAGGCCTCGTCAATACGTTCCAACATCACTGGGTGTGCAGGGCGAGCCTGACCAAAGAGATCCTGCATAGCATATTAGAGGACAAGGGAGGAAGTTGGGCAGAAAAGACATCCCAGAACTGTATCTTCTCCTGGCCCCACAGAGTATCCTACAATGTTGGTTTCCCATGGGAAACAAGGTCATAGTAATTAAGAAAGATACATTTTAGAGTCAAACAAACCTGTCTATTGCAATGTAACTTTGAAACATTTCACTTCTTAGTCTGTTTCTCTGTCTGGGAGTAGTGCTTTTAATTCCTTAGAGTTATTAAGGTCAGATACGCATTACCAGGTATGTACCAAATGTACGCATGTCACCTCTCAATTGCTGTGTGGGATGGGACCAGTGGCTGCTGGTGGACAGCGGTTTCCTGCATCAGTACAGCAGCTCTTTTCCTTCCCTCAGGACAGACTTGGTGATTCTAGTTGCATGGGAGATATCTCAGTTGCCCACGGCATCCCTGGCAGAGCCCCTAGCCTTCCCCAGGAACCTGCTTCCCCTCTTCTGCCATCACATGGACAAACAGCTCGTGCAGCAGCTGGAAGCCAGAATGGAGTAAGTGCTTACAGAAACAGTCACAGCCTCGTCCGGGCCTGTGGATCCAATCTCGGAGAAGCTGTGAGCATGGATGGTAATGTGCTTTAGACAGAGTTCTATGGGCCGGGCATAGTAACACATGCCTTTGATCCCAGCACTTCGGGTCAGAGGTGAGCTTTAGGCCAGCCAGGGCTATGTAGTGAGATATGAGACCCCAGTGAGATGGCTGAGCAGGTAGACACACATGGAAGGAGGCAGTGACTCCTAAAAGTTGTCCTGTGACCTGCAAATGTTCACTGTGGAGTGTTAGTGTGTGTGAGTGTGTGTGAGTGTGTGTGTGAGTGCACACGTGTGAGTGTGTGTGTGAGTGCACGCGTGTGAGTGTGTGTGTGAGGGTGAGCGTGTGGGTGAGTGTGTGTGGGTGAGTGTGTGTGGTGTGTGTGGGTGAGTGTGTGTGGGTGAGTGTGTGTGGGTGAGTGTGTGTGGTGAGTGTGTGTGGGTGAGTGTGTGAGCGTGTGTGGGTGTGTGTGTGAGGGTGAGTGTGAGAGTGTGTTCATGTGAGAGTGTGTGTGTGTGTGTGAGAGAGTGTGTGAGTGTGGGGAGAGGGGTGGTGTGAGTGGGTGGGTTCCAGTGGGTGGGTGTAAGTATGGGTGGGTGTGAGTGTGTGAGACGGTGTGTCTTGTGTGCGTGTGAACAAACATATAAACGTAGCAAAACATTAAAAAGTCAATCTAGACCCTCATGTATTTGTGGAGTAACTGGTCTAGACTCATTAGGGTCCTTTGTACTGTTTAGTCAAACCTTTGGTTTATTCCCAATGTTTGGTCATTTGTAAGTACTGTTTCAGAGCAGTAATTTGAAAAGTTGAATAATTCATTCAAAAAATAGTTGAAAGATTATTTCAGAATATCAGGAATAACACAGAGATAATCTGTCCTTGGAATTTTACTAGCTGTTAGAATGAGCCAAGCATGAGTTAAACCATAAATATTTGTAAATATGGAATTGTTTGCAGTTAACTCTCGTTCTCTTTTTAGGCTTGCCTGTATCTACTGATTTATTAGTTCTTGAACTTACGTGTGAGAAGCTGAAATCTCAGAAATAAAACTACATCACATCACCTTCCTACAGTGATACAGTCCAAGTCATTTCCTATACTTTCTTATGTTGGAGGACCCTGCCATATTGTCATAGCCCTTCTTAAAAGCTAAGTGACTTGCCTAAAATTAAGGCATGACTTTAGGTATAATTAAAGAAACATCAAATGATATGTTGAAACTTGTTTGTAAGTTTAGAATTACAATGAAGACCATTTTTGTGAGTGTGTCAATATAAGGGGCAAGGCCTTGTTATATGTAATAAAAATGTAATTTGGAACGTTGCTTCAGTGTGCCGGACTTTATGTAAACCAAACAGTTGAGCTAAGGCTAAGAAATTTGGATGTAAGCATCTTCTTTGGCTTGGTTGCATTTTGTCAAATGAAGTCCTGCATTCATCAAGGAACACTGGAGAACCTTTCATGCACCAGGCTGGGTTCCAG
The DNA here is from genome assembly GCF_903992535.2 of Arvicola amphibius. NCBI lineage: Eukaryota > Metazoa > Chordata > Mammalia > Rodentia > Cricetidae > Arvicola > Arvicola amphibius. Next base: position 53,456,192 of record NC_052051.1, read on the forward strand.
GTAGGAGGATAACAATGGTGCACAAGTCTCTGCTACTTTCAGATGTACTTAGAGGCTGGACAAGAATTGACAGAAAATATCAATCAGTCGTAAATTCTGTTGGGAAACAGGATGATTCAAGAGCGACTGGAGTGGAGGAGGCTTTAGATTGGATTGGCTAGGACAGTGCTTTAACAGGTTGCTGTTGAGTCAATCCTCAGACTGTGGAAGTGGCCGCGTTACCAAGGCTAAGCATGGAGACATACCCCTGAATTCCTGAGTAGCTAGACGGACAGGGAAGGAGCCTCAGGGGTCCAAGGCCACCAGGGAGCCTTTATCAAATAAAAAACTTGGCAAGGTACTGTTCAGTTTCTCCTAAACGCCTTTCCAACACGTCTCAGTGCTCTCCCCTTTTCTTTTCTATACTGGATTGTCCTGAGTGAGCCGCTTCACTCTGTACTCAATCCATCTGTTTCAAAGGATATCATTTGACTCCAATATTCACGCTAACCTTCATGCTTGTAAGGAATAGAAAACTCAGTGGAGGACCATAAAGAATAGACTGTCCTCCAAAGGAGGTCTATTGGTCTGAGAGGTCGGCAACCCCAAACCGTGGAGCTACGTATCCAGGGGTACAGAAAAACTCACTATGTGGGATCTGAAAAGCAATTTTTGTAGGCAGAGGCTGGCGAATGCTTTTTGGGTAAAAAAACAAAAATGTTCTTCAAAACTGCCTGGTGGGAGATAAATTAGGTGGTTTGCTTTTGCAAACTCTGGGCTCCGGGGCATCTAATGGGAATGGCAGCTTTGCATTTCTTGAAGCAGATTTCTTGAAGCCTGGGGGAGAAGGGTGGGCTCTGTTTTGTGCCCCTGTTTTTTTGTTTTGTTTTGTTGCTTTTAAGGGGAAAGGGTTCTTTAATTCTAGTCTATTAGAGTCCTTGCTACCAAGAAAACCGCATGACTGTTGTTCCAAACAATTGCACAAAAAGTGACGAGGGGCCAGCGACTGGGTTTTAATGAGCAGGCATCAGTCTCAGAAAGCTTTGGTAACAAGCACAGCAGAAGCAACTGACAGGCGTTGGCGTTTATTGACTTGAGCTGAGAGGAGCACAGGTGTGGTTTCACGGAGTCTGCTTAGGGAGTCTGCTTAGGTCCGCCCCCATCCCCCAGCTAAGAAGACTACAGGCGTAGGACCGCCTTGCAGTTCAGGTGACAGTCACAAGGCACAGAACACCGCGCATGCCCGTGACGCACGCGGGCGGGCGTCTCTCCCGGAAGGAGCGCTCGGGCAGGGATGGCCGCTGAACCGGGGCCTGGAAGCGCTGCCTCCCCCGGCTGTGCCGGGGCCATGGAGCGGGTTCTACCTGTGCTGCTGGTGCAGCTCCCTGCCGAGGAGACGGCGCAGCTGGGAGCGCGGGCGCAGCTGCACCGAGAGCAGGAGGCCCTGGGGAGCCTGACGGCTGCGGGCAGTCTCCGAGTGCTCTCCCTGGCGCCGGGCAGCAGGGGTGGAAGCAGCTGCTGCCTCCAAGGCCCCTTTGGGCAGTAAGTGCTGCGGGACAGCTGTGCAGTGCGGGAGGCGTCTGGACCTTGAGCTGCTCCGGCGCTCCTGAGCAGGAACCCTGCGTGCTCCTCGCGGCGCGGGGTTGGTGGGAGAGGGGTGACAGCGGGGGAATCACCCCAAAACTGTGAGCCCCATTCCTCTCGGAACCTTTCCCATCCCGGGGCGAAATGCTCACCTTGTTGCATCTCCCTAACTCACTCTCTGGAAGGGCACAGAGGATAACCCTGGATGGGTCCCAGTCCAGGAGCTGTTTCTTTAACTTAAAACAGATTGTTACAGAAAGGAGTACTAAGCCTGTCTTTCTCCCCCTTCCCCTCCTCTTCATTACGTAGCCCAGGCAGCACTAAAACTTGGTACATAGACTAGGCTGGGCCCGAACCTACAGAGATCCACGTGCCTCTGCCTAAACTACCACACCTGACCTTGTTAAAAGATGCCAGATGAGATGGGCGGTGGTGGCGCACGTGTTCAATCCCAGCACTTGGGAGGCAGAGACAGGAGGATTTCTGTGAGTTCGAGGCCAGCCTGATCTATAGCGCGAGTTCCGGGACAGGCTCCAAAGCTACAGAAAAACTGTCTTGAAAAACAAACAAACAAACAAAAGTGCCAGGTGATCCGGCTTATTTCTAAGTCATTTTAAATATCTATTTTTGTTACGGAAATATTTTTTTGCAAACATTGCCCCACTCAGTGCACGTAAGTGCCCTGGGGTCACTGAACTATCCCAGTCCCACTTTTAACGGATTTGATCACAGTCTCCAAGTAGCTGGTTTGCAAGTCACAATCCTGCTTTACCCTTTCTAGTGGGGAGATTACAGCCTCCGTCTCCATACCTGCATGCCTGCTGTTTCTTAGGCACAAGGCTCCCATAGACCGAGAAGATAAACAGTTACAATAATGTACTACTTTCCATTTTCATAAATCCTATCCAGGGTGGACAGTCGGCATCATAACGTTTAGGTATGCCCCGACTATACACTGACCTTTTTAATAGTGGGAAGTATTCTAGGACCAGTCTGTGTGAGACTGTAGAGCCAAGAGGTATCTTGCTTTAGAACCTCCAACTTCTGTAACAGCTCTGTACACACAAGGCAAGTTTGGTAAATCAGCAAGTATTTTACCCGTGCCCCTTGAATGAAGCCTTGTCTGATAAGGTCTCACAGTGCTCTCCCTTTGGGATAGTGCAGTGCCTTTAAATAGTTTACTTTGTTTAACCTTTTCCAGGGTTGATATTTAGGTTATTTCCCAAATTTTCAGTGTAAACAGAAATTAGGTGTTCGTAATAAAGAAATAATTCCTGTTATTTAAAAGGCAGAAATGTGAACTGTCGGTCTTTTCCTTTTGGGGGAGAAGAGGGGATGATTCAAGAGTGTTTCACTTTGTAACCCTGGCTGTCTTGGAACTCACACTGTAGACCAGGCTGGTCTCCAACTCACAGAGAGCTGACTGCCTCTATCTCCCGAGTGCTGGGATTGAAGTGCAAGTCTTTCTACTAAGGACCTAATAGCCACCCCATTTAATATAAAACTTACTACTGTAGAAAACAAAGCTTTTAAAGAAGTCGAAACTTTCAGAGTGGTGCCTCATCTCAAACTGCATTGTTTTCATAGTGGGCCTATTGACTGCTTTTGAGAGGGGGTCTTTCTCTGTAGCCCAGGCTGGCCTCAAAGTCTTGGTCTTCCTGTCTCAGCCACTGAAGAATGTGATTATTGTTGAGCCACCACATCTGGCTCATGTGTATTAGTGATAGAGTCTTGCTATGTCACTTAGGCTGTCCAGTTCCTGGGCTCCAGAGACCCTCCTTCCTCAGCCTTCTGTTGCTATGCCTGGCTTGGGTCCTTTCTGTATTTTTTTTGTACATGTGTGCAAATGTGTGCATATGTATACGTGGAAGCCTGATGCTGACATTGGATATCTTCGTAGATTGCTTTCCACAATGTTTTTTAAATCTTATTATAAGTTTTTGGGTGTGCGTGCACACATGCTCGTGAACCCGTGGCGCCGCACAAATTGGGGAGGTCAGAAAACAGCTCTGTGGAGTTGGTTCCCTGCGTCTACCTTCACATGGATTTCAGGGATCCAGCTGAGGTTGCCAGATTTGCGTGCAGGTGCCTCTCCCTGCTGAGCCATTGCTGGCCTTCCACCTCACTTCCGGAGGCAGAGTCTGTGTCTGAACAGAGGAGCTCACCGTATCAGACTGATCTGAGCCGCTAGCTTGTCCCGAGGATCCCTTGCTTCTTCCTTCTGAGTGCTGGTATTAACAGGTGGCCAGGCTGCCATGCCTGACTGGCTTTTATGTGGGTTCTGAGTACCCAGACTGCCATTCTCAAGCTTGTGGAGCCGGCTCTTTAACCCCTTAGCCACCTACAACCCTTATGTTTATTTTAAATGCAGTTTACTACAGTTGGTCTTTCTCATCCTTGTTAGCCTACGCTGGTGACTGTGCTATGTAGTATAATTGTCGTCAGCCATGTGTGGCTGTTAAAATGAACGTTGAAATCCAGTTCCTTGGTTGCAGTGCCCACAGTTGCAGTGCTTTGTAGCCATATCTGCCTACTGGTTGTGGCTGTCTTGGGCAGCACTGAAATAGAAAAGAACATTTCCATATCACAAGGTTCTATTGGACAGGGTTGTTCTGTACCATAACATTCCAGAGTAGTCAAAGACTATATGTAAAGAATCACTCTTTAAAATCTGAAACAATTCAACTCAGCCAAAGCCCTTTTGAAATATTTATTTATTTTATGCGTCTAGTGTTTGCCTTCATGCATGTATGTGTGCCACATGCCTGGTGGTGCCTGCAGAGACCACAGGAGGGCATCAGATTCCCTGGAATTGGAGTTACTGATAGTTGTGAGCTCTTAATCACTGAGCCATCTCTCCAGCTCTATAAGCCCATTTTATTAACTGTGATAAGTAATATATTTATAAGTAATAAATTTAGAGCTGGGCTTGGTGGCACACACCTTTAATCCCAACACTCAGAAGGCAGAAGCAGGCAGATTTCTGTGAATTTGAGGCTAGCCTGGTCTACAGAGCAAGTACCAAGACAGCCAGGGTTACATAGAAAGTCCCTGTGTCAAAAAAAAAGATTGATTGTTGGTATTTATTCTTCATGATGACAATCTGTTTAAAAATATCAGTTGATGCTCAAGGTGAAAGAACAAATGGATTTAGTAAGGCTTTTTTTAAAAGCTGAAGGATAATCCCAGCACTCGGGAGGCAGAAGCAAGCAGATCTTTGTGAGTTCGAGGCCAACTTGGTCTACAGAGTGATTTCCAAGACAGGCTCCAAAGCTACAAAGAAACCCTGTCTCAAAAAACCGAATGAATGAATGAATGAATGAATGAATGAAAGCTGAAGGGATGAGGAAGCAGTTTCCTGCTCTAAGTCATGTCATCTCCTACTCTTAGACAGTGTAGAGGGGCAAAGTAGGGAAAAGTGGAGAGAAGGAAGAGACCCTAAAGCAGTTTCCATTCTCCTAGGTTGGGTTGCAGAACTGGTGCTGTTGAGTGAGCTAAACTCTCTTGTTCTGCCCTTTGATCCCTGCCATTGCAGTCAGTGGGATTGTGGGCGTAGAAATATAATAAATCTAGACTTTTTCCCCTTAGCTTCGTATGGGAGGAGTGTCATGACCACAGCACAGACAAGCCCAAGCTGCTTGCCGTCCGTGAGGATTATGAACTGCGCGTGTATGAGTTTGATTTGAAGGACGGGCGATGCGAGTCGACCTTATTACACAGCTGCTGTGGGCAGACACTGCAGAAGCTTGTTGAAGATCGAGGAGTCTGTGAGTGTCCTGCTAAGTTCGCTCTGCTTCTGTTTCCTTCTTAGAGACAGTCCGACTGTGTAGTGGAGGCTGCCCTCAAATGTGATCCTCCTGCATCAGCTTCCAGGTGCTGGGGACTCGGGAGTGTGCCGCTGTGACCAGACTGCATTGTCCAGCACTGGAGCCACTAGCCAGATGGGCTGCTGAGCGCTGGAAACGGGCTTAATATAATTAAGTTGTGCTTTCAGTTGTTGCAATGCTGGAGATCAAATCCAAAGTTTCACAAATGCTAGGCAAGCCCTTGGTCCCTGAGCTACATCCTCAGCCTAAAAATGTACTTTAAACGTCTCAGCCAAGTGAGGTGGCCATAATGCTGTAATCCTAGCACTTGGGAGGCAGAAGGATCTCAGGTTGATGGTAGCCTGGGAAACATAGTAAGACTCTGTCTCAAAAAAAAAAAAATCAAACATCTCTCTTTTTTAGGGGATATTGGGGATTGAACCTATGGCCCACACATGCTAGGTTGTCACTCAATCACTGAGCCACATACCCAAGTCTCCAGGCCTTTTTTGCCTTTATTTGGAGAAAGATTATCACCAAGCTACAGAGGCTGGCCTTGGACTTAAAATCCTCCTGCCTCAGCCTCTTGAATAGCTGGGATTATAGGCCTGCACACCAAACTGGTACTAACATACCAGGTTTTGAAGTCTTACTAGAAGGAAAGTAAAATAGATCATTAATAATTTTTATATAAACTAACATATTAGAATATTTTGTATATAATAAACTATATAATATATATTAACTTAATTCACCTGTTTCTTTGGCTGTTGGTCATATTGAATCATATCTCTCTCATGGATTGATGACTCTTGTATTATAGTAGACAGTGCTGACCTAAACTTGTTATAGGGCTGTTGCCTGTGTCTTGGCCTGATAAGTTGCGGGGGGAGGTGGGGAGGTAAATCCAAGCTCCTGGGCCTCTAATTTTACTTTTCTACCCTTGACTATAAGGTTCCTTCTTTTTCCTTAAGGAAAAAAAATGTCTGATTGACTTTGAGTGATCTCATGGGTAACTCGGCTCTTTTGAATCTTCTTCTGGTGTGCTTTGAGATGTCAGCCTTAAGCAAAGAGAACCCTGGGCCACTGTGAGCCATCTGTATTTATCTTCACCGACTTCCTAATGCCTGTGTCCATTGATGTGAACAGTAGCCGCTTGCAGTTGGAATAAGTGCAATTCTCCTTCTTTGTTTTATCCATTTTTCCTGTGTTTATAAGATCACATTTACCAACTGTAGAAGTATGGGTGAAGAGTTTGAGACAATATCCTTTTATTTCACAGGTATTTGCTTCGAGTCTCTGAGAATTCTGTCATTTCACAACAAGACGGCGTTGCTGCTCATCAATAGATGTGTCATCCTCCGCATTGCGTTTCCAGGGAGAGACTCTGGAAGTCTACTGGACTGCTTGCCGCTGCCCTTGCCGCCACAGGCGGCTGACACAGTTATTGACGTACAGTTCTGCAGGGGATTTCTTTTTGTTCTGAGTACATTACACTGGATCTGTATCCTTGGCCGTAAACTTGTTGATTAATGTGTAGCAGAAAAGAATATGTAGAAAGATGAGCCTTTCTGCACTTTCAATTGGGGGAGCTGGAGCTAAGGGAGAATAGTTAGTTTTTAGTTAAGAATTTTTAGGGGAGAAATACTCTCATAAAATACTCAACTATATTACGTTATATTTTTCAATGCATAGAAATATTCTTATTGTCATAATAATCTTACCCATATTTGTATTCTTTACTTATTTACCCAACTACATTTCTTAAGTGTCTGTTGAAATGCATGATTACTGATATATATGACATATGTCCTTTCTGCATGAATATAACATACTTTGTTCAATGACGATTCCATTTTTTTTTTCCTTGAGGCTTCGAATACCCAAATACTGGGCTTACTAGTAATGCATTACCACACCCAGATAATTCCATCATTCTAATGAATGGTTTGCATAAGTATTAATAGTTTTTAAAAGTACTATACTTTGTATCTAGCAGTAAAATTATTTTGAAGATTTAAAAAATGACCTTTTATGAAATGATTTTTTGACACTTTTATTTCTGAAGTAAAGGGATGATCTTCCTTTCTTTATGGTTTTAGGGGTTGGCCCCCAAGGCCTCATGTGTGCTATTCAAATATTCTAGCACTGAGCTACAATCCCTGGCCCTTGGTTTGTTTACTTATTTATTTTTGAGACAGAGTCTTACTATATGAACTTGCTAGCCTGGAACTCACTGTGTAGACCAACTGCCTCTTAACTCACAGAGATCCCCTGCCCCTGACTCCTGAGTATTGAGATTAAAGGCATCCTTCAATTTTGGGTTTTTGAAGCAGGGTCTCTGTAGCTGAGGCTGGCCTAGAACTCACTCTGTAGCCTACTTTGTAGCTAGCCTCTGACACAGCCTCCAGAAGGGATGACTTTTCTATTTTAGATATATTTTTTTTTTACAAGGATGTCATAAAATACTAAACTGACTTAATTTTTGTTGCTGAATTTGTTGTCAGGTGCGTGAGGCTGCTGAACATCTGGAATTGTCTAGGCATATGGATATTTAGGTTTAAAAGCTGACACTTGGTTCAGTTATTAAAGAGTTAAAGTATATTTAGAATAAACTTATTTTTTGGACTCTTTTTAAAAAACAAAACAGAGTCATATGTAGCCAAGACTGAACTTGTACTCTATATTTAGTCAAGGCTGACCTTTGACACCTGATCCTCTGCCCCAACCTCTCAAGTCCTGGGATAGCAGGCTTAAGCCATTATGCTTAGATGGATGGTATTGGGGAATCGAACCCTGGGCTTCATTGAGCTAGATAGCGCTCTACTTAGTTTCATCAAACACTTCTCTTAGTGTTTCAACTGCAACTCCGTGGGGTCTAAATATGGGTAAGATATTTCTGATGAAAATTTAGCATCCAAGCACAGTGGTGGTGGTGCAGGCCTTTAATCCCAGCACTCAGGAAGCAGAGGCAGGCAGGTCTCTGAGTTCAAGGCCAGCCTGGTCTATGGAGCGAGTTCCTGGGCAGCTGGGGCTACATAGAGTAACTCTGTCTCAAAACAACAAGAAAGAGTAAGAGAAAAAAGTGTCTAAAGTTAGTTGGCATCTAAGTGTAACTTAGATTTGGTGGCTTGCAAGAAAATGAGATACCTCAGCTTTTAATGTTGGTTGCATGTTGAGATGATAATATTTGGGTATTAGCTAATGTATAATGTTAAATGTGGTTTACCCTGGGAAACAGTGCCTTGGGGTCTGGAGCAGCAGACTGAAGAACCGTGCGTCACCTGTTGTGCAGCCGGCTCCATAGTCGTCTGGCTCCTACATCAGAGAATGCTGCTGCTGGCCCTGCAAGGCTATAGTGATCCAGACTACAGCTCTTCCCCATCCTGAGACTCAGAGGGTCCTGGGTAGAAAAGACACTTCTTTAACTCTAGCCCAAAGATATTTTTGACACTTCAGATGGCAAGCAGGTAGCTCGTGTGGACTTGGCTCTTCTCCGAGAGGATTCCGAGCAGCAGGAGGCAGCCAGCGTTCCCTCCTTTACATCACTGAAAGTGTCTCAGGACTTAGATGTTTTGGTGATCGTCAGTTCATCTCACACTGCAGTTGCTCTCAACCTAAATTTGTATTTCAGGTAGGCAGATGACTAAAACTTCTCATTTGAGGTAAATAAACCCATAAAAGGTTAAAAATATACTCAGCTTTTTGTTGTTTTAAGCAGCTTTTCTATGCAGTTAGATCTCACTAAGGCTCCATTCGTAAGTTTGTTACTGTGAAGAATGTGTCTAAATGACTGCTGGCCACCTTTGTCTTTTGGCTTGTACGGCAAAGGTTTGGTTTTGACTTAAGTGGTATTGTGTGGGGGTTATGGTTATGTCATATAAAGATGCAGAATTGTCCGGGCAGTGGTGGTGCATGCCTTTAATCCCAGCAATTGGGAGGTAGAAGCAGGCAGATCTCAATAGTTTAAGGCCAATCTGATCTACAGAGTGAGTTTCAGGACAGCCAGGACTATTACACAGAAAAAAAACTTGTCTTGAAACACATCCCCGCAAAAGAGGGGGGGGGGCAGGGAGGGAGAGAGGGAGAGGGAGACGGAGAGAGGGAGAGGGAGAGAGAGAGAGAGAGGGAGGGAGGGAGGGAGGGAGGGAGGAAGGGAGGGAGAGAGAGGGAGAGAGAGAGAGAAAGAATGAATCAGGATTGTACAGTTTAAAAAAGCCTCACTTAGCTGGGCGGTGGTGGCGCACGCCTTTAATCCCAGCACTCGGGAGGCAGAGGCAGGCGGATCTCTGTGAGTTCGAGGCCAGCCTGGTCTACAAGAGCTAGTTCCAGGACAGGCTCTAAAGCTGCAGAGAAACCCTGTCTCGAAAAACCAAAAAAAGAAAAAAGAAAAAAAAAAAAATAAAAAAGCCTCACTTATATATCGCCCCCTTCTTGTTTCATTTAAGAGTAGGAGAGAGTGGAATTTACCTGTTTTTATGGCTTAGGATCCCGGCTGCACTGGGGCTCATGTTCCTCTTAAAGAAGTATGACAAGATCTATTCAGCTAGCTAGCTTTTCTGCCTGGGGATTTCTGTGGTATTTCCTTATGAGGAACTGGTGCTTGTGGCTGTCTAAGAACCTCAGTAACGCTAAACGCTTTCTTATATTTCTTTTCCATTAGCTTCTAGCTGCTGTTGGCTTTATGTTGATGATCTGGAAGTAGGCCTTTCAACATTTATGAGCTGACCACATTTAGGGCCATTCAAACCTTTTAGTCTTTTGAGTCCACCTTGATATGAATAAGACAAATCCCTGAGTAGTTGGGAATGTTTTTGATGAGTTTTATTGCCTATGGTTTGGTTTATTTTTATGTACCTGCCAAGTATCTTTACAGCTGTGATGTTTTCTAGGGATCAAACCCAGAACCTCAGTCATGTTCAGCAAGCAAGCCCTCTCCCGCTGAGCTAGACTCCAAGCCCCAGTTTGTTCAAAATGGCTATTTACTTATTTACGTTTTGACCTTGCTCTAAAAATGAGTAGACATTAATGGAATTTCAGCTGGGGGAGATGTGATCTGATCTGATCTGATTTGTTTGTTTAATACAAGATTTCACAATATAGGTCAAGCTTCTCTCAAACTCCTGTCTTCTTGCTTCAGCCTCCTGAGTGCTGGGACCACAGGAGAGGCCATCATGCCGGGCCTTGTTTTTAAATCTTTGAGTGTAGGCTCTTAGTTTCCGTAGCCTGTTCTTGTCTGCCCAGAGGTGGTTTCACTCATTGGTCATATCCCTGATCACTCACTGGAAACGGTGTAAGTGGTAGGAAAAGAGGAAGGCCTAGCTGCCTGGTCCTGTGCTCTGGATGTTTTAGAGCCCTGTCCTGTCCCCCACAGCTAACTTAGGGACCAGTCTGTCCAACTAAACAAGTGATCTGTGTTCTTCACATAAATGCTGTTTGGTGCCTTTTCTCTGGAGTTGCCTGAAGTCCAGGTGTATCTCATCGTTCCTGCCTTGAGCTAACTTCGTCCCCCAATCAGAACATCAGTCCTCTTTCTCGGGCCCTTTTCATCCCGTGGGAATCCACTGAAATGACAGCTCTTTCTTGAAGCCCTGCGCTCACGGGCGCTCTCGACCAGAATCTCACTCAGGACTCCTTTTCTGTGGTGCACTTCCCCTCCCTAGCCAGGCTTCATGCTTAACTGTAGTTTTATATAGTTCCTATTTTTTTCATTTTTTTCCCAATAAAGTCTAATCGTTCTTTTTTTTTCAATCTTTTTCTCCCTTTGGAGATGGGACCTTGCTATGGGCTGCCGGGATCTTCCCAGCTCAGCCTCCTCAGTAGCTGAGTTACATTGTTTCGCTTCATCTCCATTTTATCTTAGCTCCGTTGTCAGAGCCGAACTCCGGGTCAGCATTCGATCACTACTCTCCACGGATCAGCATAACTTCCCAAAGGTTTTAGCCGGCTTACCCAAGTGTGTGCCCGCTGACCTCACTGGGATTTCCAGCTAATGGACCTTCTGTGCTTCCCCTCCACCTGTCTCCACTTCCCCCCTTTTCAAGCCTGAATTTGGTGATCCATTGTTCTAGCCAGTTTCTTGCACACACTAAAACTTTTGCTCTTGCTCCATGGTAGCACTTGGCCTGCCAGAACATCGACCCTGAATGAAATCTTTATTCTGTCTTCTGCTGCCTACACCCAAGCAAGTTTGCGTTTGTAAGGAACCGTAAAAGTACTCTTTGCCAACCCTCTTTTTGTGATTTTTTTTTTAGAGAGTTTTGCTCTGTAGTCCAGACTGGCCTCAAACTCAAGATCTGCCAGCCTCTGCCTCCCCGGGCTAAGATTATAATGTGTACCACCATACCCAGACTTACAAAAATGATTTTAATCCTCTATTTTTCCTCAGAACTGCTTATCTCATTATTCTTCCCTTTTCTTGAGTGACCTTGCCGCCCACATTTTAAAGGGAACAGAAGCCATCTGATGTCTCGTGAGACCTCCTTTAGCTTTTTGGTTCCCTTTGTTTTATGAGGTTTCATCCCTTCCTCCCCTACCCCATTCGAGAAACCTTTCTCTATTTCCTTTTCTATATTTATAATGTCTTTTCAGTATTAGATCTGTGTCCAGTTAACAGACAGGTAGAGCCATCTCCCTCCTGAGTGTCTCCCCAGGCTCTCCTCCTCTCTGCCTCCACCCAAGCCGTGCCCCTGTCTTCTCATCTGAACTGCTTTAACAAATGCCTGCTCAGTCTCCTTGTGTCTATCCTCATTCCCTAAACCTGTTTCCTCCAAAGTAGTTAAAGTCGTGGCATCAGTAAAATGTCTGTCTCATAGTGGTCCAACCACACACACTCACATTTCTTCGTCTCCTTGGTAAGTGTCAACACAATGCCTTCCAAATTGAACACTTCCGAAGTGTGTGACGAGAGTCAATGCTTCCCTCTCCTGAGCTATGCTCTGCATGTGATCGTGTTGTAGTTCTGCCCAAGCCCTCCTTTAGCTGCCTTTTCTCCTAAAGATGAAAGCTAAACTTCCCTGACCCACGGAAGGCTCTGAACTCTGTCTCCTGCCAGCTCTTTCAGCTTTCCCGTTACTGTCACTCCGTTGTGCTTCTCACTTGCTGTGCTCGGGCACCACGGTCCTCTCTGTTTCTCAGATGTGATGACCCTCTTTCCACACAGCTGTTCCATCTTAACTCACACACATGTGCATGTGCAAGTACACATACACACACATATGCGTGCACACACACACACACACACACACATTTTGCAGTTCTTGTTCATTTACTAACCTTGGCCTAAGTCTTGCTTTGCTATGGTATAACGAGTTATTAGGAACTTCCACATGCATTCTGTGGAATGCCTGAATTCTCTCTACCCCACCCCCAAATAAGTAAATAAATGTTTTTTTTTAAAAAAATCAAACCCCAAGTTTTATGGTTACATTAGCCTGGTTCCGTGTTCTCTTAAGCCTTAGTGTCTGTACCCTGAAGTGGGTTATATGCTTCTGAAAGGTCTTGAAAGGCTTAAGAGTCCATGTAAGCCAGCATGACATCTGCAGTGCACTAGACAGTGGCCGCTCTTTCCACTCCGTGAACAGAACTGCTCCATGGAGCCAAGTGCTTTTTGTTGGCATTGGTAATTTTTTATTTTATTATTTCGTGTATAAGGGTGCCTTGCCTGCACGTATGTCTGTGTGCTGTGTGTGTGCAGGAGAGACTGGAGTTACAGACAGCTGTGAGCTGCCATGTTGGTGCTGGGAGTTGAACCCAGGTCTCCCGAAAGAGCAGCCAGTGCTCTTAACCACTGAGCCATCTCTCCAGCCCATGGAGTCAGATTCTTGATGCTGACTTTATCACTGTTCTATGAGGGAGGTTAGAGAGACTACCATCTTGGGGATATAAAATTTATGCCATTCTTATCCACACCCCATGTCCATTTTTATCTTGAAATTTCATACAATATATTTTGATAATATTCCTTCCCTTTCCCAACCCTTCCCAGATTCTCCCTACCTCCCTGACCACCCCTACTGCATGTTTTCTCTCTCTCTCTTCCTTTCTCTCAAAAAATTCAAAACAACAACAACAACAAAAACACAACAGGACAAAAACATAAATAAATAAAAATAAAAAGTGCCTGCGCACAAACCCAGAGGCACTTGTGACACGAATTTGGGGTTGTTTATCATTTTTTGATACAGCTATCATTCTTTTCCAATGTAGGCAACACCCAGGACACCTACTGTATTCAAGAACGCTGGAAGACCTTCCTATTGAAGGGCCTACTGGAACAGACGAAGACGACCTTGCTAACTCTGTGCACAACATGAGACTCACCAAGGTCTCCTTTCAGGTTGATAGGTAAGAACTCTTTTTTTTTTCCTCATTTTTTTATTAAACATTTCCATCTCCTCACCTCCTCCTCCCCCTTCCCTCCCCTCCCTTCGACCCATACCCCTACTCCGCCCCTCTCTAAGCCAAAGAGCCATCAGGGTTCCCTTCACTATGTTAAGTCCCAGGTCCTCCCAACTCCCCCTAAGTCCAGGAAGGTGAGCAACCAAACTGACAAGGCTCACAATGAGCCTGTCCATGCTGTAGAGTACAAGCCCATCGCCGTTGTCCTTGGTTTCTCAGTCAGCCTCCACCGTCAGCCACATTCAGAGAGTCCGGTTTGGTCCCCTGTTCCATCAGTCCCATTCCAACTGGACTTGGTGGTCTCCCGTTAGATCTGTCCCACCGTCTCAATGGGTGAATGCACCCCTCATGGTCCTGACTTCCTTGCTCATGATCTCCCTCCTTTTGCTCCTCATCAGGACCTTGGGAGCTCAGTCCGGTGCTCCTATGTGGGGCTCTGTCATTTTCTCCATCCAACGCCAGGTGAAGGTTCTATGGTGATATGCAAAATATTCATGAGTATGGCAATAGGATCTGGACATTTCTGGCACCCTCTCCTCAGCTGCCCAAGGAACTAGCTGGGGGCGTCTTCCTGGACACCTGGGAACCCCTCTAGAGTCAAGTCTCTGCCAACCCTAGAATGGCTCCCTTAATTAAGATATAAAATTCCTTGTTCCCATATCCACCCTTCCTATATCCCAACCATCCTCTTCCCCCAAGCTCTTCCCATCCTCCAGAGGTTGTGGAGTAAGGGGTACACTCATCCATTGCTGGTGGGAATGCAAACTTGTGCGACCGCTTTGGAAAGCAGTGTGGAGGTTTCTCAGGAAATTTGGGATCGACCTACCCCAGGACCCAGCAATCCCACTGTTGGGAATTTACCCAAGAGATGCCCAATCATATTACAAAAGCATTTGTTCAACTATGTTTATAGCAGCATTATTTGTAATAGCCAGAACCTGGAAACAACCTAGATGCCCTTCAGTGGAAGAATGGATGAAGAAAGTGTGGAATATATACACATTAGAGTACTACTCGGCAGTAAAAAACAATGACATCTTGAATTTTGCATGCAAATGGATGGAAATAGAAAACACCATCCTGAGTGAGGTAACCCAGGCCCAAAAAGATGAACATGGGATGTACTCACTCATACTTGGTTTCTAGCCATAAATAAAGGACATCGAGCCTATAATTCGTAAAAAATCCTAGAGAAGCTATATAAGAAGGTGAACCCAAAGAAAAACATATAGTTATCCTCCTGGATATTGGAAGTAGACAAGATTGCCAGACAAAAAATGGGAACTTGGGAGTGGGGTGGGATGGGGGGATGGGGAGAGAAAAGGTATGAACTCTTTAAGGGCTCCGTGTGATTCCTTTTCACTTTTATCCTTCTCATATGAAAAGTCTCTACTTGGCAGATACATCTATTTATTTATTTGAAGTCAGTGTAGTTCCAGCTGGCTTACAGCTTGCTATGTAGGGCAGGTTGGCCTTGAACTCAGAATGATACCCCTGCCTCTGCCTCCCAAGTGCTGAGACTGCAGGTGGAAGCTGCCGTTCTGAGTGTCTTTTCCCCAGCTGGTGTCTGACTTGATGCCCCAACAGTGATGGGTGTTGGTTGACGGTTGACGGTTGCCCTGTCTTCCAGGTCTTGGAGGGCCCAGCTGTCAGCACTGAAGGAAACAATGAGCTCCGAGCCAGAGGCTTCCTGTTGTGCTCCGTGGTTCCAGGGTGTTTTGCGTTTGGAGTCCCCGGAATCTGGTAACCACACTCCGGTTGTGCCAAGCCACATTTTCATTCCAGGGGATGCCACGTGTGGCCAGTGTGCTTTTCTGCAGAAGGAGCACATCAAGACTAGTGACCCAAGATGGTGGGAGACGATGCGGCTGAGCAAGCAAGAGCAGCCCGCTGAGCTCGAGTGTATGTCTGTGACGGGATTTACTGCACTGTTTGCTTGGGCAGTAGGAACCAGCAGCTGCACCATTGTCCTCTGGGACCTGGAGACCCAGGGCCTGCGGTGTCTTCCTCTCAGCCAGCCGTGTACTCCTGTCCATAGCAGTGGGGACCAGCAGCAGTGCCTTGTTCTGACAGGTGAGCATGTCTCATATCCGGCTGGAATCACTGCTTCTTTAAAATTAGTTACTTGTTTCTCGTGTGTGTGTGTGTGTGTGTGTGTGTATGTGTGTGTGTGTGTGTGTGCACAAATGCCAAAGCGCTCATGTAGAGGTCAAGGACAGCTTGTGGAAGTTGGTTCTCTCCTTCCACCACATGGATCCTAGGGATTGAGCTCTGGTTCATCAGGCTTGGAGGTCATTTTACACTGAGCTATCTTGCCAGCCAAGATGTGACGTCTTGGTGTATTTCCCTTCTGCTGCCTTGGTGCCAGCATGTGCCCAGTCTCACTGCAAAGTGGTCCTTATTCTGGGAGGAAGCTTGGCCTTATTCTCTGTAATTGTCTCATGTGTCTTAATTTATGTGAGTGGGTGTCTTTTGGCATGCATGCTTGGGACTTGCAGAGGCCAGAAGAGGGCATCAGATCCCCTGGAGCTGGAGTTATAGACAGTAGCTGCCATGTGGGTGCTGGGACTCAAACCTGGATCCAGAGAAAGAGCACCAGTACTCTTAGCCACTGAGCCATCCCTCAGCCCTGTGTTTAATTTAAATAATTTCTCTTCAGCTAAATGTTAATACTAGATAGTAAGAGTAATATGGGCCAATTTTTAACTTGGAGAAACCTCCTGACTTGAGTCTCTGCAGCAGAGGTTACAAGCCACCTGATCATGGACCGTGTGCGCTGCATATTCATTTTAGTTGGCACTGACTAAGGATTTATTTTATTGGTTTTAAAGCAGGGTCTCACATAGCCCCAGTTGACCTCAAACTTGATGTGTGTGTAACTGATGCTGGTCTTAAACACACTAATCCTAGGCCAGATCCCAGCACTTGGGAGGCAGAGGCAGGCAGATCTCTGTGAGTCTACGAAGTGAGTTCCAGGACAGCTAGGACTGTTACACAGGGAAACCCTGACTCGACAAAAACAAAAACAAACCATTGATCCTATTATCTGTATCTTCCAGTTCCTAAAACTACAGGCGTACATGCCACCACACCTAGCTTAGGCTTTTTAAAAAGATAACATAAATACAAAGTTCAAACAGACAGAATTTTACAAAATCTGGATCTGTAGCTGCTACCACTCTAGCACACTGGACCTGCATTTCTGCATAGAAACTTAAGTGTTGGAGTGAAGCTGATATTCTCTCGTGGCTGTTGTATTTCTTCTGGTTGGGGTTCTCTGGTAATCGTTGTATTTCTTCTGGTTAGGGTTCTCCAGTAGCTGTTGTATTTCTTCTGGTTGGGGTTCTCCGGTAGCTGTTGTATTTCTGGTTGGGATTCTCCAGTAACTGTTGTATTTCTTCTGGTTGGGGTTCTCTGGTGACTGTTGTGTTTCTGGTTGGGGTTCCCTGGTGGCTGTTATATTTATGGTTGGGGTTCTCCGGTGGCTGTTGTCTTTCTGGTTAGGGTTCCCCCGGTAGCTGTTGTATTTATGGTTGGGGTTCCCCGGTGGCTGTTGTCTTTCTGGTTGGGTTTCCCCAGTGGCTGTTGTATTTCGGGTTGGACTTTTCTTGCACTTCCCTGACCTCTCTGCCCCTGTGCTGTAGTCTTAGAGTAATTTACATAAAAGATGCATTCATTCAGCATAGGTGCTAGGCCTGCTGTAGCAGGTTGAATGTTGTACGGGATTCAACTGCTGTATTTCTCCTTCAGCCTAGTTTTTCGTTTCTGTTTTATTTTGCTTTTTAAAAGACAGAATTTCACTACTTAGCCCTGGCCAGCCAGGAACTTACTATGTAGACCAGACTGGTCTAAAACTTGTGGCCATCCTCCTGCCTCTGTCTCTCTAGTGCCAAGATTATAGGAATGTGCTACCACACCTGGCTTGGTTTTTGTGTGTTTTGTTTTGGACAAGGTCTCTCTATAATAGCCCTGGCCAGCCAGGAACTGTCCATGGTCTTCCTGCCTCAGTCTCCCAAGGGCTGACTTTCAGGTATGTGCCCCCATGATCAGAAAATGCTCCTTTCCTTCCTTCCTTCCTTCTTTCCTTCCTTCCTTCCTTCCTTCCTTCCTTCCTTTCTCTTTTTGTACTATGGCTTGAACTCGGGCTATTGTACATGTTAGACAAGTGCTCTACCACTGAGGTACATTCTCAGTCCTTAATACAAATTCTGATGTTTTTGTATATCCAGGGGTATGTTGTTATTTCATTTAGTTTGGTAAACCAGAAATCTGACACCTATAAAGAAAGTTTTCGGGTATTGATTGTGTAAGATAATATATAAAATATAAATGTCAATTTTAATATCATTTTATAGTATGCATTTTAGGTTATTTTTAATGTAGTGCTGGGAATGTAATCCATGGTCTCATACATGCTAAGCAGATGTTGTTACTTCTATAGCCCTAATGTATTGTTCTTATAAAAATTAGATTTATGATTGGTGTTTTAAATACAAAACTCTAGACAAGCAAGATAGCTTATTGAGTAAAAACATTTGCCACCAAACCTAATAATTTGATTTCCATTCTGGGAACCCACATAGTAGGAGAGAACTGACTCCCATAAGCGGTCCATTGACCTTCAAATATGTGCACCTTGACACACTCCTGGAAACACACATACACATACTCACACAATAATAAATAAGTGCAATAAAAACATTAAAAAGCATCAGTTAATTAACCCCTAACAATACGGGCTATGTCCTGGCTGGTGTTTCTTGTCAACTTGACACAGCCAGAGTTCTCTGGGAGGAGGAGCCTCAGCTGAGGAAATGCCCTGCAGGCAATCTGGCTGGAAGCATTTACTTTCTCAATTATTGATTGATTTTGGAGAGCCCAGCCACTGTGGATGGTGCCACCCCTGGGCAGATGGATTGGGCCTGGAGTGTTGGCTCTGCATTTAGGAGCGCTCGTTGCTCCTGCAGACGACCTGGGTTTGAGTCTCAGCACCCACATGGTGCCTCACAGCCATCTTTAATTCCATTCCAGGGAATCCCAACAGGCATGCATGCGATGATACACATACATGCATACAGCAAAATGTCACTTACATAAAATAAAAATTAAAATTAAACCCGAGGGGGGGTATGGGTGGAGGGGAGGGGAGGGAAGGGGGAGGAGGAGGGGAGGAGATGGAAATTTTATTTACTGAATGTTTTTCTTTCTTTTTTTTTTTTTTTTTTTTTTTTTTTTTTTTTTTTTTTTTTGGTTTTTCGAGACAGGGTTTCCCTGTAGTTTCTAGAGCCTGTCCTGGAACTAGCTCTTGTAGACCAGGCTGGCCTCGAACTCAGAGATCCGCCTGCCTCTGCCTCCCGAGTGCTGGGATTAAAGGCGTGCGCCACCACCGCCCGGAAATTTTAAATATAAAAAAAAAAAACATGAAAAAAAATTAAAATTAAAAACAAAAGCAGGCTGAACAAAGCCCTGGGGAGCCAGCTGGTAAGCAGTCCTCCTCCACGGCCTCTGCTGCAGTTCCTCCAGACTCCCACCCTGCCTTCCCTTCATAAGATGAAGGACAGTCATTTTTTTTTTTTTTTTTTTTTTTTTTTGGTTTTTCGAGACAGGGTTTCTCTGCAGCTTTAGAGCCTGTCCTGGAACTAGCTCTTGTAGACCAGGCTGGTCTCGAACTCACAGAGATCCGCCTGCCTCTGCCTCCCGAGTGCTGGGATTAAAGGCGTGCGCCACCACCGCCCGGCTAGGACAGTCATTTTAATGTGAAATAATAAACCCTTTTTTCTCCAAGTTTGGTCATGGTGTTTTATCACAGAGGTAAAATAGTAACTGGTACATAGGGTAATGCATGCGCACACACACACACACACACACACACACACACACACACACACACGCACGCACAGACAGAGAGATATTTAAATGTTTTCTTTAAGATAGGGTCTCACTATATAGTCCTGACTGGCTTGGAACTCACTTTGTAAACCAAAGGAGCCTAAATTTTACGGATTCACCTGCCTCTACCCACCAAGTACTGGAGTAAAAGACATGCTCCGCCATACTCAGCTCAGCTCAGTGTGTGTATTTTAGCTATAGTATGAAAATATTGAGTAATTAGAAATGAGTTTCTAAGTCATCGTTCTAAGATCTAAGTTCCTATCAATTTATTAATGCTAACTTTTATTTTTCCCCGTAGAAAATGGACTCTCTCTGATTTTGTTTGGTCTAACTCAAGAGGAATTTTTGAACAGACTGATGATCCATGGAAGTGCCAGCACTGTGGACTCCCTTTGCCATCTCAACGGCTGGGGACGGTGCTCAATTCCTATACACGCTCTAGAGGTAACGAAACGAATCTGCCCCACTTCGCTTGCCGTCGCCTGCCCTCGTGTGAATGAGTGACTGAGAGAATTCATATATTCTCCGTCTTCACCCTTCATCTCTCCCGGGCTGACTGTTGATTTCTTTAGCTCTTATTACTGGTTTTGCCTCTAAAGATATAATAACAGTATTTTAAAAAGGTAATGTGACAGAAATGTAAACAACAATAAGCTAATATGATGAGAAGCAAGCTGTGGCGAACAGAGTAGAAATGACCTTTTATTTCTATACTCCTTGCCATCTTTAGAATATATAATCTGAATTTATGTAGCATTTTACAGTTCACATGTTTTTCATATGTATTATCTAATTTGGTCCTGAAACAGAACAGTCACATGAACTACCCATGACTAAGTAATTTTTGTTTTCTCTCTCTCTCTCTCTCTCTCTCTCTCTCTCTCTCTCTCTCTCTCTCTCTCTCCCTTCCTCCCTCTCTCTCTCTATAAATTAAGAAATAGACACAGAGTGCCCAGCTGAGTAGCCACAGTATACTGATAAAAAGGAGCTAGAATTAAGAGGCAGGGCATTTCTGTTTACGATACAGCCTCTGAAAGACTTTTGTTTGGTTGGTTGGTTTGTTTTAAGATGAGTATCCCAGGCCAGTTTCTGGCTTGCTGTCTATCCAAGGTTGGCCTTGATCTCCTGATTTTCCCACTTCTGCCTCCTGAGAGCTGAGAGCGAGTGGTAGGGATCTGTGTGCCTGAGTGCGGGTGTCCTTGGAGGCCAGACAAGGGCATCATGTCCCCTAGAGCTGTTGACAAGGTCTTTTTTTCCACACCTCACCCTATTCATGACGCTGTGTTGCACGCACATGTAAAAAGATATATCCCTCTACTGGTCACACATAAGCTATATGCGAGTGCCGTTTCTGGAGGTCATTAAGTTTTTAGAGGCAGCCTCTCAAATGAGAGCAAATAAGCTGAGAAAATGAGGGGAGAAAAACAAGTCTGAGTGGTAAAACGAATCCCACAGACCTGTGGCTCTTGTCTGTTATGATTATCTTTGGTTTGTTGAGCCGAGGTCTTCCTATGTAGCCCAAGCTGGCCTGGAACTCCTGATCCTCCTATCTTGACTGCCCCCCCACCCAATGCTGGTATATGTGTGCCACATCCACCTTCTCCTGTATTTAAATGTACAAGTGTGTGCCCTGAGTGTGCCGAGTTAAATCTTCCAGTGTTAAGCCGGGGGCTGCCATGGATGGGGCTGTTGTGACCAAGAGTCTAGGGTAGAGAGCTATAAGACAAGCAGAGGGGGCACCACTGGTACTGGCCGTGCACCCGCTCCAAGTAGACCTAACCCAGGCTTGATGAGCTCAGCTCATCAGCTCATCAGCTGAGCTGGGTCTGTAAATCATTCCTGCTTTGTTGTGTTCTCCTTTGTCCCATATTTGCTCCTTTAACTATTTCATAATTAAGGGCAAAGTGAGGGGTTCAACTAGTCCCAGTAAGCATGCCTCCGTGTGCTTCAAACTGTCTGACTCGAACGTTTGTATTCATTCAAAAATACAGCTAATCAAAGGATTGCCACCACCTCTGAGCACAAGACTACTGAGTGAGTTGCCAGCTTGTGGACAGGACCAGCTATAGACCCCTCTCCAGGAAGGCCCTGCAGCACCTGAGGCATTGCTGGAACAGCGGCTCAGAGTAGGAGTCGCATAGGGATCATTAATAATGAGTTGTTTCTGTGTTCATAGTTCCCAAATATCTTCATTTTCGCTATCAGGTTTCTTTATTTTTTTAAGATTTATTTATTTTATTTTATATATATATGAGGGTTTTACCGGCATGTATGTGATTGGTTCTTATGGAGGTCAGAAGAGGACTTTGAATGCTGTGAAATTGAAATTATAGACAGTTTAAGGCAATATGTGGGTGCTGGGAATCGAACCCAAGTCCTTTGAGGGAGTGCAAGTGACCCTAACGATTGAGCCATCTCTCCAGCCCCAAGCTTTGCAGTGTTTAACTTGATTACAGTTCTCTCCGGCTTTCTAATATTGCTTTCATCCAAACACAGTATATAATCAAATGTGGGGAAGTCTTCTTTGGGAGCCTGTCTTGCCTTATGGGCTGTGCTAATGATTAGGGAGCGCACAGTGTAAGTCTGAGCACTGCGCAAAGCCGGTGATATGGAAATACCATTATAGTGGCATGGGAGGCCGTTCATGGTCATTTCCTGCAGCCATGTTGGTCCCAGTTAGTTACAGTTGATCTTAAATTAAGTCTCTACAAGCTGATGCTGCATCAGCTTGGAGACATCATGCATTTTGCTTCCTTTCTCCTAAGGCCTTTTGGCCTCCCTCAACTCTCACCAAATAATCTAAATAAAAATTGGAAGTCGTATTTTATTCTTTATTTTTGTTTCTGAGATACTAAAGCTCCAGCTCTGTGCCTTGTACACACTAGGCAAGAGCATAGTCAACCATGACACACATTCCAGGTTTTTGTTTAGTGTTTGAACTCAGGGTCAGCTAACTTATTAGCATCCTGCTATTAGATTTCAGTTCAGATAGATTGCAGCTTCTTGTAAGAGTGGCCCCCAACTACTTAGCCTAGGATGGAGAGTTCTAAGTTAGAGAGGGCTGACAGAGTTTCCGGTAGCCTGTTTCTGTTGGGACAGACACTGTTCTGGAGTTATAGCCTAGAAAGCTTCACTCTAAGGGTTCCCATACGCTAGGGTCAACCATCACTCAGAGAGTCCAGCCACAGCTAGGGATATAGGCCAGTGGGAGGCAGACTTGCCAAGCATGCCCAGAGCTGCAAGTTCAGTCCCCAGCAGTAAGGGGTTGAAGCAGAAGTCTCTCAGCTGAGTGATAGAGGAGCAAGGAAGGGATTTCTTTCAGAGTGGCCAACCCTGAGAAGGGCAGGACACGGAGTCTTGTCTTCCAGGTGCTGACAGCAGTTTGAGGAAAGAGCAAAGGCAGGGGCCAAGAAGAGTGTGTGTGTGTTGGGGGGGGAACAGTGCTTGCCCGGCTGTGATCTGGGGTACCCCAAGTCTAGTTATGCAGGGTCCTGCTGGCATCGGGGATCATTATTGCTTAAGAGGGACAATGTCAGTCTTCCATCGTGGGGTAGCTGACTGTACAAGTCTATTGTTCCTAGAACTTGACGTGAGCTAAGGAAGACAAATGACTCAGAGAACAAGTTAGACAAAAATGGTCAGAGTTCACTAGAACCCAGGTACTTGTACAAAGTAAAGATGGCTTCATTTGTTTTGTAGTCTCTGCTCTTAAACTCATTAAAATCTGCCCCCCCTACCCTCAGCACACACAGGGTAAAACTCTGGGTTCTTTGCTTAGGCTGGCATAGAAAATCGGCAGCTGGATACAGTAGATTTCTTCTTGAAGAGCAAGGAAAATCTTCTTACTCCGTCTTCAAAACCTCTCGTTCCTGATCAGCTGCATCAGCTTCCATCTCAGTTATATTTAAGACGTAAGTAAAATATTTCTACATGCGTACTATCATTTTAGACATTTTCAAATCATTACAGTCTTTATAATTTATGTGTATGTGTGTGTGTGCCTGCTTGTGTGTGTGTGTGTGTGTGCCCACAATTGTACAGGTGCCTGGGGGGCCCAAAGAGGGGTCCCCTGGAACTAGAGTTACATGTGGTTGTGGGCTACCTGATGTGGGTTCTGGGGACAGAACCCCAGTCCTGAGGAAGAGCAGCCAGCGCTCTTGACTGCTGAGCCATCTTTCCACTAATGGCTTTTTGCTTGTCAAAACTCAGTTACAGGGCTTATGTACTTTAAGGGAATTTGTTGAAGTCTGTAATGTTCTCATTATAGGGACTGGAGGTGCTTAGTGCTGCGGCATTGTCTGCCATGTGTGGGGCACTTGATCAGTCCTTAGTATTAGAGAGCGCCACGCAGGGTGACTCCAGTGTCTAATGTCCGTACCCTGTGCATTGCTCTGTGCCACCCCAGGGTGACTCCAGTGTCTTCTGTTTTGTTTAAACTATTAGCTGTATGATATAAATGTTCTCTCTCTCTCTCTCTCTCTCTCTCTCTCTCTCTCTGTGGGTGTGTGTGTGTATTTACTTGGGATAAATTCTAGACAAAGAATTTTCAGCTCTAAAGGTGTTAATCATACTTGGCTGCAATATGCAGTTGAAACTATCCTCAGGCAAGTTTTAAGAATTTTTACTTTAGTTACAGGAGAAAATGGCAATCTTCTTCATGAGATATGAGCAACATTTTTTTCTTCTTAATATTATCTCAGGCTGGAGAGATGGCTCACCTGTGAAAAATGCATATTATTCTTGCAGAGGACCTGAGTTCAATTCCCAGCACCCATGTCAGGTGGCTCACAGCCTCCTGCAACTCTAGCTCCAAGAGATCCAAGACCTCTTACCTCTTTTTAAAAATAAAGAGGGACTGGAGAGATGGCACAATGGTTAAGAGCACTCAGTGCTTTTCCAGAGGGCCTGGGTTCAATTCCCAGCACCCACTTAGTGGCTCACAACTGTCTATACCCCCAGTTCCAAGGGATCTGATGCCTCTTCTAGCCTCCTTGGGCACTAGTTACACACAATGTGCACATACATACATGCAGGCAAAACACTCGTACACATAAAATAAAATAATACAGTAAAATAAAATGGGCAGCAAAGCAAGGCATGGGTTGTACGCCTGTGATCCAGCCTTTCTGAGGAAGGAAGGAGGATTGCAAGTTCAAAGCTAGTCTGTGCCACCTATGAAGTTTGAAGGAACCTGGGATTATATCAGATCCTGTCTCAAAATAAACCAACCAGACACAGAACTTTAATTTGAGTACTTGAAAGGCAGAAGCAGGCAGATTGCTGGGGATTCAAGGACAGCCTTCCCCCTCCCTCTCCCTCCTTTCTTTTCTCCACCCACCCCTCTTTCTGTGATGAGGATCAAGCCTAGGACTTCACACGTGTTAGGCCACTAAGCTATACTCCCAACCTGATTTTGTCTTGATCATAGGGTTGGTTTTTCTTCCTCTTGGATGTGTTTTTTAAGCTTCTCAATTAAAAATACACATATAGATTAATTCGTAGGAAAAGACTTTTGATTTGTGGTATTGAAAGTGTTCCATCAGCAGCTGTGTGGCCGCTATTCCCGCATGTGTTCTCTCTTCTCTTACCTGCACCACCCTTATCTAAAGGCAGAAATGGATCTGAAATCAGATGCCTGGGAATGAGCTTCGCTAACCTTCCTGGGCCCGTTTCCCATAATCCTTGCACACATGCACTTGCAAAGCTAGGTGGATGGTGAGAGACAGGAATCCCCCGAGAGGGCCTTCAAGCCAGAAGAGGGGATTCAGGGTGTGTTCCACCCCTGTCCTCTACACAGGAGCCCCCACAAGAGGACCCTCAAGCAGGAAGAGGGGATTCAGGGCGTGTTCAACCCCTGTCCTCTACACGCCCGTTGGAGTGGCTTTGGACCACAGAGGTTTAAGTTCAAATTTTGGTTCTAAATTTCATTTACTTTCAGAATTAGCTTGGGTAAGTGACTTATTCTCCCTCAACCTCAGTCTCCTCTCTATGGAAAGGAAGTAAACACTTAATGAGTTGTTGAAAAGAAAACAAAAGAGTTTATAAAACACCAAGTCTGTAAAATAATAGAAATAATACCAGTAAGTGTTTATTAGTGGCTGTAGTCATTGAGGTTTGCAAGTCATAAGCCTTCCTAAGGTGTGTGAGCGTGTGAAAACAAGACCATGGGCCTTGTTCATGTGTGTAAGAACACTGCAGCTAACATGTGGATTGCTAATTTGGGGAGCCGGTTGCCATGTTAATTTCCTCGTTTGTTCTCAGAGGTGGAAGAGATGAGACCAGCACTGGATTTGCTCTGCTCGGCAATCAGAGAAAGCGACTCTGAGACCCAGAGCAAGCACTTTGCAGAGCAGCTGCTTCACCTCACACTCTCCTTCCTTAACAAACAGATAAGGGAGCTTTTTGTGCACACTGAAGGTAAGATAGCAGTGACGGTGGACCATGCCACTCCTTATCAGAACAGACCCAGGAAACGCAGTGAAGGGGCACCCCACAGGGAAGGAGGCACCCCACAGTGAAGGAGGCACCCCACAATGAAGGGGGCACACCACAGTGAAGAAAGGGCATCCCGCAGTGAAGGGGCACACTGCAGTGAAGGGGGGCACACTACAGTGAAGGGGGCACCCCACAGTGAAGGGGCACACCACAGTGAAGAAGCACACTGCAGTGAAGGGGGCACACCACAGTGAAGGGGCACACCACAGTGAAGAAGCACACTGCAGTGAACGGGGACACACTGCAATGAAGGGAGCACACTGCAGTGAAGGGGCACACCACAGTGAAGAAGGAGTGGGGGAACGGGTTTTACATAGGAGCAGCGCAGGAAGATCTGAGGATAACCGCTGTGCAGAGTGGAGTAGACTGTGCTAAATGCAGCTGCTCGTAGAAGGGAGAAACACCTCGGGTTATTGTTTGAAAATACTTGTTTTCAAATTTGACAATTCCCAGAATTCCTTTCAACAAGTTGTAGTGTGTTTTCCATGCCTATTTACATGTGCACATGCACACTCATGCACATGCACACACACACACACACGTGCAAACTGGCACACTGATGTGTTTTACAGAGCTAGATGAGCATCTCCAGAAAGGGGTGGACATTTTGACCAGCTACATCAATGAACTCCGGACTTTCATGATAAAGTTTCCTTGGAAGCCCGCAGATGCCCCTGATGACTGTGACACAAACAAAGATGTCCTCACAGTAAAGGAGGGAAAATTTTGGGAGAAACTCAGCTTTGAGGTAAATATGAGTACTCATCATATCTCTGCAGATTTGGATAGCCTAAGAGGACACCAGAAGAAATGGACTTTAGAGTCTGTACCCGTGCTGTGGAGTCTTTGGCCAGGGTCTTAGGTTTTGCTGATGAGGGTTCTGGGGGCATGATATCAAGTCCGTATCTCCAGGTCCTCCTCATTTAATGCTGCGCATAGGCAGGCGCCCTCGGAAGGCCACGTCGGCCGCAGGGTCAGCCTTTCACCCGTCTCCAGTGGCCGCTCCCAGCAGCCCTGCATCACTGCTTGGGCCTGGCACTTTGCTTTATTGTTTATCTCTTTTGGAGACAGGGTCTCACCCTCCCAGGCTTTCCTTGAACTCATTTTATAACCCAGCCATCACAGCCCTCATCAGTGAGCTCCCTAACTGTCACTTTCTTCCTGTCCTCCGATTGTGGGGTCCTGGGCTGGTGAGGTTCTCCGCTTCAGTCAGTACCACACCTTGCCAAGATATAGATTTTCTTTTTTTTCTTTTTTTTTTTTTTTGGGACAGGATTTTGCTGTAGCTTTGGAGCCTGTCTATAGACCAGGCTGACCTCAAACTCACAGAGATCCGCCTGCCTCTGCCTCCCAAGTGCTGGGATTAAAGGCATGCGCCATCACCACCCAGCAAGAAGCAGATTTTCAAAGGCCCCTTAGTAGGTGTCTAGTATATGTGTATATTCTGCCTTGGCAGTAAGAAAGCTACAAGGAACTTAAACTTACTTTTTCTTCTTTTTCCTAGGAAGTTATTGCTGATGCCATTTTAAATAACAAGATACCAGAGGCACAGACTTTCTTCAGGATTACTGGTCATTCCGCTCAACAGCACGAGGAGCTGGTCAGGATAGGCCTAGATTTGGTGTTTGACAGTTTGAAAAAGAACAGTGTAGATAAAGCCTCCACGTTCTTGAGGAATATGGTGAGTGGTGACTCTGTCTGTCTCTGATGGATAAGAAGGCTTGACCCCACCCCTCTGTTTTGAGACAAAGTCTCTCTGTGGGCTAGGATGACCTAGAACTCACCTTACAGCCCGGACTGGCCACAGACTCATTTGCAATCCTCCTAGCTCAACTTCAGCATGTTGGAATTACAGGCGTGAGCCACCACACCTGACATCCCCTGCTTTCATTCGTTTTTAGACACTGTGTAGCCCAGGCTGGCCTTGAACTCACCGTCCTCCTCCTCAGTCTCTCAAGCACTGTACTATTACACCCTCTGAGACAGTGTTTTCCTAGAAGACTTCAGATGTGGGCTGGAGCGATGGCTCAGTGGTTAAGAACACTGGTTGTTCTTTCAGAGTACCCGGGTTCAATCCCAGCACACACATGGCAGCTCACAACTGTCTGTAATTCCAGTTCCAGGGGACCCAACACCTATGGCAAAACACCAATGTGCACAAAGTAAAAATAACTAAATTAAAAAAAAAAAAGACTTCGGACATGTCATGCAGAGGGCCTCGGTTTTGCTGAGAGCAGTCTGTTTTCTTCATGTAACCCCTTATGTGTCCATTTGAACTTTCTGATGGCTTATGCACTGGCTTAGGGCTTTATAGTCCCTAGTTTTCCTTCATTTGAGAAGGGAAATCATAAAAGAAGCAGGGCTTCTGAGCTAAGTTAAGATGTGGTCCTCATCTGTGTGGCTGGAGTCTTACCAGGGAAACCTGCTGAAAGTGCAGATGTGTTTGTTGTTTCTGTCAACCCTGGGTTCCAGCTAAACCACAGCAGCAGTTTGTTGTAGTCTTGCTTCTCTGGTTGCCTGGTATTACCGTAAATTGTTCTGTGTGTTGCCTTCGCTCTGGGAGAATAACTAAGGGCTTTGGGGACAAGCAATCAATACATAGAACTGATGGAGAAAGTAAATATTCCCAAGAGCAGATGCCGTGTTCTGGTGTAGCAGAACAC